>NC_086004.1:13568750-13870000 GCF_030014385.1 Trichomycterus rosablanca | reverse complement strand
TGGAAACTTTTTAAAGAACCCTCGTCTATTTTTAAAGTAGTGTAATATCCATGCCAAAAAAGGACATTTTCGTGAAACCAATAAATAAATAAAACTGCCCTAATCAGTAATGTCACGGCAATTATAAAAAAAACCCACTGTTTGAAAAAGAGGAATTTATTTTCTAGCACCAGATGTGTCCCAGGAATTGAAGTGTTTTGTGTCAGAAGGAAAAACAAGCTACCTCATTGTGTTAATTGGATAGGGCAATTCTTTAGCTCTCACCTTTTTTTTCTTCCCCTTAAAGCTGTCAAGCTGGAAAACAATGAAGTGCCTAAATTGGCTGCCCCTTGATCTACATCCATTTCTCCAGCAAGCAGCTGCTGGTGTTGTGAGCTACCGCTCGCTTCCTCTGAGCCTTCGTGCTTTACACAGTCTTACATTGTAGTTTTGGGATTTAACAGGCGGTCTCTTCTCAGATTCAGTGGAACAAGTAACAGTATAACAGTATTTTGCACTTTAGTTGTAGCTTTTACTAAGTATTCCATCTTTTGCAGTAAACTATTCTTTGCAGTTGACTTCATTTTAAAGCGAACCTCATACCTAAGGCCCTACCTAAAGTAAAATGAGCGCTACTGTGTAGCGATTTAACGTTTTTCATTCGCATAGCATTCAAGTATCTGGGGCGGCACGGTGACTTAGTGGCTAGCACAGTCGCTTCACAGCAAGAAGGTCCTGGGTTTGATCCCCAGGTGTGGCGGTCCGGGTCCTTTCTGTGTGGAGTTTGCATGTTCTCCCCGTGTCTGCATGGGTTTTCTCCGGGTGCTCCGGTTTCCTCCCACAGTCCAAAAACATGCCACCAGAATTTTCCTATAGATACCTAGCCGCTAGATGCACAAACCAGTGCATTGTAGTGCCGGTCCCAAGCCCGGATGAATAGGGAGGGTTGTGTCAGGAAGGGCATCCGGCGTAAAAACTGTGCTAAATCCCACCTGCGACCCCTAACGGGAAGAAGCCAGAAATGCCGACCCTGTAATCGAAAAACGGGACAAAGGCTGAGGAACAAGAAGAAGAGGAAGAATAGCATTCAAGTATCTCACGTTTACAGGTTAATTTGCACTATGAGGTGGTCCTAGTGTTACCGAGCGTCTTTAGAGTTTACTGAGTTTATAAAGTAAGAAATAAACTGTACATAGACAAACTATTGAGAGCATAGTACTTTACTGGCTTGTTCTTTTGAGGCGCAGCACAGACTACACAGAGATGATCATGTGTGTAGAAAAGCACACTTTTCCATTGATTAAGGAATCCCCAAAGGGACAAAATGCACTCAATACGTAAACACATACATACAACGTCTGTTACACTAGCAATCCTACGGCAATTCAGTTAGCAAATGGTTAGTCGAAATCTGTGTAGTAGTTGTTTATAAAATAAGTCTCCCAGACAAAGTAGATGGAATTCAGTGTGATGGTCAAGGTTTGTCAGGGTGTCTGTGCGTTGTGCACTCAGCCTCGAGTCTTTTCTACCATTTGTGTAACTGTGAAATAGAATAGAGCTAAAAAGATGTAATGCTTTGATCAAATGATCAAAATAATCCTACTAATTTGTTCACACCAAGTGGCAGTGTGGAACAGCCAATCCACCTTCTGCAGGATTTGGAAGAAACCTTTGCAGATTTGGGGAAGACCTGCAAAACATTTTACTGACAATGACCAGAGGCAAGAATTAAACACAGGCCCCGTGTTTTCTTTCTTTAAATATTTTAATTACAAAAAATGATATACAGTAGAAATTAGGAAAAATCAGTTATAATCCTGGTGTGATTATTCACAAGTTGTGTTGAATAACAGTTGTGTGTACAGTACACCTGATCGTATATAAGCTACTTGTTTAGGATGTGAGACTGCTATGGCAACATGCCAAAATGTGATAGCGTGCACTTTCTGTGGTGAGTTTTACGTGCTAAAGATGCGTTTTGTGCTTCTAATTGATACATAGTCAGTTGACTGACACGTTTGTCCATTCTGTTACGTAACTTTTTCTCTCTGACATTTTATTTGTGTGCATGCAACATAAAGCATTTTCTGGCTGGTAAATCCAGCATTTAAATGTATAAATAAATATACATTTTAGGTCATGGAATATATTCATTAGATTAACATGACCTGTTATTTATGATTAACACGTATGCATTTTGTCGTTGTCTGATTATATTTTATTTTCTTGTTTTATAGAAGCCACTTCAGCCGGAGATGGGCTACAACAGCTTATGCAATTTTCACATTGAGAAGAAGATTGGACGAGGGCAGTTTAGCGAGGTCTATGGGGCCAAGTACTTAATTGACAACACTTCAGTAGCTTTGAAAAAAGTACAGGTAAGCTTCTGTTAGACATTACTACAGCGCAAACAATAAACAAATGTCATTAAAGGATCAGATAAATTATCAGGTTAGTTTTGCTGTGCAAACGATTAGCCAGCGATTAGAAACATCCCTTATTGTCGAAATTATGCATTTCAGAATTTGGCACGTCTTGAAATCTGTGGATGGTTTGGGTCTTTTGTAATTTGCTAGTTAGGCAATAAAAAGTTTAAAAATGAATGTTACAACTCACGTTAAATATTTATATTTATATAAAGTTTGTAGTTCTACAATTACTGACTGTAGTCAATCTGTTTCTCTGCATGCTTTGTTAGCCCCTTTCACCTTGTTCTTCAATGGTCAGAACAGGACCACCACAGAGCAGGTATTATTTATGTGGTTGATGATTCTCAGCACTGCAGTGGCATTGACATGGTGGTGGTGTGATAGTATTTTTAAATGCCGTGTCCACTCACTGTCCACTCTATTAGACACTCCTACGTAGTTGGTCCATCTTGTAGATGTAAAGTCAGAGACGATCACTCATCTATTGCTGCTGTTTGAGTTGGTCATCTTCTAGACCTTCATCAATGGTCACAGGACGCTGCCCACGGGGCGCTGTTGGCTGGATATTTTTGGTTGGTGGACTATTCTCAGTTTAGTAGTGACAGTGAGGCGTTTTAAAACTCCAGCAGCGCTGCTGTGTCTGATTCACTCATACCAGCACAACACACACTAACACACCACCACCATGTCAGTGTCACTGCAGTGCTGAAAATGAGCCACCACCCAAATAATACCTGCTCTGTGGTGGTCCTGGGAGAGTCCTGACCATTGAAGAACAGCATGAAAGGGGGCTAACAGAGCATGCAGAGAAAAAAATGGACTACAGTCAGTAATTGTAGAACTACAAAGTGCTTTAACTAAATGCAATGTTTTCTCAAAAAATGACTGACGTTCTTTGGAATGAAATAGAATTGTTAAAGTAAAGTTACCAGTGTTGGTCAACTTATGGCTTCATTAAAAAGCTCTGATAAGTTGCTGCATGGTTACATCAGTTTGCACTTCATTAATAACTCAGTGAATATAGTCTTCTGGACAATGTCACTTTCACTTGATTGTCTTCATTGCTTTTGTGGAATATGGAGTACAAAAATGGCAAGTTTTAAGCGTGTAGTTTGCTTAACATTAAAGCTTTTTTTATGTAGTTGAAAAATAATCCAATTCATTAAGCAGACACCTTTATCCAACGTGAATTACAATACACTTACAGTATACAGTCTGAGCTATTGAGGGTCCAACAACAGCAACCTGTCAGTGGTGGGGCTTGAACCAGCGATTCACCAGCACATTTCTAGTTCTAGTTTTTATTGCATTTTCCCCTATTTTTTTCTACCAATCTAGCCGTGTCCAATTACCCATTTACATTCCGCTTCCTCTCCACTGCTGCTAACCTCCACTCTGATTGAGGACGCCCCCTCCGACAATTGGTGCAGTAGCTGACTGCATCTTCTTACCTACACCAGGCGGGTTTGTACGGAAATTCATATCACCCAGTGATCACCATCATCCCTGGCCTCTGTTCATGCACCATCGATGAGCCAGCAGAGGGTTTAAAAAAAAAAAAAAATGCATTTTCTCCCCATTTTTACTCCCAATTTAGCGCATTCAATTTTGTCTTCCGCTGCTGACAGACTCCAGATTTTGCATCCAAGGAGAGCACGCCGCTACCCACGCCTTCTTTACACGTGTACAGCCCGTCTCTTCTGCCAATCAGGGTCCCTACACAGCGTATGAAGACCCAGCCACCCACATATAGTCCGGTCCCCACCCTGCAAATACGGTGACCAATTTGTATCTGCTGCAGGCACTGCCAATTATGCCTGCCAGACGGCACCCGGCCGACCAGTGGCAACATCGAGCCTCAAACCCGGGAGTTCAGAAACTCAATGCTGGTGTGTCAGCGGAATATCCCGGTTTTAATTGCATCAGTTATGAGAAATCACCTCCGGCATCCAACCCGACCAACGAGCCAATTATTGTCCGTGTAGGTGCCCAGCCTTACTCACTTACTGCTGCGCCACCTGAGCGCCCCAAAACCTCTTTAATCTTAAATGAAACCACTTGACTGTTTAAATAATGACATCAAATGAAGTGCTAATTTTCGAAGTTAAGGGTAAACAGCTTTTCAGCACAATTAGTCACTTGGAATAATGATACTACAGCATTTATTTATTACAGCTGACAGTTCGGTTCATGTTTAGTAGTTATTAGTAGCTGATTTTCGGTGGCACATGATAAGCAATATTTATGTTGATTGTGATCACACACCTTTATTTCAAACACACCTTGTAATAGGTGTGATTGAGAGTCAGACAGGGTGAAGTCAGACACGGTGGCTCAGTGAGTAGGTCCTGGGTTTGATTGTTAATTATCATTGATAATTATTATATTATTTAAATATTATAAATATTATTAATTATTAATTGATTATTAATTGCTAATTATTAGGGATGTCCCGATCACGTTTTTTTGTTCCCGATACCGATCCCAATTATTCATTTTGATCCCAATCTGATACCGATTCTCAAACCGATACTTGTATTTTCTAGATATTGTCTAGATAAGAACTAGATAATACTGTTCACACAGTGCACACATCAAGTACATTACAATTATTCACATTAATCCAATGTACATGTTTAACAACTAAATAGCTCTGCAGTGCTGTAGAGAAAAATGCTGCATCCTATTGCTTAATGTTTTTGTATTTTTACAAAATCAATCAAATTGAGTGAGATAATTAGTTTTACTTTAAACTTTACATTCAAAGAAAAAAAATGTTTAATGCAGTGATACACTAAAAATGAACAGAAATCTGTGTAGCAGCTTAACTTGAATATAAGAAAAAAAGTTACTTAAAAGCATTACAGTAAAACCTGAATACCAAAATAAAATGGAAAGGCTCTTTTGTTATGAAGGAAAGCCAGTTCTTAAAGTGCTTGTATTGTGACAATGGTTTGATGGACGTTTGTACACGAAGTGAGTGTGTTTTGACCCTTTAGGCCTTCCATAGAACATGAAATAGCGTGCTTGACTCAACTGTCGGCTATTTGGTACTGTAACAGAAGAAGTTAATAAAGTGTTCTGCTCCCGACAATATGTGAATATACCATGTATTTCTTTCTTTATTAAATGAGTGCATCACTACGTTGTTTTGTAAACCGGTGTGATCCTTAACTCACACACACTCTCACACATGAACGCAGCTCTGCTCCCACCGCCTCGTGAAACGCTCACACTGCAGACGTTACACTTCACTGTTGGACTTGTTTTACTTTTCAATTTAAACTATTTTCACACAGCGGACATGCTGACGTAACACAAAAGATCGGGATTAAGATCGGGTTTAGTAAAGCCGATTCCGATCAATTAAAAAATGCCTTGATCGGCCCCGATCCCGATCTTTGAGATCGGATCGGGACATCCCTACTAATTATTAATAAATAATAAATAATACAAATTATCGAGTCGAGTTCACATATACTGATCAGCACTGTGCACGAAGGTCACACCCTGATCAGCATTATTCCTCAGCCCTGTGCAGGCGCCATCAATCAGCCAGCAGGGGTCGTAATTGCACCAGTTATGAGGACCCATGATCCGGCTTGCCCTTAACCCTATGAACAACAGCCAATCGTTGTTCATGCAGCTGCCCAGCCCAGCAGGGTGGCAGAGCTGAGTTTCGATATGATGTATTCGAAAACCTAGCGCCACCTGAGCAGCTATTAATAAAATTATTAATAATCATTCGGGGTGGCTTGGTGGCTCAGTGGGTAGCACTTTCGCGTCACAGCATGAAGGTCCTGGGTTCGATTTCCAGCTGGAGCCAGGTCCAGGTCCTCATGTTCTCCCCGTGTCTGCATGGGTTTCCTCCAGGAGCTCCGGTTTCCTCCTACAGTCCAAGACATGCAAGTGAGGTGAACTGGAGATTCAAAATTGTCCATGACATTAAAAAGTGTGTTTAATACTAAACACTTAAAATTCTAATAAATAAATAAATAAATTATTGGCGATCAGGCTGGCATAGCTTAAGTACCACCTGGCTGCCCTTTACCACCATGCCATGTTTAAGATTCATGTCTTTCCTTTTTTTTTTTTATTCTCACTTTCATTCATATCCTTACACCCCCTCTGCCCCCCTTCCCTTTTGATCTTTTGATAGATATTCGATCTGATGGATGCTAAAGCTCGACAAGATTGCATCAAAGAGATAGATCTCCTGAAGGTAAGAAACCAGAGGAGGAGGGAGAACGCCGCCGTGTGCTGCTATTACGCTTTTCCCAAAGACGCCTCTGCTGAGATCTTATACCGGAGGAACTGCGAGAGAAAACAATTGATCTACACCAATCTCACTGCTGGCTGCCTCTCTCTCTCTTTCTCTGTTTCTCACTGTGTCTCTGTCTTGCTTCTGCTCGTTTTTTTATTCCTTTTTTCTCCGTTCCCTCCTCCCTCCCTTTCCTAGTTTAAGGCAAGCACAGATCACTGGCTTCTTTGTGTTGTTCCTCCAGGCTGAGATTGACTTTTTTCAATACCAAAGCTATAGTTTTGATATTTTTCTCTAATATTTAGCATGGGGGGTGGGGGGCTTCAGAATGTGAAATTTTTATGCGTCCCCCCATGTGCTCTTTGATGCTGCACATCCTGTGCTTCACATCTTTTTTCGTGGTTTTTAAACATAGCGTTTGCCTTTATCGGACAGCCTCGGCCAGGCGGCAGCTTGCGGTAGAGCCGGCATTAACTAGCACGTTACAGGCGGGTCTAATAAGAGAGAGTGGAGGGGTGATCTGAGGCATCTCGCTGGACTGTTTTGTCTCGCTGGCTTGTCAAACCAACACACACACACACACACATGGGAAGTGTTTAGTCATGGTAGGTTATTTTGACCCTGCCTGCTCTTCTTTACACTTACACATAATAAGTTTAATAGTTCTCAAATTAGTTCTAATAAAATATGCAATGTTATTAACAAAAAATAACAACCCCAAATCAGAAAAAGTTGGGACAGTATGGAAAATGCAAATAAAATAAAAATGCAGTGTTCCTTACGTTTACTTCAGTTTGAACCCATGATAGTTCATGTTTTATCTGCTTAACTTCATTTCATTTGTTAATAAACATCCATTCCTGCATTTCAGGCCTGCAACACATCCAAAAAAAGTTGGGACGGAGGCCATTTAGGGCTAGTAATGAGGTGAAAAAACTAAATAATTATGTGATTTCAAACAGGTGATTGTAATCATGGTTTGTTACAAAAGCAGCTTCCAGTAAAAAGGCTGAGTCTTTGATGAGCAAAGATGATCAGAGGATCTCAATTTTGTCAACAAATGTGTGAGACAATAATTGAAATGTTTAAAAACAATGAACCTCAAAGAAACATTAGAAAGGATTTGCATATTTCTCCCTCTACAGTGCATAATATCATTAAACGATTCAATGAATCAGGAGGAATTTCAGTGCGTAAAGGCCAAGCGCACAAGCTTAAGCTGAACGTGTGTGATCTTTGCATCAATAACCGGCACTCAACAATAGCTGATATAACCACATGGGTGAGGGATTACTTTGGCAAACATTTGTCAAGCACTACAATACAGAGTTACATGCACAAATGCCACTTAAAACTTTACTGTGCAAAAAAGAAACCTTATGTTAACCATGTCCAGCAGCAGTGTCGACTTCTCTTGGCTTGGAGACCTCTAGGATGGACCATCACACAGTGGAAACTTGTATTGTGGTCAGATAAATCAGCAATCCAGGTCTTTTTTGAAAAAAAAAAAAAAAAAAGGACGCCATGTGCTCTGGACCAAAGATGAAAAGGACCATCCAGACTGTTATCAGCAACAAGTCCAAAAGCCAGGATCTGTCATGGTATGGTGCTGACAAAACATGAAAAATCTCAGGTTAATTCTGTCTGCAATGAAATAAAAGTCAAAGTAAATATAAGAAACTCTGTGTTGTTTTTTTATTATTATTTGCATTTTCCATGCTGTCCCAACTTTTTCTGATTTGCGGTTGTAAATACTGAGCCAGTTCCGGCTCCTCTCTCATAATTTAGTTACTTTTTGTAATTGGCATTTGTCGTTTTATGCTCATGTTTAGTACTAACATGTAGTTTTTATTATTTGTGTTTACTGCAAAAACATGTACACCAATGAGCCACAATATTAGTCACACCCACCTGATATGCTGTCAAAACAATTGTGGAGACATGGACTCACGTTCTTTAAATTCTATACAGTACACACATGCCCGTGTACATGTGTGTACATACAGTACACACATGACCACCTGTTCTGTAGGACAGGTGGTTAGCATGGGCACATAGTGAGCCTCATACATAGAATGATTTGATGTGCCTACACAGCACCACTAGCTTTTTTAAAGATACTTCAAACTAGTCCTCTGGCCATAACAATTGAATGAAGTCAAGTTGACATATTCATCGATCAGGCATAACATTATGACCACCTTCCTAATATTGTATTGGTCCCACTTTTGCTGCCAAAACAGCCCTGACCTGTCGAGGCATGGACTCCACTAGACCACTGAAGGTGTGCTGTGGTATCTGGCACCAAGATGTTCGTAGCAGATCCTTCAACTCGGACCACACGGGCCAGCCTTCGCTCCCCATGTGCATCAGTGAGCCTTGGCCGCCCATGACCCTGTCGCCGGTTTACCACTGTTCCTTCCTTGGACCACTTGATAGATACGGACCACTGCAGACCGGGAACACCCCACAAGAGCTGCACTTTTGGAGATGCTCTGAACCAGTCGTCTAGCCATCACAATTTGGCCCTTGTCAAACTCGCTCAAATCCTTACACTTGCCCATTTTTCCTGCTTCTAACACTTTAGCTTTGAGGATAAAATGTTCACTTGCTGCGTAATATATCCCTCCCTCTAACAGGTGCCGTGATGAAGAGATAATCAGTGTTATTCACTTCACCTGTCAGTGGTCATAATGTTATGGCTGAATGGTGTAGGTTAAAAAAATGCTGTTTACTTAAAACTATCTACCAATATTTAGACTCAAAGTAAGCTTAACCAAATGGTGGAGCAGACCATTAAAGGGTTAAAATGTTCACGTTGGCATGGTGTACTTCCATCTCTTTTTTTCTGCCCTAACATAAACAAAGGCTTTTCTCAGAATGCTTGTTAAAAGAAACCTAAAGCTCGACGATGATTCTTCAACCCTGGCTATGTGATCCTCACACTAACTAATGCGTTATGATGGAAACATACGTGTATATCAGCTCAGAGTAGCAACATTTCTTTAATAACTCCCTTAACTGCATCACTGCTCATCCACACGGCGTTATTCTCCCTTCATGCTCATCTTCATATGCCTTTTTTTTTGCTGTTACTCTTTATTTTCCCGTTCTTACTATAATTTATTTTTTCTTTATGCTTTTGTCGGTTTCTGTCGTCGTCTGTGTTGTTTACCATGCTGCATGCTTCCACTTATTGACCAACCAACAGGAAAAAATAAGCCGCGAAGGAGAGGGATTACGATACGCACTGCTGCTGCCCAGCCCGCCACGTTAGCATCAGCCGGGCTTTGTTTGTTTGTTTGTTTGTTTATTTATTTATTTAATTATGTGAAATAGTGCACGGCTTAGTCGAGGCAAAGTGATCTTGCTCCTCAGACTTAGTCAGCTCAAGTGAAACACTCCTCTAAAAATTGCTACTTTTTTGGGTTTTGTTTCAGCCATAACATTAAAACCACCTCCTTGTTTCTACACACATTGTCCATTTTATCAGCTCCACTTACCATATAGAAGCACTTTGTAGTTCTACAGTTACAGACTAGTCCATCTGTTTCTCTGCATGCTTTGTTAGCCCCCTTTCATGCTGTTCGTCAATGGTCAGGACCCCCACAGGACCACAACAGAGCAGGTTTTATTTCTCAGCATTGCAGTGACACTGACATGGTGGTGGTGTGTTAGTGTGTTAGTGTGTGTTGTGCTGGTATGAGTGGATAAGACACAGCAGCGCTCAATATGTTTTTAAACACCTCACTGTCACTGCTGGACTGAGAATAGTCCACCAACCAAAAATATCCAGACAACAGCACCCTGTGGGCAGCGTCCTGTGACAACTAATGAGGGTCTAGAAGATGACCAACTCAAACAGCAGCAATAGATGAGCGATCGTCTCTGACTTTATATCTACAAGGTGGACCAACTAGGTAGGAGTGTCTAATAGAGTGGACAATGAGTGGACACGGTATTTAAAAACTCCAGGAGCACTGCTGTGTCTTGTGGGGGTCCTGATCATTGAAGTTCTACAATTACTGACTGTCCATCTTTTTCTTTTCATACTTTTTTTAGTTTGCTTTCACCGTGTTCTTTAAAGTTCTTCTATACGGTAAGTGGAGCTGATAAAATGGACAGTGAGTGTAAAAACAAGGAGGTGGTTTTAATGTTCTGGCTGATCGGTGTATATCGTAACATTGTTTCAGCGTGCTTCTGAAGCAGCATTTGTCTTTTTCTTTTTAGCTCTCTTGACTTTTGAAGCATTGTTCAACCTGTAGAGGCTAGTTAATATTTAACAGTCACTGATACCTTGCTCTCTGTCCCCCTTCCTCTCTCCACACAGCAATTGAACCACCCCAACGTAATTAAATATCACGCGTCATTCATCGAGGAGAACGAGCTAAATATAGTACTGGAGCTGGCTGACGCCGGGGACCTGTCACGTATGATAAAGGTATGATGATGTGTCAGCGTTTTATATATTTTATGGAAGTGTAATAAAAAATGGATGAAAAGTTTATGTATATGGATCAAACTGAATAACTGAGGTTTTAATATAAAATGTTTACGTTTATTAAAATTTGGTATATCATTAAATTAATAAGCTGTGTATTGACTACAGTGGATTCTGACTTTAATCAGTATTAGACTTAAGACTTTTTACACTCTTTTCATTAGAATGGATATACTTGCCATTTTAGTCATCAATCTACACTTACTCATTATAACCAAGTGAGAACATAAATCCAATCCAGTCCAAAAGAAATATTCGTCAGCATTCCTCAGGTGTAAACCTGTCCTTTCATGAATGTAACCAAAGTGTGTAAAACATGACATTAAAATCCTAATAAATTAATTAATAAATAAAATTATTAATATTAAACCCTTTAACAATTATTTGGGGCAGCACGCTGGCTCAGTGGATAGCACTGTCGCTTCACAGCAAGAAGGTCCTGGGCTTGATTTCCAGGTGGAGCGGTCCGGGTCCTTTCTTTGTGGAGTTTGCATGTTCTCCCTGTGTCTGTGTGGGTTTCCTCTTGGAGCTCCGGTTTCCTCCCACAGTCCAAAGACATGCAAGTGAGGTGAATTGGAGATCAAAAGCCTTGAGCTGATGAATCTTGTCACCAGTAACTACCTGTCCTGTCATGAATGTAACCAAAGTGTATAAAACATGGTGTTAAAATCCTAATAAAATAAATAAATGAATTAAATTATTAATTTTAAACCCTTTACAATCATTCTGGGAGTAAACAGCATAGCCGGCATTCTAAACTGTGTATTGCCTACAGTAGATTCAGAGTAGTTAGACTCCTTGACTTATTATTCATGCTTTAAATGAATGTAATTGCCATTTTAGTCATCTGACATTTATAAGTATAAGACCAAAGACTTTGTTTTTTAGTTTGAATGTATATAATTGTCATTTTTAGTCATGAATCTACACGCTATTTAAATAAAGTGAGAAGATTTGTCCAGTGTTTCTCTTAAAAGTATTCCTCAGCATTCGTCACATGGGTTGGTGGGTGATTCCCATGTAAAGCTGTCCGGGTCCTTTCAGTGTAGAGTTTGCTTGTTCTCCCTGTGTCTGTGTGGGTTTCCTCCGGGAGCTCTGGTTTCCTCCTACAGTCCAAAGACAAGCGAGGTGAATTGGAGATACAAAAACCAAGGGCGACAATGGCAAGGAAAAACTGCCTTAAAATTACAGGCAGAAACCTTGAAAGGAACCAGACTCAGCAGGGACCCCATCCTCCTTAGGTGGCCTGGAAAATAATTTGATTAAAAAGGATTTACACAAACCATACATACCCAAAATTTCTTTAAACTAAAGTTATAACTAGTGGAAAAAAACAAGCAATTAATAATAAACAAGCAATACGAGTTCTTTATTATCTTTGTACTTGAGCATGATGTTAAATATCTACATCACACACACACATCCATATGTACATATGTGCAGAGTTCAACATTCAGTCAGACTCCACGTTGATGCACAAAAACGCTGCTGCTTTTGTCATTCAATATTTGAAGTAAAAAATAAAAGATTAAAACTGCACATAAAGCTTCACAAGCACAGCTCACTGCTGGTGGGTTGGTGTGTGTTCCAAATCGGCACTTTGTTCAGACTGTAGCTGCGCTCTCAATTGGGAATGGAGCAGCAGCTGCTTAAAATGAATTAAAAAAACAGCATTAATTAAACAATGAGTTCTTTATCGGTTATCTGTTAACCTGGTTTATCATTGACAACCCTAGTATGAATGGTGTCTTAATTCACTGTATGTAAAGATGAATTTTGTTGTGTTTACAAATCAAGTAGTCTGTCGAGTGTGTGTTTGGAGAGATTCAGGTGGCAATTAAAACAATTGAACAATTTATTTTGACCCCAGTTCCCACTGTGATCAGCACCTATCAATCACGCAGGTAATTTTAACCATTTTCTCCCCTTTTCTCTTGATTCAATTGCGTTATGCTTCCTCTCTACTGGTGCTGACCCCCGCGTCGATTGAGGAGACACACGCCCCCTCCGACACGTGTGCAGTAGCCGACTGCATCTTTTCACCTACACGAGGCGAGTTCATATGCGGATCAGCTTTGTGTACCGAGAGCCACACCCTGATCGCATCATCCCTCGACTCTGTGCAGGCGCCATCAATCAGCCAGCAGAGGCTGTAATTGCATCAGTTATGAGATCCCTATCTGACTCTCTCTCCCTCTATGAACAACAAGCCAATCTTTGTTCATGTAGCCGCCCAGCCCAGCCGGATGGCGAAATGTCAGACCTGGTGTTCTAGCGTGTTTTACCGCTGCACCACCTGAGCTGCTTTTTAAAGGGATGGGCGTTTTATCCGGTCATATTTAATAATAATAATGTAAAAAACCTGTCATTCCAAACAACACTTGACTATAGCAATATAGACTGATGTAAAAATTATATTAATAATTAATGAATTATATAATTATTTATTATTAATATTAATAATTATATTAATTAATTATAATAGTTATATTAATTATAATTGTAAGCACGACTTATATTAATTATATTAATATAACCACTTGGTAAGCACGATTTAAAACATCTAAATTAATGAATAAATAAACTTTGTCATTGTCTGTCAGTAAAACTTACCTAGTTATCCAAACAATCAGACCTCTACACAAAGTTAATCTAAGCACGTCTGCTCCTCCTGTAGACTGCACTTCTAAACAGAAGCGTATCTGCTTTCATACTTAATAGTGATTCATTTATTGAATTGAACTCTGTACTCTGAAGAATTAGCTTGTAATTAAGTAAAAGAACCAGAACTTGAACCCTTAAACCATTGAACAGCGTATCTTCTTTTCCTGACAACCTGATTAATTCACCCAAATTAACATGCCACACATGAAACAGGCGCATCATGTTTAAAATGCGTACAAGGGGGAAAAAGTTTGGCCAGGCATTTTTAATACATGTCTGAGTGGCAGGAGCTGGTAAATTAGGAAAACATATGATAGGCTTAAGTATTACAAGGGTTTTAATGCGGCGAGCATGCACAAAAACTAGTTGGGGGGTGTTTTATTAGCAACCATGACACATCACCACTCGCTTTGGATATTTGGAAAGCTCACACTACGCATCTCTCCACACTCCAACTTCTAAATGAATATATTTACATTTGCGGAACCATTGGCAAACACAGGAACCCAGTTTTGTTTGTTTGTTTTTGGTTTTTAACGTCATGTTTTACACTTTGGTTACATTCATGACAAACGGTAGTTACTCATTACACAAGATTCATCAGTTCACAAGGTTATATCGAACACAGTCTTAGACAATTTAGTATCTCCAATTCTCCTCACTTGCATGTCTTTGGACTGTGGGAGGAAACTGGAGCACCCGTAGGAAACCCACGCGGACACAGGGAGAACATGCAAACTCCACACAGAAAGGATTTGGGCCACCCCACCTGGGAATCGAGCCCAGGACCTTCTTGCAGAGATGTTCACAAGTCACAAAATACGAGTCCGAGTCAAATCATGAGTCTTTAGGCTAGAGTCCAAGTCAAGTCACAAGTTTTTAGACTAGAGTCCAAGTCAAGTCACGAGTCTTTAGACTAGAGTCCGAATCAAGTCACGAGTCTTTAGACTAGAGTCCAAGTCAAGTCATGAGTCTTTAGACTAGAGTCCGAGTCAAGTCATGAGTCTTTAGACTAGAGTCCAAGTCAAGTCACGAGTCTTTAGACTAGAGTCCAAGTCAAGTCACGAGTCTTTAGACTAGAGTCCGAATCAAGTCACGAGTCTTTAGACTAGAGTCCGAGTCAAGTCACGAGTCTTTAGGATAGTCAGTTGTCACGAGTCTTTAGACTAGTCAGTCAAGTCATGAGTCTTTAGACTAGAGTTCGAGTCAAGTCATGAGTCTTTAGACTAGAGTTCGAGTCAAGTCACGAGTCTTTAGACTAGAGTCCAAGTCAAGTAATGAGTCTTTAGGCTAGAGTCCAAGTCAAGTCACGAGTCTTTAGGCTAGAGTCCGAGTCAGGTCACAAGTCTTTAGGCTAGAGTCCGAGTCAAGTCACGAGTCTTTAGGCTAGAGTCAGTCAAGTCACAAGTTTTTAGGCTAGAGTCAGTCAAGTCACAAGTCTTTAGGCTAGAGTCAGAGTCAAGTCACAAGTCTTTAGGCTAGAGTCAGTCAAGTCACAAGTCTTTAGGCTAGAGTCAGAGTCAAGTCACCAGTCTTTAGGCTAGAGTCAGAGTCAAGTCACCAGTCTTTAGGCTAGAGTCCGAGTCAGGTCACCAGTCTTTAGGCTAGAGTCCGAGTCAAGTCACGAGTCTTTAGGCTAGAGTCAGAGTCAAGTCACGAGTCTTTAGACTAGAGTCCGAGTCAAGTCACAAGTCTTTAGGCTAGAGTCGGAGTCAAGTCACGAGTTAAGATAATATACACAAAACATATATTGGAAATGTAGCGTAGAAATAAACAAATAATCTTTAAGTTCAGATAAAAACAACAACAGATTAGCAACTGTATTTTGCTGTTTTACTTGGTGCCTTTAGTTTCCTAGTCATTGTGCAAATGAATGTAATTTCCGTAATTGTAGAATTCCAGTCAGTAATAGAACAGAACTACAAAGTGCTTCTATATGGTAAGTGGAGCTGATAAAATGGACAGTGAGTGTAGAAACAAGGAGGGGGTTTTAATGTTGTGGCTGATCGGTGTATATGACAAATAAAGGCATTTTATTCTATAAAAAAATATAACCATGGACGATGCACACAAGATGCAGAATAACCCACCAGCAGCTAATAAAAAAAGAAACACCCCAAACCAGTGAAACACCTATTACAATAAAACACATCCTGGCAGTATACTCCAAATACATCAAGGAAAGGAAACAACTATACATGCCTGGAACCATAAAGGAAATTATTTTATGACGCAAGACAACACAAGAACAGTTTTAACATACCTCAAGGCCATAAGAATAATAATAAAAATATAAAATGGCCCCAAAATATAAAGAAAAGATGAAATCCTAAATGTTTGCCTCAAACCAATAAAATAAATATGACTTAATTGTATGCAAAAAATGTAAAACAAATGCCCCAGATTTAAATATTGGCATTGTTTTAATTCTTTCGTCCACATCCAGTTTCGAATGCCCCTTTATTTGCATTCTCTTACAGAATATCGTATGTGCCACGTTTGCCATTTAGAGGTGCGGAGGGGGCCGCCACGCTCCCTCATTCACATCAAACGATCTTCTGATATGCAAATCTGAAGGGCCGGGGAAGAATAGATCCACCAGCTTTGTTTGGGCCAAGGTTTCCCCGAGCTCGAGACCGCACGCCGTTCGATCGGTCTGGCAGTACAGATCCAAGTGAGAGCAGTCCTGGCGAGCATCTGCATGATAAATCAGAATAATAAATCATCCTGAAAGAACCTGCACGGCTTATGTTTGTATAATATGGCCTATTTATTTGTTGTCAAGGAGCCTCACTAATGGGGACTCGATTATTTAATCAGGGAGAGCAACGACGGATAATTAGCGTGTTTTGGATAAACAGGCTTCATTTGGTTTTATTGTAAGATGTTACTTTTATTGTGCGTTTGAAGCTATGTGACCACATGACCACTCCTGCACCTCTTTTAGGCTAAACAGGAGTGGTGAGCACAGTGGTGCTAAAAGCAGAAGGACTTTTTAGAATGTTTTGATAATGGCACCACCAAGGAGGCTTGCCAAAACTCAACCACATAACTAAGTCGAAGATTTTGTTATACTTGCAGATCAAAAGCATCTTAAGCTTATTTAGCAATTAGCAGTGCAGTATCTATTTAAATACTACTAAAAACACATTGACAACACTTGCAACACTTGCTGGCCACTTTTTTAGGAACACATGAATTATATCAGTAAGTCAGTAATAAGGCAGCAGCAGAATGCCAAGATACCAACACCATGGAGCTGCCTTGCTGCCTACTATCTACCTGGGCAGCTGCCTAAGCAGAGAGGATTCTAATAAGACATCAAACTCATAAGGCAGATTATTTAGACGCACTACTTATACAGAGATTACGGCCATTACGTCACCACTGTTTTTGCTTACTAAGCTAACACGGTTAGCTTCAGGCCATTTAAACCATTTGGTTGAGGCAGCACAACCCGCCAGCATGCCAGCTAACATCTCCCTCCGTGTTAAGCACATTTTCCGAGCCTCGTCCTTCAGTGTAATAGAAAGATTTAGCCTGTAACCGGTCCAACATTAAGACAGAAATTTACACAGATCAGCCATAACATTAAAACCACCTTCTTGTTTCTACACTCACTGTCCATTTTATCAGTTCTACACACCATATAGAAACACTTTGTAGTTTTACAATTATTGGCTGTAGTCCATCTGTTTCTCTGCATGCTTTGTTAGTCCCCTTTCATGCTGTTCTGCAATGGTTAGGACTCTTCCAGGACCACCACAGAGCAGGTATTATTTAGGTGGTGGTTCATTCTCAGCACTGCAGTGACACTGACATGGTGGTGGTGTGTTAGTGTGTGTTGTGCTGGTATGAGTGGATAAGACACTGCAGCACTGCTGGAGTTTTTAAATACCGTGTCCACTCACTGTTCACTCTATTAGACACTCCGAGATGATCGGTCATCTATCGCTGCTGTTCGAGTTGATCATCTTCTAGACCCTCATCAGTGGTCACAGGACGCTGCTCATGGGGCGCGTTGGCTGGATATTTTTGGTTGGTGGACTATTCTCAGTCCAGCAGTGACTGCTGTGACTTATCCACCCACATCAGCACAACACACACTAACACACCTACCAGAGTGTCTACCAGCGGCAAATTAAACCTAACAAGTTTCAACCTTTGACTGTAGAAAGTCACTAATAGTCACAAACTCAACCCATCAGTACTGTGATCCATTGCGAGGCCTATAAGGAAGTGCCCATATTGGAGACGTTATGGGGAAACTGGGCATCACCTTTTTATTGCTTGACTCCTGCTAATGGTAAGCTGTCTAGTTCTAACACTTTACAAGGTCACCCCTACAACACTGGTGGTGTGGTTGTAATTAGCCTTTGTTCCTCCCTTTTTCCAGCATGCCTTAGAACTAGAGAGCATTTTATAAAGAGTAATGATAATTAAAGAATAAAAGAACACACATTTAGGTGAGGCCACAATTTGGAAAGTGGTGAAAGAGCACAACTCCCTGTGGTTTGGTTTCTCTTGGATGTGACTCAAGGATTCATCTTGATCTAAACTGGTATTTGTCTTCTATTGAGGTGTGCTTTGTTCTTTTTGCAGCATTTCAAGAAACAGAGGAGGCTGATCCCTGAAAAGACTGTATGGAAGTATTTCGTTCAGCTGTGCAGTGCACTGGAGCACATGCATTCCAGACGTGTCATGCACAGAGGTACACACCATAGAAGAATGCTTTTATTTGTCATATATACACCTACATGTTTACAGTATAATAATCCTTTTTTCGCAGATCCCAGCTTGTTAGGAAGCTGGGGTCAGAGCACAAGGTCAGACATTGTACTGCGCCCCTGGGGCAGACAGAGTTAATGGCCTTGCTCAAGGGCCCAACAGTAGCTGCATAACAAAGCCTGGATTTGAACCTGCAATCTTCCGATTAATAGCCCAAAGCTCCACCCAATAGGCTACCAGTGTCCCAATAGGTTGGTGTACTGATAAAAATAATTGTTAGTGTTTCAATGTCTCAGGATAGGTTGGGTTTATATACAACGTTTACATACAGCAATGTAAAAACATGCCCCCCCCCACACACCTTTTTTCCAAATTTGTAATATTGCATTTTAAAATTTTTTATTTTGATTCATTTTTATTTTTTTATTTTTAAATAACTTTTTTTTGGCAGTTCTTTCATTGTCATATTATTAATAAGGATGTTACCTTTTTTTGTATTTTGTTCATGCATTTTCTCCCCTTTTTCTTCCGACTTCAATGCGTCAAATTTCCCGATTTCTTCACGCTTCTTCTCCACTAATGCCGACCCTCACTCTGATTTGGGGAGAACTAAGCTAACCCACGTCCCCTCTGACGCGTGGGCGGCAGCCGTATGCATTTTGTCACCCACACTACACAAGATCAGCTGTGGATCAGCTCTGTGTACGGAGAGACACACCCTGATCGACGCATTTCTTCCCTACCCCTGTGTAGGTGCCATCAACCAGCAGAGGTCGTAGTTGCATCAGTTATGAGAGAGTCCCTATCCGGCTTAATGCCCCACCCCTATATGAACAATCGTTCAGCCGGCAGGCAGAGCTGAGACTCGATACGATGTATTCGAGATCCCAGCTCTGGTGTGCTAGTTCGTTTTTACCGCTGTGCCACCTGAGCGGCTTACCTTGTTTTTTATTGTATTTTTATTTGTATTTATTTTTCATATATTTATTTATTTGAATAACTCTGTATATAATTTGATATGAGATCTCCCTTTTTCTTCCAATTTAGTGAATTGGAATTACATTATGCCACCATGAACATTTAAACATTTTTCATTAACATCTGCACCTACAATATATTACACTGTAAGTTGCTAGCACATTTTAATACTACTAAAATTAAAAAATAGTTCAATAAATAAATAAGTTGGACTGTAGTTTAAATAATAATTGCACAAACATGTACACTGATGAGACAAAACACAAGGACCCAACAACTTCATATTGCAACAATTTTATATTGCTTTTGCCCTTTTTTCCCCAATTTTAATGCAGCCGATTAGTCTTGCGCTGCTGCGGACCCTGATCACGTCCGAGGAATGTATATTTGCCTGACACGCTCCCTTCGACGCGTATGCAGTCCACCGATCCCTTCTTATTAACCAATACCTTGGTGGATTTGTGCACATGGAGAGTCATGCACTGATCTCTGCTTTCCCATACTTCTGTACAGGAACCTCGGGCTACTAACCAGGGTCCTTGTACTATGTAGAAGACCCCACCCTTGTTTTTAGACCATTTTTAGGCCAGCTGACTAGTAGCCAATTTTTGTCTGCTGCTGGCACTGGCAGTTGTGCTTGCTAGGGGTGCCCAGCTGACCGGTTTAGATCTTCTGACAACTTTCAATATATGGTAAAGACAAAATAAAGTTTTATATTATTATTAATACAAAAGCTTTTTGTAATGCATCAATGGCTCACCCAGAAAAACAGGATTTGGTCAGAGTTTATTCCTGGTGGAAGGCGAAAACACTGCTTACATTAAGAAACTTATAGGCTTGTATTACATTTGCAAAAAAACACCTTGTTTTATCTTCATCATGTGTCCACTAACATTTGGCTGTAAGATAACCCAGCATTCCAAAATAAGAGCATCGCATGCGGTGATGGTGTGCTGGTGTGGGGATACTTTGCTGCTGTAGGGCCTGGCCTTATTGCTATTATTGACAGAACCATTAGTTCTGCTTTCTACCATTCAAAGACTGAGAAACAAGGTCAGGTCATCAGTCAGTGATGGAAAACTCAAGCTCAGTCGGGTTATGCAACCAGACAGCTATCTGAAGCACAATTCAAGTTCAAGGATTGTCAATTCATGCCGACAATGTATAGTCAAAGTCCTGAACCAAACCTCAGCAGTTCATGTTGAATAGCCTTCTTATGTGGCTGAATTAAATCCACAATGGAATTGAAGAGCACCAGCCGTATGCATTTTTTCACCTTCACTAGGCGAGTGCTAATGTGGATCAGCCCTGTGTGCAGAGAGACACACCCTGATCAGCGTACTCCTTCCCCGCCTCTGTGCAGGCGCCATCAATCAGGTCGTAGTTGCATCAGTTACGAGGAGACCCTATCCGGCTTACTACTTTTTTGTTATATACACACTGATCAGCCGTAACATTAAAACCACCTTCTTGTTTCTACACTCACAGTCCATTTTATCAGCTCCACTTACCATATAGAAGCACTTTGTAGTTCTACAATTACTGGCTGTAGTCCATCTGTTTCTATGCATGCTTTGTTAGCCACGTCTCGTGCTGTTTTTCAGTGGTCAGGACTCTCCCAGGACCACCACAGAGCAGGTATTATTTGGGTGGTGGATCATTCTCAGCACTGCAGTGACACTGACATGGTGATGGTGTGTTAGTGTGTGTTGTGCCGGTATGAGTGGATAGGACACAGCAATGCTAATGGAGTTTTTAAACACCTCACTGTCACTGCCGGACTGAGAATAGTCCACCAACCAAAAATATCCAGCCAGCAGTGCCCCGTGGGCAGCGTCCTGTGACCACTGATGAAGGTCTAGAAGATGACCAACTCAAACAGCAGCAATAGATGAGCGATCATCTCTGACTTTACATCTACAAGTTGGACCAACTAGGTAGGAGTGTCTAATAGAGTGGACACGGTATTTAAAATTTAAAATTTCCAGCAGCGCTGCTGTGTCTGATCCACTCATACCAGCACAACACACACAAACACACCACCAACATGTCAGTGTCACTGCTAGGGCTGTCGCGCTAACCGCAATTTTGAAATATCGTGGTATAGACCAGCCAACCGCAGGGCATGCCAAGCAACCGCATCACCACGATATTCACGTTTTTTCTTTCTTTCTTTCTTCTCTTTTTTTTTTTTTTTTTGTTGCAGGGTCCATCTTGTTTTACGCTTACATTCGGGCGTACTAAATGTTAAATAAATTCATAATGAAACTGAGCTAAGAGCGTCATTTTCCTGCCAACTGTTCGCATGCGTTGCTGCTGAGTGTCAGGTTTTGTGTTTTAAAATGTAAACAATCGCAACATGAATTATAGGCAAGTTTATTAATGATTAAATTGAGTTCACACTCAATAAAATACTTGTAATTTAGACTATATTCAAACAGCCTTGGTGAACTAAAACACTTAATGACGGTTAATATGGCATTGCATCCTGCAAATATTCTCTTGCTGGCTTGCTGGAATGATTTAAATGAATTTTTTCGTTGCATAAAAATGTATTGAAACGAATAATAACTTAAAATGTAGTATATATTGTTATTATAATTATACCTACTAAATAGATAGTCAATAGTGGCGCGATAACCAGGCTAGATTTGCTCTGCTGTGTAAAGTCGCATGCAGGTACAGTACACGTGTATTAGTGCAACATCAGTAATGTCGGGAACATCACTACCCCACTCAGATCCTCTCTAAACCACATCAGGTGAACATGTTGGTTCTTCTAGCGCACATGATAACGCAGGTTTAAACTTTTACAGACTTTATTCTTTATTAAATTTTTTTTAACCATATTTTGATTAGATGTGCATTTAAAATATTTAGCCTAAACTCTTTTTTTTTTTCGTTTCACAGTGTATATCTAGCCTAGGCTAGAAGCTTAATTTAAAGCTTTTTTTAATAGAGAAAAGACGTGCATCCCTGCTCTGTTCTGTATTTAACATTAAACACGCATTTCATTGGTCTTAAAGCTGTCTTATCTTTGTCATTATAAAGCAGTAATATACCGAATCGTGGCCTAACAATAAAGCTTGTTTATATAGCTCTAAAATCCAGATAAATTAAGTAATTTTCAAAAAAAAAATAAAAAAAATGGCGATATCATCACATACCGCGATATTAAGACAGGCTCAATATCGCAAGGGGAAATTCTTTCACCGCGACAGCCCTAGTCACTGCAGTGCTGAGAATGATCCACCACATAAATAATACCTACTGTGTGGGAGTTCTGACCATTGCAGAACAGGGTGAAAACAGGCTAAAAACATGTAGAGAAATAGATGGACTACAGTAAGTAATTGTAGAACTATAAAGTGATTCTATATGGTAAGTGAGCTGATAAAATGGACAGTGAGTGTAGAACCAAAGAGGTGGTTTTAATGTTATGGCTGATCAGTGTAAAAATATATACAGGTCCTTCTCAAAAAATTAGCATATTGTGATAAAGTTCATTATTTTCCATAATGTAATGATAAAAATTAAACTTTCATATATTTTAGATTCATTGCACACCAACTGAAATATTTCAGGTCTTTTATTGTTTTAATACTGATGATTTTGGCATACAGCTCATGAAAACCCAAAATTCCTATCTCAAAAAATTAGCATATCATGAAAAGGTTCTCTAAACGAGCTATTAACCTAATCATCTGAATCAACGAATTAACTCTAAACACCTGCAAAAGATTCCTGAGGCTTTTAAAAACTCCCAGCCTGGTTCATTACTCAAAACTGCAATCATGGGTAAGACTGCCGACCTGACTGCTGTCCAGAAGGCCATCATTGACACCCTCAAGCAAGAGGGTAAGACACAGAAAGAAATTTCTGAATGAATAGGCTGTTCCCAGAGTGCTGTATCAAGGCACCTCAGTGGGAAGTCTGTGGGAAGGAAAAAGTGTGGCAGAAAACGCTGCACAACGAGAAGAGGTGACCGGACCCTGAGGAAGATTGTGGAGAAGGGCCGATTCCAGACCTTGGGGGACCTGCGGAAGCAGTGGACTGAGTCTGGAGTAGAAACATCCAGAGCCACCGTGCACAGGCGTGTGCAGGAAATGGGCTACAGGTGCCGCATTCCCCAGGTCAAGCCACTTTTGAACCAGAAACAGCGGCAGAAGCGCCTGACCTGGGCTACAGAGAAGCAGCACTGGACTGTTGCTCAGTGGTCCAAAGTACTGTTTTCGGATGAAAGCAAATTTTGCATGTCATTCGGAAATCAAGGTGCCAGAGTCTGGAGGAAGACTGGGGAGAAGGAAATGCCAAAATGCCTGAAGTCCAGTGTCAAGTACCCACAGTCAGTGATGGTCTGGGGTGCCATGTCAGCTGCTGGTGTTGGTCCACTGTGCCTCAAGGGCAGGGTCAATGCAGCTAGCTATCAGGAGATTTGGGAGCACTTCATGCTTCCATCTGCTGAAAAGCTTTATGGAGATGAAGATTTCATTTTTCAGCACGACCTGGCACCTGCTCACAGTGCCAAAACCACTGGTGAATGGTTTACTGACCATGGTATTACTGTGCTCAATTGGCCTGCCAACTCTCCTGACCTGAACCCCATAGAGAATCTGTGGGATATTGTGAAGAGAAAGTTGAGAGACACAAGACCCAACACTCTGGATGAGCTTAAGGCCGCTATCGAAGCATCCTGGGCCTCCATAACACCTCAGCAGTGCCACAGGCTGATTGCCTCCATGCCACGCCGCATTGAAGCAGTCATTTCTGCAAAAGGATTCCTGACCAAGTATTGAGTGCATAGCTGAACATAATTATTTGAAGGTTGACTTTTTTTGTATTAAAAACACTTTTCTTTTATTGGTCGGATGAAATATGCTAATTTTTTGAGATAGGAATTTTGGGTTTTCATGAGCTGTATGCCAAAATCATCAGTATTAAAACAATAAAAGACCTGAAATATTTCAGTTGGTGTGCAATGAATCTAAAATATATGAAAGTTAAATTTTTATCATTACATTATGGAAAAGAATGAACTTTATCACAATATGCTAATTTTTTTAGAAGAACCTGTACATATACATCAAGGGCCCAACAGTGGCTCTATGGCAGAGATTTTATTTTAACAAATTTTTAACAATTTTCCGATTTCTAGCCCAAAGCTCTCCCCACCAGGCTACCACTGTTCCCCCTTTTTCCTCCTGATCTTGTCATATTTATTAGGTGCAATTTTTGGATGGAACCCACCCCCCCCTCACACTAGTCTCTCGGGACCTGTACCATAACTTACAATGTTGCTGAGCTCTGCACCACCATTCACCACCTAGACGCTCAGCTATTTCGCACCTGAGCCGTTCCATTCACATCCGATTCTCCAAATCACACCTCACCATCCAAACACGTCCGCGTGTTTGTTATTGCTGGATGTCTCATGTCCCGAGGTGTTACACTTGAAACGGTACAGTGTGCCCAGCAGCATATGGTTCTGATAATATGACACACACACCCTCACGCTGCCCTTAAAAATGAATTGTCTGACACTGCTTTCCTAGTCTATTAAAGGTGATTTATATCCAGGTCCTGCTTCCTTTTTCTGATTTAGGCAAGTTTCCTTTCTGTTTTTTTGTGTCATTAATTTTTTATGGTGTGTTGTTTGTCTTTCATGTACATTCCTCTGTTTTTTATTCCTTTTAGTCCATGTGTGTGTAACCTTTTTTTTCTTTCTTTCTTTTTATAGATATTAAACCAGCTAATGTTTTCATCACAGCTACTGGAGTGGTGAAACTGGGTGACCTGGGTTTGGGCCGCTTCTTTAGTTCCAAAACCACAGCAGCGCACTCTCTAGGTGAGCAGCTTACTTCTGTTTTCTGTTTCTCTCTGAGAAAACTGTAGAGGCTAGACACACACATGCAACAAGGAGACAGGTTACAGTGTAAAGGGTCTATAATCACTTCTAGGTGGCTTGGTGTCATTAGGCCTCGCTGCGAGCAGAACCATGTGTCCGCTGTAAAGCGCCACTTCCCGTCTGCCCTCGGGGCCAGTTAGGAGCAAAGCGTTTCAGGATCTGTATCCATTTCATTGAGCACTTAGGGCCTTCCTGTTGCCTTGACCCCACGATTCCCCTTTTGTACATAAGTTATTTGTATGGAAAGTGACCATGAGGGGAGAAAAAGTGGAAAGAAACGGAGGGAAAAAAATGAGCCGGGTAATGCCAGGCACCCCGTCAGAAACACCCCATGATTTAAAGGCACGTTCCTCTTTAAAATAACATTTATGGATGATCGTAGTCGCCTCGTCTTGTTAAATATGACTGGCTTGAAGGTGTCGTGTACAGCCAGCATTACCAGTGTAAATCCAAACTTTCACTGTTTCCAATTTAACAACCTGCTGTTTTTTGTTCTTTAAATCTGTTAGATGTAATTTCAATTTTAAGGGGTCTAGACTGTCAAGCCACTTTTTGGCACAAATTTATTTAAACATGCTTTTCAGTTTTTCCAGACGCCTTAACATAGGTCAGAGTATTTTCTGTACAGTTAAAACACTGCTGTATGTAACCATGGCTTTCAAATAAGGAATCCTTAATAAATATGGGTGTATATTAAAATTGAAAATACACCTCAATTCAGTATTATAAAAATTAAGAAAACATTAGAGCTGATAAGGCTAATATATTTGTTATTAAAATATAAAATTAAATATTGTTTTGGGATATTTTAATTGTAAAATTTAATAGCAAAAAATGTACATTAGAACTGTTCTTGATTTGCAACCTGGGATTAAATTAAACCTTGTAAAATTTATAGTACTGTGTTTATATAAATTAGCTAGGCCATAATTTAAAAACACATCTGTTTCCGTTTCTACTAACAATTTGTAGTATAATCAGTGGTTTGACCTCCTAAAATACAACCCCAATTCAGAAAAAGTTGGGACAGCATGGAAAATGCAAATAATAAAAAACACAGAGTTTCTTACATTTACTTTGACTTTTATTTGATTGCAGACAGGATGAGCCTGAGATATTTCATGTTTTATCTGCTCAACTTCATTTCATTTATTAATAAACATCCATTCTTGCATTTCAAACCTGCAACACATTCCAAAAAAAGCTGGCACAGTGAAGCATTTAGCACTTTGTAATGTTGCTATTCCTTTTCACCACACTTAAAAGACGTTTTGGCACCGAGGAGACCAAGTGATTTAGTGTTTCAGCTTTTATTTTGTCCCATTCTTCCTGCAAACACGTCTTAAGATGTGCAACAGTACGGGGTCGTCGTTGTTGCATTTTTTGTTTCAAAATTCTCCACACATTCTCTATTAGGGACAGGTCAGGACTGCAGGCAGGCCAGTCCAGTACCCCTACCCTCTTCTTCCACAGCCATGCCTTTGTAATGTGTACAGCATGTGTCTTGTCAAAAAATTCATGGATGTCCCTGGAAAAGATGACGTCTTGAAGGCAGCATATGTTGCTCTAAGATCTCAATGTACTTTTCTACATTAATGCTGCCATCACAGAAGTGTAAATGACCTTTGCCAAGGGCATTAAGACAGCCCCATACCGTGACAGACCCTGGCTTTTGGACTTGTTGCTGATAACAGTCTGGATGGCCCTTTTTGTCTTTGATCTGGAGCACACGGTGTCAATTTTTTCCCAAAAAAGACCTGGAATGCTCATTCATCTGACCACAATACACGTTTCCACTGTGTGATGGTCCATCCTAGATACCTCTGAGCCCAGAGAAGTCGATGCTGCTTCTGGACATGGTTAACATAAGGCTTCTTTTTTTTTTTTTGCACAGTAAAGTTTTAAGTGGCATTTGTGTATGTAACTCTGTATTGTAGTGCTTGACAAAGGTTTGCCAAAGTAATCCCTCACCCATGTGGTTATATCAGCTATTGTTGAGTGGTGGTTCTTGATGCAGTGCCGTCTGAGGGATCGAAGATCACAGGCGTTCAGCTTAAGCTTGCGCCCTTGGCCTTTATGCACTGAAATTCCTTCTGATTCTGGAATCGTTTAATGATATTATGCACTGTAGAGGGAGAAATATGCAAATCCCTTCCAATCTTTCTTTGAGGTTCATTGTTTTTAAACATTTCAATAAATTTCTCACACATTTGTTGACAAACTGGATCCTCTGATCATCTTTGCTCATCAAAGATTCAGCCTTTCCTGGATGCTGTTTTTGTACCAAACCATGATTGGAATCACATCATTATTAAGTTTTTTCACATCATTACTAGCCCTAAATTACCCCATCCCAACTTTTTTTGCTGTGTTGCAGGCCTGAAATGCAGGAATGGATGTTTATTAATAAATACAATTAAGTTGAGCTGATAGAACATGAAATATCTCAGGTTCATCCTGTCTGCAATCAAATAAAAGTCAAAGTAAATGTAAATCTTTTCAAAGTAAAGCTTGCTAGGCAGTGACAGAGCGGTAGAGAGAACAGAGTGGCGACACTCCCATAGGGAACCGTTGGAAAGGGGGCGGGACATATTTTCTGTGCAGCTTCCGGGTTGTGGAGCTCTGTATAGTTCCAAACATCCCATAGAGCCCCATTCATTTCCACTACTTATCAAGCATTTTTAGCTGTTTGTTGCTTTGTTTTAAAAAAAATAATGAATTTGATGTCATTAATATACGTAATACTGTTATTATTTAGCATTTGCTCAGCACTAAATGTTACATGTTTATCTTAATTAATAGGTATAACTGAATTTAGCTTAGTCAGCTAAGCTAAATTATTGACACTAGAGTCTTTTCACCTAAAATTGATTAATTAAAAGTTGATTAATCAAGAGTCTTGTTACAGAAATGATAATAAAACATCAGAGCCATAATAAATCATTATACTTTTACTTTCATTCTTAAGTACATTTGAAGGTAAATTTAGTTTAGTACTTTAGTGGAGGTAAAGAGTATTTTTACTTTTACTACTACTTTTACTGGAGTAATATGTTACCTTGGATATCTCTACTTCAACTCAACTACATGGTTTGTGTACCTTGTCCACCACTTACATTAGACAAAATGAACTAGTGCATATTA
Source organism: Trichomycterus rosablanca (assembly GCF_030014385.1). Taxonomy (NCBI): domain Eukaryota; kingdom Metazoa; phylum Chordata; class Actinopteri; order Siluriformes; family Trichomycteridae; genus Trichomycterus; species Trichomycterus rosablanca. The sequence continues at coordinate 13,841,411 of NC_086004.1, read as the reverse complement.
ATTATGAATTAATTCATGTATTACATGTAGGAATAAATTATTACTTACTCATGAAATAAGACATGAATTAATGCTATTTCATGTACCTGCACTATAATGTTAAAGGTATTGGTACGGTAGTGTGTTTATGAATCTGTTCATTCAGTGCAGGTAAACCTTATGAATCCAGCCACATGGCTTAGTGTTTAACCAAAATGATTATTATTATGAATCCTCAGGAAAGTGAAGGGAGATTAGTTTATGTAAAAAACAAAACATAAAAAACTGTCTAATCTCTGTACTGTATATTGTCTCTACTACTTAATGATATCGCATTATGTAATGTATGCTAATATAATGTACTGTGTGTTAACAAGAACGACCTATTAAGTCATTATAAACATCAGTCTTCCACTTCATATACCAAATTGATATTAAAGCAGATGCAGTAAATGTAAACGCAGTTGAAAATACCCAGAAATTGTACAAATGTTTATTATTTAGCGTTTAATATTTCACTCACTGCTGCCTGTCCCATATGAGAACATGACGGCGCCGGGTTTGTTTGGAACTATTGGAGGGTTACATGAACCACGTGACCGCGTAGCGGCGAGATCAAGGAGTGTCGCAACTCTCTCTATCTACGGCTCTGGGCAGTGACCCACAGCTTTCAGCAGCTTCTAACACATGGCAGAGCTTTTTCCTTTTTTTAAATTTACATTTAAAAGTTAAATATTAGTTTTGTTTTTCTCCAGGCCTCTTGATTTCCCTATACTTTAAAAAATTCATGGCAGTTGTCTGACTGGCTTTTTAGAATTGTCTCTTGGCAAATTGCACTTTCAGTAACTGGTGTCTTGTCAGGGGGTTTACTCACATATTTTACATATGTGCTTGGTGTTGCCAGACCCACCACAAAGCTGACCAGGGTTTGTTTAAAAAGCTATTTATTCTTTTATTGTTTTTAAGTCGATTGTTCCCTGGTGATGCTTGAAACTGAGGAATAGAATGAAATGAAAGTAATGAGTGCACAGCTCCCTCTGCAGATCAGCATAATAAAATCCTGTACCTAGATCAGCTCCGGTTTAAGATGCCTTTTGTCTTAAACCAGAAAACACCCTGAACGTTGGCGTAACAGCACTTTTTGACCTGAACTGGTATTGTAGTGGAACAGTAGGATGCAGTACTACTCACTCATGGTCAGATGGAGACAAATCTGATGAATATTTAGCTGTGATGCTTTTTTTAAGTTTTAAGCTCAAGGTTTGGGTTACGTCAATCCAAATGACTTTACGTTCACAAAATAAAATACAGACTATAACTTTAATGCTTATGATTTTTCTTTTCTTTTTGTTATAGCCATTTAGATTACATTTTTTTATTTAATATTTTCCCCCCCACTTTTTTCCCCCCAAATTCCTCCCCTAATCTAGTCGTGTCCAATTACCCTGATTGCGCCCTCTATACTGATTCGACCTTTCCCCACTGACTGAGGACGCCTCTCAACTGACAAACACCCCCTCCGGCACGTACAGTCAGTACAGACTGCATTTTTCACCTGCACAAGTCGAGTTCATACACTGTGTACGGAGGGCCACACACCCATCAGCATTATTCCTCAGCCCTGTGCAGGCGCCATCACTCAGTCAGCAGGGGCCGCAGTTGCACCAGTTATGAGGACCTATGATCTGACTTTTTTACCCCAACCCTAAACAACAGCCAATCGTTGTTCATGCTGCCGCCCAGCATAGTCAGCAGGCAGAGCTGAAATTCGATACGATGTATTCGAATCCTCATCTCTGGTGCGCTAGCGTACTTTACCGCTGCGCCACCTGAGCGGCAGTCATTTAGATTACATTTAAAGGGTGGTTTTAATGTCAAACTATATTTAGTCACGTATTAATTTTTTAAATTATTTTAGTCCTGTGTATGGTTGCTGGCGTGCCCCAGCAAATACAGGCGACCAGGTATTTAGTTTATTCTTAGATAATGTAAGTCTGGATCCTGGTTTAGTTCTGTAGATTTGTTTGTACATTATACTTTTAAATAAGCACATTATTTAAATTGTAATAACCATTTTAAAAGTAAGGTAATATTAAAAGAACTCTTTGGGTGTCTTCGAAAACCTAGTGAGCTGCCTTGCTGTCTTACTGCCTACATTGGCAGCTGCCTAAGTAGAGAGGATTCTAATAAGTCATTGACTTATAAGTCAGGTTATTCGAACATGCTACTTAGTCAGCTATTCTATCAGTTTTCGCTAACTAAGCTAACACAGTTAGCCTCATGCCATTCAAACCAATGGGATGGGGTGGCACAACATGCTAGCATGTTAACATCCGTGTACCGAAAACGGTTAAATTAGCTGAAAAGCCCAAATTTGCAAAAAAAATGACACTTGTACAAGTTTAATTAAAAATCTATAATAATTTATTTACGTTTAAAAAAAAAAACTTGTTGCGTTTCACTGCACCGTCCGCCATATTCTTTTATTTTCCGCACTGAATGTTGGAATTGCCTTCACTGCTAAGGCAGCATCGGATGCTCCCTCGTTCTTGAGTCAAAATATTGTTGAAATTATAAGATACCTTAGTAGGGAGCATATTAAGGCATCTAGGATTTCGAACAGCCTACTTCTCGTGAGCAAGCATAAGATGATGTAAAATGCTGTCTATGTAGAGAGCTCCCTAGGTTTTTGAACACAACCTATGTTTGCCTTAATATACACATTTTGTTATGGCATGACCGGTTTTTAATAAGGACCAAGTACTGCTGTTAAACACTCCAAAACCCATAAAAAACATTTTAGTGATATTAGTAAATCATTATTAAACATATAAAACAAGGAAATTATTTTTTAACACTGTTTACATTTATTTCATTCAGAAGCTGGCGTTTTATATTTAAATTGGAACAGAGCTGGACATCTTACACACCAACACCACTGTAATAAAAATGTGGTGCTATGATGAATTACCCTGCCATGAATTAGGTAGGTCCTTACTTATAGTGCAACGACAAGGCATAACATTATGACCACTGACAGGTGAAGTGAATAACACTGATTATCTCTTTATCACGTCACCTGTTAGTGGGAGGGATATATTACGCAGCAAGTGAACATTTTATCCTCAAAGTTGATGTGTTAGAAGCAGGAAAAATGGGCAAGCGTAAGGATTTGAGCAAGTTTGACAAGGGCCAAATTGTGATGCTAGACGACTGGGTCATAGCATCTCCAAACCTGCAGCTCTTGTGGGGTGTTCCCTGTCTGCATTGGTCAGTATCTATCAAAATAGACTAGTCAGGGTGCCCATGCTGACCCCTGTCCACTTCCGAAAGCGCCAACAATGGGCAAGTGATCTAGTGGAGTCCATGCCTTGATGGGTCAGGGCTGTTTTGGCAGCAAAAGGGGGACCAACACAATATTAGGAAGGTGGTCATAATGTTATACCTGATTGGTGTAATTGACTTCTAGCTTCTGATTTTGTTTGAAATTATTACTATTTATTTATGCTAAACACTGTAAGCCCGGATAAGTTCAATCTACTTACAAAATTTGAGGAAACCAGTTGCCTTAAAGTTAAGTAATGTATAATGAAAACTTGAGTTAGCATAACTTAAAACATTAACTTATTACACCTAAAAGGCAAGTTGATTAAACTTTATTTTTTTGGTTATACCAACTGCTTTTCCCAATAATTCTACTTATTATCTTGAGCTCAATGGACAAAAATATTGATTTCTTCTTAGTTTTCATGTTAATTACGTTTTAAATATCAATTAGAAATGTTTATAGAAAAACAGACAGAATAATAAAATTATTTTTCTTTATTTCACTTCAGAAGTATTTACTTAAAATACAATATGTCAAGAAAACATCTTAAAAATTGTACAAACTGTATATAAAGTTCTGATGAAACACAAACAGCTCTTCACAGTAACCATGAACCTGTACTCAGTTTCACACAGCAAGCTGATTTCTTAACGTTTGGCTGCAGCTCTCTAAAACAAAACAAAGAAACAAGAAACAGAAGTATTAATATCAACATTAATACCTTTCATTTAAGGATTAAAATAAAGCAAGCCAGCGCACACTCTTTGCTTCGTATGAAGGCTAGCGTGCTAGCATGTAGCCTAAACACGGCAAATAAAGCAGCGCTGTTTGATTATTTATTTAGTGTCAACATTAAGATCATTTATTTTAAACAAAATTGCTAAGTAAAGTACAACACTTACCAAAATTGGACGGAAGATGTAAAAGTCCCATCAGACTGGTGTACATGCTACTCAAAAATAGCATAATGAGTAAGAAAATGTTTGTCCATTTAGTTTAACAAAGGTTCCACTTCACAAAAGACAAGTTTACTTTAGCAAAAAGCCTTAAATGAAAAGTAAAAAGTAATTTGCAACAACAGGTTACAAAAGTTAAAACAAATGGCTACCCGAACACAAGAAAATCATTTTTGCCTGATTCACCAACAGCAAGCTGAAAAAAGGCGGACTTACACGTAAATGGTGGGTGTTTTTCTGTTTAATTACCTTAACTTAACGTTTTTTAAGTTAATCTGATAGAAAAGTATTTTTTTTTTGTGTAGTAAACTTAAATCTTTTAGCACATTTAAATGTGTACTCAAATGAGTACATTGTACTCTGCATTTTTTAGTAGAGCAAAAAAACGTAAATAATTTATGTAAGTTGTACTAAAAATGTTTGATTAGATATAAAGTCCAAGCTAACAGTGAAATAGTTCTGGTCTTTATATTTGATTGTTTTTAATAAAGCCTAAGGTTGTGTTGGTAGGATACTCTGTGATGTGTGTAATATTTGAATGGCCTACTGCCTGCTGTCCATCGTGGTTGGGTACCAGTCTGGCAAAATTTCTAGTTTTAATGACATTCAAAACCACCACATCACTTAAAATGCTGTCAGTAATTTGGTTGATGGGATTAAAGTCATTTTCTTTAAAAATTGTATAGTAAAATATCAATGCTCATTTTATATGATTTTTAAAAACATAATTAAAGTTGTATTTAACTGAACAGTGTGATTGTGTCTGTGATCTCAGCGCTGGCTCTCTCCTGCTGTCTCGAGTCACGCTGGGTTCAGTGTGCACACAGCCTGAGCTCCAGCAGAGTATGAAATTCATGAGGTTAAATTCACCCAGAGGCATGGAGACCCGGGTCTATGTCTCCCTCTGGGTGGGTACACTAAAGTCCCCCCGCGTTATGTCTGTCTCTCGCTTTCTCTCTCTCTCTCTCATTCCCTGTCTGCGTGGGGGACGGGGAGGGTGCTGGAGGAACGGTGGCTTGACAGTTCAGGCTGTAATGAGACAAACCACCGTGATAGAACACTGCGAAACGCGCTGGATGGAGCGCCGGATGGGCCTGTCAATTCTTCCCCTCAGAAGTCGAGCCGCAGCCTTTTAACTCCGTCTCTTAGCGGCTCGGCAGCGCACAGATCCAAACAAAGCCGAAGAGGGGAGCGAAAGATAGTGTAAGCTCGCTAAAAAAAAATCGCTCTTTTCTTAGCATCTTCTGCCAGAGGCTTCTTCCCTGATAAATTACAGAGGGTGGGAGTGCAGTCCAAAGGAAGATTTTCAGAGGGATAAGATCCCAAGAGCTCTCGGGTTTAAAAAAACAAAAAACACGCCCACATATTTTGTAATTAATAGTAAAGATGGACTAATATTAATTATGTTTGCTCTATGTTCACGTGCCATACTTGCAAGTGTCATTAAAAAATTTTCAGTCCAACTGAGCAGCTTAGAATATTTAGTTTGGTATAAAGATGTCTTAATTACATTTCACATATACACTGATCAGCCATAACATTAAAACCACCTCCTTGTTTCTACACTCACTGTTTATTTTATCAGCTCCACTTACCATACAGAAGCACTTTGTAGTTCTACAATTACGGACTAGTACATCTGTTTCTCTACATACTTTTTACCCCACAGGACCACCACAGAGCAGGTATAATTTAAGTGGTGGATCATTCTCAGCACTGCAGTGACACTGACATGGTGGTGGTGTGTTAGTGTGTGTTGTGCTGGTGATTGTATCAGACACAGCAGCGCTGTTGGAGTTATTAAATACCGTGTCCACTCACTGTCCACTCTATTAGACACTCCTACGTAGTTGGTCCACCTTCAGTCAGAGACGATCGCTCATCTATTGCTGCTGTTTAAGGTTGGTCATCTTCTAGACCTTCATCAGTGGTCACAGGACGCTGCTTACAGGGTGCTGTTGGCTGGATATTTTTGGTTGGTGGACTATTTTCAGTCCAGCAGTGACAGTGAGGTGGTTAAAAACTCCATGAGCACTGCTGTGTCTTATCCACTCATACCAGCACAACACACACTAACACACCACCACCATGTCAGTGTCACTGCAGTGCTGAGAATGATCCACCACACAAATAATACCTGCTCTGTGGTGGTCCTGGGAGAGTCCTGACCATTGAAGAACAGCATGAACGGGGGCTAACAAAGCATGCAGAGAAACAGATGGACTACAGGCAGTAATTGTAGAACTACAAAGTGCTTCTATATGGTACTTCCTCCAGACAAACTGCTTCCTCCAGACAAAATATCTGGCTAATTATGTATTCAAACGCTCCTGGTGTTTTAAAATCATACAGTCTAACATTATATGCAGTGTATTGTGGATAAAAATATAGAAACACGTTTAGATCCTAATTTCTATTAACCTCCATTGTTTTTATTATCCAGTCATCATAAAATTTATTGCATTTATTCGGCATGGTGGCTAAGTGGGTAGCACTGTCGCCTCACAGCAAGAAGGTCCTGGGTTCGATCCCCAGCTGGGGCGGTCCGGGTTCTTTCTGTGTGGAGTTTGCATGTTCTCCCCGTGTCTGCATGGGTTTTCTCCGGGTGCTCCGGTTTCCTCCCACAGTCCAAAGACATGCAAGTGAAGTGAATTGGAGATACTAAATTGTCAATGACTGTGTTTGATATAAGCTTGTGAACTGATGAACCTTGTGTAATGAGTAACTACCATTCCTGTCATGAATATAACCAAAAGTGTAAACATGACGTTAAAATCCTAATAAACAAACAAATCATTGCATTTATTCGACCATTTACTGTAGTACGGTAGACTTTACTGCATAAAATCAGATTTATTGTTAATTATTTTAGCATAGCGTGACCATACATCCTCTTTTTCCTGGACATGAATTCTAAATCGCCAACAAATGTCAGGGATTTGGCTTTTGTTGTCTGAACACGCTATTCTTTGCATGTTTTTGCACTGGTTTCACCTTTCTGTTTAGATCCCGCCTTCTTGCACTTCTCTTAATTGTGCCCAAGACTTACAGTTGTGACAGTATACAATCTAAGCAATTGAGGGTTAAGGGCCTTGCCTAAGGGCAGTGAAGTTTGAACTGGCAACCTTCTGATTACTAGTCCAGTACCTTAACCACTAGGCTACAACTGCCTAATATTTAATATATTGTTTAATATACATTACTGGTACAAAAAAAAAAAAAAAAAAAGAAGGATTAAATACATTTTAAATTACAATCATTTAGTAGATAAAATGTGTGGTTTTTAATGAAATACATATGAGACTTTTATATATATATTTTTTGTGTTTTTCTCCCATTTTTCTTCCAATTTAGTGTAGTCAATTTAACATCCGCTTCTGGGGATCCTTGATTTTTTGCAGTCGAGGGTGGAACCCTTTTCCACCCATGCACTCTGCACTTGTGCCTCTGTCCGCCAATCAGAGTCCTTACACAGCGTTTAAAGACCCCACCCACATAGTCCGGTCATCCCTCCCTGCAGGCACTGCCATTATGCCCGCTAGATGGCGACCGGTGGTAACGCAGAGTTTCGAATCGATGAGTTCAGAATCTCGGGGCTGGTGTGCTAGCGAAATGTCCCGCTGCGCCACTAAATATCTTATTTTTATTTATTTTTTTTAATAATGGTATAGATAGTAGTTTTTATTAGGGCTGTCGTTTAACGCGTTAACGCGATTAACGCTTTAAAATTTTAATCGCGATTAAAAAAATTAATAGAGATTAAAAAATTTTATCTAACTATTTTTATTTGGCTGTTTATGCCACATACATGTGTGTCTCTGTGGTAATTAACTGTATTTCAGATGAATTAGGATGTAAAGCGCATGAACTGTCCGATGAAAAACTACTTTTAGCGGTTTTCACTTCTTTTACGTGTTGAAAAAATAAATGAAATCATGCAAGCTTTGTATCGAGTATTTCCATTGGCTGCTAGAGCTGTCCATCAAAACCGCGTAGCTCCGCCTTCTCCCCCTCCGGTAACAAGTGAAACTCTGCGTGATGTTTCATTTCTACAGTTTATTCAGGTTATTCTATCACATGGCTATATACATAATTTATATTTGGGATGTTTGTAGTTTTTTAAAAACATTTGTATCTGATATTTATATGGACTAAGCGTTTACATGGACTGTTTTAATTAACCCTTTTTTATAGCTACAGTCAATTACTTATAGATAATGTCTGATAACTTGACTGTTTCAGGTATTTATAGGTGTTTAAATGGTAATTTAGAACAATATTTCCCAGTCATGTTTCTGCACAAACACAGTATTAAAGGGTTTTCTTAATAGATCTATGAAATAATCATATCTGTGTTTTAAAGCTTTATTGATGCCTTATATTAGATCAAAATATTATGGTTGGTGCACCTGTTTTCAGTGTCAGGGTTATAAACAGGAAAAGATCCTCACTTTTGTCAGATAATGTGCTTTCTAAAATGAATTTAGATTTAATAATTTTTTATTGGTAAACACGTTCTTGCAATAACAATGTGCAAAACTGTTCAAATTTTGCTTAATTATTAGTTTGCGATTAATTGAGATTAATCACGATTAATTTTGTTCTTTAATCGCGATTAATCTCGATTAAAATTTTTAGTTGCGTGACAGCCCTAGTTTTTATACAAATCACAGTACTACTACTTCTTTTCTTTTACTTTATTCTGGATTTATTTGTTCAGGGAAAAAATATTTATTATACAGTACATTACTGGCACTGGTAAATTTAAAAGTATATAAAGTAAAGTAAAGTATATAAAATAAAGTTACAATCATTTAGTAGTTAAAATGCAGCTTACCTGCTGCCCCAATTATTTATTTATGTATTTATGTATTTATTTTTTATTTTTTTGGCCATGGTGTAAGCACGGGATAAAACAACTAAATAAATACTATTAATATTATTTTTATTATTTGAAATAATGGTATGGAGATAGTATTTCTTATACAAATCATTGTACTTAATTTATATAAATAAAATTATTGTTATATATGTATAAACACCAGAAATGTGGAATTTTAACATATAAATTATTTAATATACATTACTGGCACTAATAAATTAAATATATATATATATATATATATATATATAGAATAAATTTGAATTTACAATGTTTTAGTAGATAAAATTTTTATTTAAATTTTCATTTTTAAGGAAATACATATGAGACATTTTAAAAGTTACGGCTTTATTGTTTAATTTGCATTTTACCTGCTGCCCAATAGTGTAAGCACGGCATAAAACATCTAAATAAATAAATTATTTTTATTATTTGAAATTATGGTATGGAGATAGTATTTCTTATACAAATCACCGTACTCGTAAACTACTACTTTTTCGTTGACTTTTATTTTGGGTTTATTTGTTCAGAGGAAAAAAAAAACTATTATATAAATAAAATTATTATTATATATGTATACAAGTTTAAAACACCAGTAATGTTGGACTTTAACATATAAATGATTTAATACACATTACTGGCACTAATACATTAATTATATAAAATGTGTTTTTTTTTAATTTTTTTTATGAAATGTTTTAAAAGTCACTGCTTTATTATTTAATTAGCATTTTACCTGCTGCCCAATGGTCTAAGCATGGCATAAAACAACTAAATAAATTCATTATTTTTATTATTTGAAATACTGGTATGGAGATAATAGTTTTATATAAATAAACTTATTGTTATATATGTACTGTATACAAGTGTATGCAATTTAAACATATAAAGTATTTAATATACATTGTTGGCACTGATAATTGTAAAAAATATATTAAATAAATTGAAAGTTACAATCATTCAGTAGATAAAATGTGTTTTTAACGAAATGAAACGTTTTAAAAGTCACTGCTTTATTATTTAATTAGCATTTTACCTGCTGTCCCAATTATTTTTTTTTTATTTTTTTTTTTTATTATTCATTTTTTGGCCATGGTGTAAGCATGACAACAACTAAATAAATACATAAATTTTTTTGGTATGGAGATACTCATACTTATCTTACTCTTATTCTGGATTTATTTCTTTAGGGCAAAAAAAACCTTGACATTTTTGTGTAGATTTTATGGTGAAGTCGTCTCTAGGGAATGTTTTGGTTTGGTTTGTGTGATGAAGTCATCATTGTAGGGGATCAGTGACTGCTTACTGCTCTTTTTGGACATAAGTAAAGCAGAAATATTTAACACCTGTCTAATATGCCTACTCTGGGTGTAAAGCGAAAGGAGAATGATCGTGTTTATAGTGAAATCATTTTCTACAGCAGAGATCATGTACATGCTCTGAATAATTAGATCCTGAATCAGTACGAGTTAGCTGGTTTTAATGAACACAGTCCTCTATACGCTGCTGTAAGTCAGATTCTGTCTCCGCTCCCTGTGTTCATGCTTGGTGGAGTCAGGATTTCTTTTAGTTCTGAGCTGCTTCACTGTGCTCTGTAGTCATCCTTCCTCTCAGTCTGAAACCAGCATCAATGAAGCATCCATGGGTGAACCTCTCGCCTCCACAACTCCTCACTTAGCAAACCAGACGTGCCTCTAACTTCTGTTTTTTCTCTTTCTCCCTTCTTTCTCTTTTCTGATCCAGTGGGCACCCCTTATTACATGTCTCCCGAGAGGATACACGAAAACGGATATAACTTCAAATCTGACATCTGGTCGCTAGGCTGTCTGCTGTACGAGGTAACGTAAAGAAAATCTTTCCCAAAACCACCCCCCTGCTGGCACTCGCTTTCTTTTTCGGAGACACAAAAATTGTCTCTTGCCAAAATTACAAGTATGGGTTTCAACTTTATAAGGCGAATATCCCCACAAAGGAAACCTGGAGTGTGTTTAAAAGTTGAAAAGGAAATTTGAATGACATTTACATGTGTTTTAGATAAGACGTGGCTGAAATGATACTGCCTGCTTTGATTAGACCGTGGTAACGTATACCAGAAATGGAGTTGTTTTTTTGTAATGTTTATTGAAGTTAAAGTTATACGGAGGTCAGTAGGGGTTTGACTAGAGATAAATGTTTCAGTGGGAATATAGATATTACCATTTATGTCATTGCATTCTTTGTTTTACTGGCTTAATTCCTTAAGTTGTAATAAATATACACCAGAAAGGGCCTCAGACTCCCAATGAAACCTAGGAGCAGTCTAGGGTAGGCAGTCTACCTAATGGCATGTTATTTTAAATTTGGAAAGACACTTGATTATGCCGGATGTGACTTATACCTGCATTTGTTTTGGAACTGCTGTATGTTAAATAATGTTTGCAAATATCCATTATACCACCTCCTTGTTTCTACACTCATTGTCCATTTTATCAGCTACACTTACGTGTCGTGCTGGTATGAGTGGATCAGACACAGCAGCGTTGCTGGAGTTTATAGATACCGTGTCCACCCACTGTCCACTCTATTAGACACTCCTACCTAGTTGGTCCACCTTGTAGATGTAAAGTCAGAGACGATCGCTCATCTATTGCTGCTGTTTGAGTTGGTCATCTTCTAGACCTTCATTGGTGGTCACAGGACGCTGCCCACGGGGTGCTGTTGGCTGGATATTTTTGGTTGGTGGACTATTCTCAGTCCAGCAGTGACAGTGAGGTGTTTAAAAACTCCATGAGCAGTACTGTGTCTGATCCACTCATTCCAGCACAACACACGCTAACACACCACCACCATGTCAGTGTCACTGCAGTGCTGAGAATCATCCACCACCAAAATAATACCTACTCTGTGGTGGTCCTGGGAGAGTCCTGACCATTGAAGAACAGCATGAACGGGGGCTAACAATGCATGCAGAGAAACAGATGGACTACAGTCAGTAATTGTAGAACTACAAAGTGCTTCTGTATGTTAAGTGGAGCTACTAAAAAATGGACAATGAGTGTAGAAACAAGGAGGTGGTTTTAATGTTATGGCTGATCAGTGTATGTACATACACAAGGATCTTCAAAAAGTTTCTTCACTTTTATAGTTTGGTAGGAAATGGTGAGGGTAGGTGGAGTAGTAATTGGTCATGTCTGAGAGACTGAGCGAGCTTATAGTCCAGATTTAGTGCCATCTGATTTCCAACCTTTTGGATGCTCAAAGAAGCTTTAAGGGGAAGAAGATTTTCATGTGATGATGATGTGAAAGCATTGATCGTAGATGACTAAGCTTTTTGTAAATGCTCCTTTTATATTCGATCGTAATAGCATCATCTGTTGCCTATTCCTCTGTTTCCATGTGGAGAGTTTCAAAACAATGTTTAAAGGCATGTATTGCCATGTTCAAAAATGTTTTTATTTACTTTTTTAATATTTACGAACTTTAGTACAGTTGTGTAATATTTTTTTTTGTTGCAATACAGGATTAATGCTTAAAAAGACAGATAACCAAACAAGTACTTTGTTTAGTTTATATATTTTATATTTAGAATAAATATGTTAGTAAGTTGCTAATATAACAAGTGGCTCTGTCCTCGCTTTGCCATTATGCTAATCTACACTTACTGAATATCCATCTCACACTTGTAAAGTAGAAGTAGAACCATTGTTAGTGCAGCACCCATTCCTCCTTAAATCCAGAGCCCCCCCCCCCCCCCCCCATTTTATTTTCTTTATTCGTGTTAGGAAGCTCCCCAGTAGCTGCACCTCCCAAAGTGCCCGAGGCTGAAAAACATCCATCCGAGTTCGGCGCCGCTCAGAGACCGCGCTTCTTGGCGCTAATTAGTCTCCCACAATGCACCGGGGCCAACTGCGCGCCACGGGTCAGCCGAGAGCGGCGAGGAGCCAAACGAGGAAGGGCTGTGATCTCTTTAAGCTTCCGCCCAATCCAGGCCCGAACACATCGCCCCGTCTCTCTAAACCCCAAAACCGAGCGCGCTCTCATCTGGGTCACATGACTAGAGGGAGATCGCTGGGAGGCAGTGACTTGACATCTGCTTGAGTGACAGTTCTGATGACGGGCAAACCCGCCGGCGTCGAGCTTGATGCCGAAGCCAAAGCTGAAGTTGTTGCTAACTTGTCAGCTGCTGTCTTTGCTAGAACACGTTTACTCAGGGAGGTCCGTCGTTTTGCACTCGCCTGTATTCATGCGTGCTCTCTTTCGCTGTTCCAGTCTCGTCCCAAACGCATTTTGCAGCCCAAGGACACTTCGTCTTGTTAGGCTGGGTGACTTGAAATAGAAGACAGCTGCCATACACCGTCGTGATTCTAAGCAAGAGCGCTAATTTGCAGACTTCATTGATCTGCTTTGTGTGCACGCACATTATTTTTTCTTCTGAAAATATGAATCTTTAAGCCCGTCCGCCTTGGGGTTTTCGGGTCACAAGGTCTCGGTTTCAAAGCGTCGATACCTGTGCATTGTATTCAGACAATCTGCATCTATTATTCTGTTTGATGCTGCTTCTCTGTTGGAGCTCATTTATTTGGTCAGCTGATGAGGAAGATAAAGGGTGGGTGCCTGCTGTTGCGCTCCAGTCAATACCAACCGAGCATCATGTGTTGTTTCCATTAATGCTACCTTACTTTGCATTCTGGAGAAAGTTAGAAACAAAGCCTTGAGACATCATTAAAAATGGAATTAAAAAATTAAATACAGTGGAACCTCGATTTAACGGACTAAGAGAGGGGAGCACTGGTCCGAAAAATGCGATTGTCCAAAACTGCTAGGTTTTTTTTCCCCAGTGGGTGCAAAAATATTTGAAAACACAGCACTAAGGTCCACAAAAGAGCTAAACATGCACATATGATAAACATTCAAATAAACTATGTGAATATATATGTGAATATATATATACAGTATATACGCAATGCAAAACCTGGGAATAATTATTAAATTAGTGTATTGTACTACTGGGGAGAAAATTTCATTTACAGTGGTACCTTAGTGGTACCTCTGAGGCTAACCTACTGTCCATACCCTCTAGGACCAAGCACCGGACCTGGGGTGACAGGGCCTTTTCCATAGCTGCTCCATCTTTATGGAATGCTCTCCCCAAACACCTACGAGATTGTCCTGACCTGTCCAAATTCAAGTCACTTCTCAAAACTCATCTATTCAGAGCGGCATTTAACTTGTAACAACACAAAATAAATGCTTTTATTTTTGCTATTCTTTTTAATAGTTTTTATACTTAGATCACGACAGAAATGTGAAGTCCTAGATCCTAAAACTTGTAAAGTTTTCAGTTTCCTGATTGCATGTAAATCTGTCCTGTTTCTGTCTAATTTTAAGAAATTGTTCTATATTTGTTGTTCTCTCTCATAATTTAGCTAATTTTTAATGAACTGTCTTATGCTGCTCTCTTTGTTTTTATCTTAATTATTCTTGATGTTGATGTACTATTTTGATTTTGTACTATGATTTGTATGGTGTATGTACGTATTTGTTTTGATTATTTGTCTTATGTAAAGCGTCTTTGAGTATCTTGAAAAGCGCTATATAAATAAAATGTATTATTATTACCTTGAAACTCAATTGGTTCTGGGACAGGTGTTGAGTTTTAAGGTAATTTTTTCCCATAAGGATGTATAGGAAACCTGTTCATGTGTTTCATGGTCCCATGGAACTGCCTATATAAAATAATGGGGTTATTTTTGACACTTATACACTGAAAAACTGAAAATAACACAAATATAATATAAAAACACTGAAATAAAAAGCTGATTATAATTTTCAGAACCCCGAGCTGTAACACAAGTTTAAAAGTGAAACAGTGAGGAAAATCCAGATAAACACAGATACATGTGGAGCTTTCAGGGCGAATCTGACGGTTATTCCACACAAATGCAGATTCGTCTCATATGCGCACTTTTGCCTGGCCAAAAAAAAGGTCGCACACTCTAATATTTGGTTGGATTGCCTCTAGCTTTGATTACGGCACGCATTTGCTGTGGCATCGTTTCCACAAGCTTCTGCAATGTCACAACATTTATTTCTGTCCAGAGTTGCATTAATTTTTCCCCAAGATCTTGTGTTGATGATGGGAGATTTGGACCACTGCGCAAAGTCTTCTTCAGCACATCCCAAAGATTCTCAATGGGGTTCAGGTCTGGACTCTGTGGTGGCCAATCCATGTGTGAAAATGATGTCTCATGCTCCCTGAACCACTCTTTCACAATTTGAGCCCGATGAATCCTGGCATTGTCATCTTGGAATATGCCTGTGCCATCAGGGAAGAAAAAATCCACTGATGGAAAAACCTGGTCGTTCAGTATATTCAGGTAGTCAGCTGACCTCATTCTTTGGGCACATAACGTTGCTGAACCTAGACCTGACCAACTGCAGCAGCCCCAGATTATAGCACTGCCCCCACAGGCTTGTACGGTAGGCACTAGGCATGATGGGTGCATCACTTCAGCCGCCTCTCTTCTTACCCTGATGCGCCTATCAGTCTGGAACAGGGTAAATCTGGACTCATCAGACCACATGACCTTCTTCCATTGCTGCAGAGTCCAATCTTAATGCTCCCTAGCAAATTAAAGCCGTTTTTGCCGGTTAGCCTCACTGACAAGTGGTTTTCTTAAGGCTACACAGCTGTTTAGTCCCAATCCCTTGAGTTCCCTTTGCATTGTGCGTGTGGAAATGCTCTTACTTTCACTATTAAACATATCCCTGAGTTCTACTGTAGTTTTTCTACCATTTGATTTCACCAAACTTTTAAGTGATCGCCGATCACGATCATTCAAGAATTTTTTCCGACCACATTCCTTCCTCAAAGATGATGTTTTCCCACTCCACTGTCCTTCCACTTTTTAATAATGCGTTGGACAGTTCTTAGCCCGACAGTTCTTAGATGTTTTCTCTGCTTGATGTTGGTGGCTACTGGAGCAGCACTGGTGCATAACTAAGCACTAGAACTTGTAAAAATGAAGCATGAAACACAGAAGAAAAGGCGAGAACAAAGTGAGCGTCCCGACAAAACAAAGCCCATTAATGTCTAAATGGCTGGCAACATAAGTGAGTACACCCCACAGTGAACATGTCCAAATTGTGCCCAAAGTGTCAATATTTTGTGTGACCACCATTATTATCCAGCACTGCCTTAACCCTCCTGGGCATGGAATTCACCAGAGCTGCACAGGTTGCTACTGGAATCCTCTTCCACTCCTCCATGATGACATCACGGAGCTGGTGGATGCTAGACACCTTGAACTCCTCCACCTTCCACTTGAGGATGTGCCACAGGTGCTCAATTGGGTTTAGTCCATCACCTTTACCTTCAGCTTCCTCAGCAAGGCAGTTGTCATCTTGGAGGTTGTGTTTGGGGTCGTTATCCTGTTGGAAAACTGCCATGAGGCCCAGTTTTCGAAGGGAGGGGATCATGCTCTGTTTCAGAATGTCACAGTACATGTTGGAATTCATGTTTCCCTCAATGAACTGCAGCTCCCCAGTGCCAGCAACACTCATGCAGCCCAAGACCATGATGCTACCACCACCATGCTTGACTGTAGGCAAGATACAGTTGTCTTGGTACTTCTCACCAGGGCGCCGCCACACATGCTGGACACCATCTGAGCCAAACAAGTTTATCTTGGTCTCGTCAGACCACAGGGCATTCCAGTAATCCATGTTCTTGGACTGCTTGTCTTCAGCAAACTGTTTGCTGGCTTTCTTGTGCGTCAGCTTCTCCTTCTGGGATGACGACCATGCAGACCGAGTTGATGCAGTGTGCGGCGTATGGTCTGAGCACTGACAGGCTGACCTCCCATGTCTTCAACCTCTGCAGCAATGCTGGCAGCACTCATGTGTCTATTTTTTAAAGCCAACCTCTGGATATGACGCCGAACACGTGGACTCAACTTCTTTGATCAACCCTGGCGAAGCCTGTTCCGAGTGGAACCTGTCCTGGAAAACCGCTGTATGACCTTGGCCACCATGCTGTAGCTCAGTTTCAGGGTGTTAGCAATCTTCTTATAGCCCAGGCCATCTTTGTGGAGAGCAACAATTCTATTTCTCACATCCTCAGAAAGTTCTTTGCCATGAGGTGCCATGTTGAATATCCAGTGGCCAGTATGAGAGAATTGTACCCAAAACACCAAATTTACCATTTACACCTGGGACCTTGACACATGACACCAGGGAGGGACAACGACACATTTGGGCACAATTTGGACATGTTCACTGTGGGGTGTACTCACTTATGTTGCCAGCTATTTAGACATTAATGGCTGTGTGTTGAGTTATTTTCAGAAGACAGTAAATCTACACAGCTATACAAGCTGTACACTGACTACTCTAAGTTATATCCAAGTTTCATGTCTATAGTGTTGTCCCATGACAAGATATAATGAAATATTTGCAGAAATGTGAGGGGTGTACTCACTTTTGTGATACACTGTATATATATATATATATATATATATATATATATATATATATATATATATATATATATATATATATATATATATATATATATATATATATATATATATATATATATATATATATATATATATTTATATATATATTTATATAAAAGAGTTGAAATACGCCTCCTGATTGTGTTGAGAATCTATTAACATTTAAAAGGAACTCTTGCTTTGCATTCGTCCGTTATATTTGTAATGTTTTTGTAAGAAATGTTGTGCCACACTGAATGCTGGGATTGTTTTCACTGCTGAGGAAGCATCAGATGCTCCCTCATTATTCAGTCAGATTATTATTATTTTTATTATTCGGTCAGACAGACCTCTTCTCAGGACTGTGAGTGAGATGACGTAAAATGCGTCTAAGTAGAGAGCTCACTAGGTTTTCGGACAGACCCATAATGTACAATAAATTTTTGAAATGATTACAGTCCAAATTCCAAAAAAGTTGAGACAGTTAATTAAAAGAAACCAAGAGAACTGATTTGTAAACTGTATTTTTTATGGATTGAAAGAAGAGATGCACATGATGGGTTATTTGCTGTCCAGTAATGATCTTATAGAAAATACATTGCAACATGTTCTCCTACACAAGGCCCCTTATTCCCAGTCCATCTCCAACCTACTGATAAATAAGATTATATCTTATGTCGCAGCATCCTCCCTCCCTGTCTCCACAGGCGTCCTCGCTGTGGGTTTTGCTCTTGAATTTTATGATGCCTGAAATAAAAGGCTTTTCTCAGGCCGACCATATGGCCCCGTCAGTGTCTTCTACCTACTGTCTCCAGTCTCTATTAAGTACAGACAGTGTTCGCATTACTTTATCTGTGCGCTCACGGTCTGGATCGACTTTGCAAAAAGCTTGTAAACCCCTAACTACTTGCTGTCTTTTGGATGTTTGGAATTTATTCTAAAAGTAAATCATATCCAGCAGTCCGTTCCGTCTCTCCCTGATGGGAAATAATGGCCTGGGCTCACGAATCAGATGCTGATCAGAAGTGGTTGATCATAACTGTAAATAACAGTTCTAATTTTCTTTTTGTAATCTAAAGTTTATAATAATATGTACTTATAAATAATAAAAAAATTGACGTGGGAGATTCAAATAAACCCAGTTTCAAAATGTGTTGAGACTCCACGTACAATGCAAATAAACACATAACACTGAACTGAAAACAGCCCCATACACAACAAACTGGGATGCACTGTGTATTCTGACACCTGTCTATCAGAACCAGCATTAACTACTTCAACCATGTGAGCTACAGTAGCTCGTCTGTTGGATCGGACCACACGGGCCAGCCGTCGCTCCCCACGTGTGAGCGCAAAACCACATTCTGCATGTATTACAGCAGCATGGTATAGTAGGAGAGTGCAAGTGCTACACTTTCATGTCTGCATCCCAAAGCCTAAAAATATGTTGTGTTATATTTACCGCAATACATGAGACCTGAGACCCTAGACTTCCTCACTTCCTCACTTCCCGAAATGACTACAGAACAGTTTTTAAAGAAAAAAAATGCAACACAGGGGTAACGATGCCCCTTTTCCATTTTTTGGAAATGTGTGGCTACTATAAAATGTATATGTTTGTCATTATGAACATGATGCATTAAAATTAGCTTGCTGCGCATTTGTACTTTGCTAGCGCTGCAGATCACTCCCATCAGTACACAGCATTTTGAAATGCTGTCTTTCTCTTGTTTTCCTAATCAAGCGTAAAGCCTAGAAGTTCTGCGTCATTTTTAAACAAATGCACAAACTGAAACTGTGTTGGGAAATCAAACTGCTAATCATTTGGGTCCATCTAGATGTCCATTTCCTAATTTGATTGGCGTTTGTGTGGACGCTTGGGGGTTTAAATTCCAGATTGTAGTTGTCAAGAACAAGCTGAAGATATTGATATTATTTATTTACATAAAGGTATATTTTTTTATCCTACCTGAGACCTTTCCATGGTCAGGATGGATGCTCGGCTTTTCTTGGCTGCAGGGGTTGTGCACCCTTGTTGTTGTAGTATTTTTTTCCCCCTCTCTGTACTGTGTGTGGCCCTGACGGTTTGTTTTTACAAGCACCCAGGTGTGTTAATGCATCTTTGTGTGCTTGTGTGCATGAGCAATCCCATGCAGTTCTTTGTGGGTGTGGTGCCTATGAGGAAGGTGAATTGTGTGTGTGTGTGTGTGCGCGCACACCCGCTCGCAGTCAGACAGCAGGCCAGCACGGTGTGTGTATGTCGGACGGCTCCGGAATAACAATGAGGAGTGCCGCTGGGCTCCGGGGGGTCAGAGAGCAAGTCAATCATCTTGCCCATCGAATCAAATTAGCCTGAAAAATTCAGGGGCCACGAGCGCAGGCCGAGCAGCTGTCAGGGCCACGAGCGGCCCGCCACTAATGAACCAGATGAATAGTGCAAAAACTCCAAAATAGAAAACAGGACAGTTGACATTTTTCATCTGTCAGCAGCAGTGGATGCATGAAAACACTGTGGTCCTTGTTTAACCCTTTGTTGGCCGCGTCTCCTCCTGCCTGCACCGCCACGCCAAAAAAGCGTGTTCGCGTTCTCACAGCGTGCGCAACGCACTGGAATCCACACAGCATTCAGATCACATGTGGTTTCCCGCTTGCCATGCAGATACACCGACTGCATTTAGACTCTGCTATGCAAAATGCTACACACTATAATTACCCTAAGGAAGGCTTTTTTTTTTGTTTTTTTGCAAGAGCCAGATGTTGCAGTAAAACTATACGGTTTTTCTGTATACCCACTGGTGGAAAAAAAAAGTCAATTCTTCCCATCTGCACAAGGATTTTTTTATAAGTCTGTGCGTTTGTGGCAATAAAACGCTGAAACAAAACAATCACGCATGCACCGTCTTTCTTAATGTTAAGGTCAAAAGTTTAATTGCACCAAAGCGACGTCTGCCATGGCAGTGCTGAAATTTTAAATAAATAGAAAACTATTAAAATAATGTATAATCTTTTATTTTATCCAAAGGGACCTACAAGGCCTTGCTCTGGCACACCACTGACAGGTGGAGTGAATAACACTGATTATCTCTTCATCACGTACCTCTTAGTGGGAGGGATATATTAGGCAGCAAGTGAAAATTTTATCCTCAGAGTTGATGTTAGAAGCAGGAAAAATGGGCAAGTGTAAGGATTTGAGCGAGTTTGACAAGGGCCAAATTGTGATGGCTAGACGACTGGGTGATAGCATCTCCAAAACTGCAGCTCTTGTGGGGTGTTCCCGGTCTGCAGTCATTAGTATCTATGAAAAGTGGTCCAAGGAAGGAACAGTGGTAAACCAGCAAGAGGGTCATGGATGGCCAAGGCTCATTGATGCACATGGGGAGCGAAGGCTGGCCCGTGTGGTCCGATCCAACAGACGAACTCCTGTAGCTCAAATTAAAAGAAGTTAATGCTGGTTATGATAGAAAGGTGTCAGAATACACAGTGCATCGCAGTTTGGTGTGTATGGGGCTGCATAGCCGCAGACCAGTCAGGGTGCCCATGCTGACCGCCCCCCGTCCACCGCCGAAAGCACCAAGAAAGCATCAGAACTGGACCACGGAGCAATGGAAGAAGGTGGCCTGGTCTGATGAATCATGTTTTCTTTTACATCACCAGGATGCACTATGGGAAGAAGGCAAGCCAGCAGAGGCAGTGTGATGCTTTGGGCAGTGTTCTGCTGGGAAACCTTGGGTCCTGCCATCCATGTGGATGTTACTTTGACACGTATAACCTACCTAAGCATTGTTGCAGACCATGTACACCCTTTCATGGAAACGGTATTCCCTGATGGCTGTGGTCACTTTCAGCAGGATAATGCACCCTGCCACAATGCAAAAAGGGTTCAGGAATGGTTTGAGGAGCACAACGAGTTTGAGGTGTTGACTTGGTCTCCATACTCCCCAGATCACAATCCAATCGAGCATCTGTGGGATGTGCTGGACAAACAAGTCAGATCCATGGAGGCCCCACCTCACAACTTACATGAGTTAAATGATCTGCTGCTAACATCTTGGTGCCAGATACCAACAAATTCCAACTGCAAGTAATACCGCCAACTTGTGCTGTGGTCTGACTAGTCTATCTGTTAAATTGCTTGTGGAAATACTGGATGCAATACTGGACGAGATATTCACACGGATCACTGCTGGAGTGTTGCAAATAAAATTAGCATCTTGACATCACCAGGTCTCCAAAGCTACTATTAGACACCATCTTTGTGCCAGCACATTATTTAACAGGCTTGCCAGGAAAAGCCTTTCCTCTATAATCTAACCACAAATGTAAGTGCCTGGAGTTTGTTAAATGCTGCTGGGACTTTGACTAAAACCATTTTCTGTGGTCAGATCAAACACAAATTCAAGGTGGATTTGGCATTACAAGAGGAATGACTTCATTGAACAGAACCTGATGACCACTGTTAAGTATGCTAAAGTGTCTGTGGGACTGTTAGTTCTCCAAAAACCCTGGGAACCTTGTTAGGGCTCATGGCATCATGGACTCCATGAAATACCAGAACATTTTAAATCAAAAATCTGTCTGCATCTGCCAAGAAACTGAAAATGGGTCACCATTGGATTGTTCGGCAGGCCTGTGATCCAAAACATATGTCTAGATCAACACAGAAACAGTTTACTGAACACAAAATCAATCTTCTGCCACGGTTACCCCAGTCCCCTGATCTAATTCCTATACAAACCTGTGGGGTGAGCTAAAGAGTAGGGTGCACAAGAGAGGACTTAGGACCTTGGAACATCTGGAGAAATTCTTTAAAGAGGAATGGTCTCAAAAACTATGCTCTGTATTCTCCAACATTATAAGACGTTATTGAAGAAGACTAACTGCTGTTTTACTGGCAGTATGAAAAGCAGTAGTATTAAATGCAAGGGTGCCAATAATTGTGACGCAATTATTATTTCTTTGAACATGTTTCAAAATTACCATTAATACAATAGGCCGGGACGGTGGCTAAGTGGGTAGCACTGTCTTTTCACAGCAAGAAGGTCCTGGGTTTGATCCCCAGGTAGGGCGGTCCGGCTCCTTTCTGTGTGGAGTTTGCATGTTCTCCCCGTGTCTGCGTGGGTTTACTCCGGGTGCTCCGCTTTCCTCCCACAGTCCAAAGACATGCAAGTGAGGTGAATTTGAGATACACAATTGTCCATGACTGTGTTTAATATTAAACTTGTAAACTGATTAATCTTAAGTAACGAGTAAATACCATTTCTGTCGTGGATGTAACCGAACGGTGTAAAACATGACATTAAAATCCAAATAATAATAATAAACAAACATTAGTCCCCTGATCTAATTCCTATACAAACCTGTGGGGTGAGCTAAAGAGTAGGGTGCACAAAAGAGGACTTAGGACCTTGGAACATCTGGAGAAATTCTTTTTCGAATGGAATGGTCTCAAAAACCCTGCTCTGTATTTTTCCAACATTATAAGACATTATAGGAGAAGACTAAGGTTAAATAATTTAAGGTTAAATATTATAATACTATATATATACACTGATCAGCCATAACATTAAAACCACCTCCTTGTTTCTCCACTCACTGTCCATTTTATCAGCTCCACTTACCATACAGGAGCACTTCGTAGTTCCACAATTACTGAATGTAGTCCATCAGGTGTGTTAGTGTGTGTTGTGCTGGTATGAGTGGATCATACTCCATCAGCGCTGCTGTGTCCGATCCACTCATACCAGCACAACACACACTAACACACCACCACCATGTCATTGTCACTGCAGTGCTGAGAATCATCCACCACCCAAATAATACATGCTCTGTAGTGGTCCTGGGAGAGTCCTGACCATTGAAGAACAGGGTGAAAGGGGGCTAACTAAGCATGCAGAGAAACAGATGGACTACAGTCAGTAATTGTAGAACTACAAAGTGCTCCTATATGGTAAGTGGAGCTGATAAAATGGACAGTGAGTGTAGAAACAAGGAGGTGGTTTTAAGGTCATGGCTGATCGGTATATATTAAGGTGACATTACAACAGGGCACACTGTAGCCCAGTGGTTAGGGTACTGGACAAGTCCCACCACTGCCAGATTGCTGCTGTTGGGCCCTTGAGCAGGGCCCTTAACCCTCAATTGCTCACACTGTTAACTTACTGTAACTGTAATGTAAGTCGCTTTGGATAAAGGCGTGCTTGCTAAATGCAAATCCAAATAAAATACAAAAAAAAAATCTAGACAGTGGATGGCAGTAATTGTAGAGTGTATTTACTTAACTGATATACTATATGACCATGATAGGCAAACCATTCACAATTTTTTTTTTCTATTCTTTTGTTTTTGAAAAAGTAATTTGAGGAAAACACTTAATAAAATAAGTGGAAAATCTTAGGTTTAAAAATCTAAAAGACCTCTATTTGGAGCTGTTAAACCTAGAATAGAGAAATACTAGAGCCTTTGAAATACAAAATTAATTAGCACACCTGCTGGTTGAAAAAAAGGGTGGTCAAATGATGTCAGAAGGATGATGTCATTGTCATTTTATGATGCAATGGTATTCAAATTTAAAGATGAGATGCAAAAGAAAGGCGGGGTTCTCTTTTACTAAATCCAGTTTTTTTTAAATAGTTTTTGTATTAGTTTAATAGTCGTGCTGTAGGAAATTTGACTCTCTAAATAAGTATGACATTTTATTTTTTTATTGAAGCAGTATTGTCAAGCATATCAGGCCAGATGTGGGCCAGCTAATTATCTCTTCCAAACATTTGTTATCCGGACATGGTTGAGTGGAAGCTATATAATCAGGGGATGTTTGGGTCTAATACTGGCATAAACCCTGGCTTCATCCTGAATAGGATTTGTTGTTTTCCAGAGTTATGCACATAGGGCACAAGGCAAAATCTCAGAACATTTGCATATCTTGCTGACAGAGGTTTAGTGTCAGTAACAGTGCTTAATATTTACAGTTTTGATATCGTATATGGGCAAAAATGTGACCATAACATCCCTATAAATATATAAACAGTTATTCATATTTCCTGAAGCGTTCCACTGAGATTTTACTGACGTGGCCTTTCAGCAAGAGCAGGTGAAATTCACACCCCAGTGTTTCATCTGCACCGAAGGTGTTTATGAATATTTTAAGGTCTATGGAAATTCACAAATGTTTTTTTTTTTTTTTTTTTTTTTTTTTTTTTTACTCCAAATGCTGATCTTAGATGATCTCACCTATTTTCTCTCTGAACTCATGAATAAACTGTTGATTGATGCAGTAAACCTTTTGGTACTGTTGTTTCACGTTGCCTAATAGGAGGGAGTTGAAATAAAAATAACAATTGCTTTAATTTAGATTTATTTGGGTTAATGTACCATAATAAGCCCATTTTTTCAGGTGTAAATGAAGATCTGTAACCATAGTGATTTGGGAGTAGTGTTTTTAGTTTTTAGTTTTAATACAGAATCCAATTAAAGGCACCCAGGTTGAGCAGCGGGATAATCCGCTTAGCACACCAGCATCGAGATTCTGAGCTCCCAGGTTCAAATCTCGGCTCTGCTACCGGTCGGCTGGGCACCCTTTTGCAGGCACAGTCGGTTAAAGCCTGCAGCAGACAAAGGCTTCCAGCTTGCTGGGTGGTGTTAACGCTGTGTAAGAACCTTGGTTACCCTGGGTGTCTGTACAGAAAGTGGAGGTGTGCAGAGATCAGGGCATGGTTCTCCGTACGTGAATTCGACCTCACACACCTCCTTAGCTCCTGTCCCCAGCAGCGGATTTAATTTCAGTTTATTACTTAGTTTTTTGTGACCTTTGTTGAACAACTAATAAAAATTTTATTTTATAGTCAACCAGTTCTGAGATCTCGAGCTTAAATCTTGGCTTTGTTATTAGCCAGACCGGTGTTTATACAGACACATGATTGGCTGTGTGTCTGTAAGGGGCAGGACAATGGCTAAACAATGTTTCTCATAACTGCTGGAATAGTGGCTTCTTCTGGCTCTTGGACAATGAGACGGGGGAGAATGGGGATCTGTGCATGACTCACGGTTTTTTGTGTATTGGTCTGCATAGCCGCAGTATGGGAAACAAAGTGAGTTCATCCCCATATGAACTCACTTTTTTCAGGTGAAAAGACGCGTTACTGCACGTGTTGGTGGGTGTGTGATGATTGTGACTCTCCTCGGGCAATGCAGCAGGGAGATGCAGCAGTAGAGACGATTTGCAATTGGGTTATTTGATACAACTGGATTGGGAGAAATTTGGTGGGAAAATGTAAATAAATATAATAAGCAAAATCATTGTTATTATAGATGTTATTGTCTTGGTGTTATTAAATTGTAATGTACTGAACTAGTGATGTTAAGTCTGATGTTAACATGTCATATGTTGTTTAAAATACTAAGACATATTATTTAAACTTATTTACATCTTAATCTGGCGCTTATTAAGATTTTTTTTTGACAGTTGGTCTTCCGTCCTCAAACAGTATAGCCTATTTTAAATACTTTGTTCAGTTGAGACAGGACTTTTGATAATCCCTAAGAAAATAGTGAATTGTCTAACAAGCTCATGGTCAGGTGTCCACATATTTTGACCATATAGTGTAGATTTATGCTTGGCTTTGTCTGAGGTAGGGGTTTGAACAGCCTAGCCAGTAAAAGTGCACTTGTTGGTGCGTTCTCAGTGCTGGTCTCAGATAAAAACAAGGAGGGTCAGAAAGGGCATTCGGCTTTAAAAAAAAAAAAAAAAAAAAAAAACTCTGCCAATTCAGGATTGTGGCACCTTAATACAGGAGCAGGCAAAAGAGAAAAGAAAAAAAAAAGAGGCCAACTACTGTCCACTATATGGTCAAGAGTATTGTGACACTTACATATTACACTTTCTCTCTTTTCTCTTTTAGCAATATTCTATAAGCAGGCAAAGGTTAAAAACAAAAAAAGAGGCCAACTACTGTCCACTATATGGACAAAAGTATTGGGACATCTACACATTAAACCTACAGGAGATCTCTTTTCTTATTTAAATCCATAGACATTAATATGGAGTTACTTATTTAAATGAATAATTTAAAAAATAATGGTACACAAGTATTTTAAGTCATTAATTGGAGTAAATTGTGGAGGTGCTGTATCTGTGTAATTTTCTATGATGCTTTTAATAATTATTAGGTTAGATTAGGATAATTGATAAATATAAGAGGCTAGCCTTAGTTACGTTTCCGCTATTTAAAAGGGTATGAATTATTTTTATTTCATTTTTAGGCAAATGAAAGACACCCACATGACCTTTTATCTGCTCCAGCTATTTCTGTATCTAGGGTCACATAACTGCCTGTTTGGATATTTACTGGCTGATTCCCAGACTAAATATACACAATTTGCCCTCTTATTTGCTAATTTTACCTGTTGACAGACGCAACAAATTTTAAGCTACAAAAACGTTTACTTGTTCTTCTCCATCAGATCAGTTACACAGGGGTTACTAAAAGGTCAAGAAGAAGTTGACAAAAGAGCTGTTTAGAAACCTTTGGCAAAATTTGCTTTATAAAGATTTATCAATAGCATAAACTTGCCGAGATCAGAAGTGTATGTACGGTTTGTTATTGATCTAGGTTTGGTTTGAAGGTTTCTTTAACCCAGCAACACTAGCTGATATAGATTGATCTCCATTGTGATGATGCGGCTTCACTGGGTTTCGTGGACCTTCTTTGAACAAACAAAACAAGGCACTGAGCTCATGGCTTTTATTATCAGCAGGTGTTCTGTGGTGAGCTCTCCAAAGGCTCCTCTGGTTGTGTTCTGTTGCAAATCAGCCACCGGCCTGCTTTTGTAGTTATTTACTCTGAAATCCTAAAGCAATTCAAGATTAGTGCAAGGTCACTGATACCCATTTGTTTTAAAGGATAGAGTACAAAAACACATTTTTCAAAATGCAGAGATTAAGTTATAAAGACAAGTGTGTGTGCGTGTCTGTGTGTGTGTATACATACAGTGAGATGCCATATCAATAGACAGACATTGGCCCTGCTAATGAAGCATCAATCAGTTTAGTTGGTAATTCTTTAAACAGAGGATACACAATCCTAGTTTTTCAGCTACAATGCATCTCGAATTCCGATGCAAGGGAAACAAATTCTCTGGAATTCTAGTTCAATAGAAAAACATTTCTCTGGAATTTTGGTTCAGTGGAAATCCCTCGTTTGAAGGATGTGTTCGGGTTTAATAAGGTTGTGTGATAGTGTGGGAAGAGCTGGGACCTATCCACCACCTTTAGGATAAACTTGAATGTCCAAAGTCAGCCACCACATTGAGCCCTAAATCAGGGTCTAATCACTTTAATGGTTTTCATAAAAAATAAATAAATAAATTATTTTCAGAGTAGTAGAGGGTGTAATTGCAGCAAATAAGATGGTGCTTAGATGGCCCAGTGGTAAGTCATGCTAGCCCACTACCACTGGGATCCGGGGATTGAATCTCAGTGGCGCTATCAGCTGGCCGGGCATCTATACAGCCATGATTGGCTTTGTCTGAGGTAGAAAGGTGGCCGAACAGCCTAGCCATTAAGTGTGCACTTGTCAGGGCGCTCTCAGTTCCGGTCCAAAGCCCAGATAAAAACAAGGAGGGTCAGCATTAAAAAAAACTGTACCAGTTTAAATATTTGAACCAGAGTGAATCATAAAAAGATGCCAGCTAATGTCCACTATATACTGTATGGACAAAAGTATCGGTACACCTACACTTTACACATTTATGACATCTCATTCTAAATCCATAGGCGTTAATATGGAGTTAATGCCCCCCCCTTGCAGCTGTAACAGCTTCCACTCTTCTGGAAAGGCTTTCTACAGTACTTTGTGCCTGTGGGAATTTTTGCCCATTCATTCAGCTTGTGAGGTCAGACACTGATGCTGGACCCGAGGGCCTGGCTCGCAATCTCCATTCTAGTTCATCCCAAAGGTGTTGGGGTAAAGATGTGGCTGAGGTCAGGCCTCTATGCACGCTAGTCTAGTTCTTCCACACTAAACTTACCCAACCATGCCTTAAGTGGACCTTGCTGTGTCCCCTGGGGCTTTCTCCAAACTGTTCCAACAAAGTTGGAAGCGTCCAGTTGTTCAAAATGACTTGGTATGCTACAGCATTAAGGGCCTAGACCAACCTTTAAAAACAATCTACACTTGGTACAGTTGGCACAATCCAGTAAGGCAGATAACATTCTCCTGGCATCAGACTGCCAGATAGAGAAGCATGACTTTACGTTTGCACTGCTCCAGTGTCCAGTGGGGGAATGCTTTACACAACTCCACTATGCTAGGCTTTGTGCTTGGTGATGTAAGGCTTACATGCAGTGGCCATGAAAACCAATGCCATCAAGAGCAGGTTTGGAACTCTGCAATTATGGAGCCAGCAAGGGTTGTATGTGCATCAGCACTTTTTGACCCGGCTCTGTAACTTTACATGGTCTCCCACTTTGTAGCTGAGTTGCTGTGGTCTCTAAATGCTTCTACTTTTTAATAATGCCCCTCACAGTTGATCATGGAATATCTAGGAGAGAAGATATTTCACAAACTGGCCTGTTGCAATGAATAAAACACCAAAATTTTATTACTAAGTGGCGTGTCCCAATACTTTTGTCTATATAATGTATTTGTACCTGTGGTCTGGAAATATTTAACAAGTATAATGTTTGTTGTTATGTGCAGGGTCCTTATTACTTTTGTCCTTTGGAAAACGTCTTGGAAAACATTTTTATACTGTTAAATACAAAATAAAGAAAAATAGGACACATAAGCCTTAAAAATGTATAATGACGCAGTGTTTTTAAGAAATAGCTGACATGAATAGCTTGCCAGGTCCAAGTTGTGGAGGTTTTAACATTCAATTAGGGTTAAAGTCATCAACAGTAATCATTCTTAGCGTATATTTATTATGCTTGATCTAAGCTGGTTGATGTTTATATATCTTCACTAAAGCAAAGTCTTTCAGCGATGTCAGTTATGCACTGTCTCACGACTCTGGCTGGTCTGTCAGTTGCTGCTTGATTAAGATTGAGTGGCTGTGCTTCGATTTTATGTCAGGGTGGAGAGAGAGACTGAGAAAGTGTTTGTGTGTGAACGTTATATGAATCATGACAAACCACAGTTCAGCAGTAAAGCCAGTCGGGTCCTTGGAGCACAACACCTGCAGCCTCGCCCACTCTGGGTTGCATTATATTATCTAGTTTGGAATATTGTGCTCTGTTGTGAAACTAAATATAGAAAACCATACGGCTTTTGCAAACTAGTGCCAATCTGGTGACATGAAAATATGTGGACACCGGACCATGAGCCTGTTGGACATTCCATTTTAAAACTGTGGGAATTAATTGATGTGGCTGAAAGACACTATCTCAGTGATTGGCCATGTAGTACATTTACATTTATGGCATTTGGTAGACGCCAAACCCTAAACCTAGACTCACAATTGTGACCATATACAATAAAAGCAATTGAAGGTTAAGGGCCTTGCTCATAGGCTCCAATTTGGCAACTTGGCAGTGGTGGGGCTTGAACTAGCAATCCTTTGATTACTAGCTGGGTCTGTCTGAAAAACCTAGCGAGCTGCCTTGCGTAAGTACATAAAGTACAGAAAATTCTAATAAGACATCGCGCTGATAAGGCAGATTATTTAGACACACTACTTAGCTTCACCACAGTTTTCGATTACTAAGCTAACAAAGTTGACCTCAGGACATTCAAACCAATGGGCTAAGGCAGCACAATCCGCTAGCATACCAGCAAACATCTCCCTCTGTGTACTGAAAACGGTTAAATTGTCACTGACAAGCTTAAATTTGCAAATAAATGACACTTGTGCACCTTCATACAAATTAAAAATCAATCAGAATTCATTTACATTTGATTCGTTGCTCCACATTCGTTCGCCATATTTGTCATTTTTTTGTGAGAAAAGCTGTGCCGCACCTAATTCTGGGACCACCTTCATCAGTAAGGAAGCATTAAATGCTCCCTCATTATTTAGTCAGATTATCACTTAGAATTAAAGCACCTAATTAGGCAGCATTTTAAGGTATCTAAGAATTTAGCCCTCTTTGTAGGTGCGTGGGTAGGATGACGTAAAATGCGTGTATGTAGAGCTCACTAGGTTTTCAGACAGACCTGTTAGGTACCGTAACTGCTGAGCCGCCACTGCCCTGATACACTATATCTTAATAAGATGCTGGTCCGCCAGAAACCGCCATTCTGATGAACTATACTGTATGGATGGAATACCATTGGTTTAGAACAATTTTCCGTAATTGGTATTTTGCTTGTGGTATTAAAGAACACACTAACAGACTGGTCTATTTTCTAATGGTCATTCGGATTGAGAACTAATGACTGTGAAGGTCATACAGTTATGTTCATAATTTGTAACTGTATTCATTTGTGATGACCCTTCTCTCTTAGACCCAGATCATGCAGTGCACTTGTTAAAAACAATCTGAACTCATTATGTTTATCCACTCATTGTTTTACGTTTTTCTTTCATTTTCTACAATTTGCACAGTGTGTAGCACTGTCGCCTCACAGCAAGAAGGACCTGCATTTGATTCCCAGGTGGAGTGTACCGGTTTCCTCCCACAGTCCAAAGATGTGCAAGTGAGGTGAATTGGAGATACAAAATTGTCCATGACTGTGTTCGACATTAAAGCCTTGAACTGATGAACCTTATGTAACCAGTAATTACCTGTCCTATCATGAATGTGACCAAAGTGTGTAAAGCATGACGTTAAAATCCTAATAAACAAATAAATAAATATCTACAATCTATATCTACTTTTGGTTTTTCAAAATATGCAGTTTGTTACATTTTTAATTTGCCAATATTTTTACCAGTGTGCAAGTTGAGGCTTTCCAGACAGCTCAGACTTTAATGCTTTATAGGCATTGACAGCTGTCTGATTAAAAAGACAGGGATAAATGACAAAGAAACATCTGGAAAGAACAAGACCAAGTATAAGTGCTATTTTTATTTTTTGCTGTGCATATGTGTAGTAGTTACTAAATAAGCTTGGATGTGCTTGATTTGTTAAGCCACGGTCTGATTGTATCTGCAGACCCTTTTTGTGTTTATGGCTTGGAAGCAAAAGCACATTATAGAGAATTATAGAGAAAGTCTTCATGCTTCTGCCAACTGCTGAAAGTTGTTTTATGCTAAATGTACTATTTTATGTAGCTGTTTCGCCATTCATTATTAATAACCTTGTCAGTCATTTGAAGGTCATTCAAAAATGACGAGCATCAATTAAGGGAAGAAATGTAAACAAACAAGTTGCTCCAGCAGGTAAACACATCAAGCTCATAGTTAAGATAAATAAATCGGGAGTGACTGTATATATTAATGTTAAACAGTGCACATACATTGGTCTGTTAAATAAATTATATATTGAATAAATAAATTGAGATGCTATAACAAATTAATGCAGATGCACTTACACTGACTAAAATGTATGTCTACACAGAATTTATAAATGTTTATTGTGATTGGTATATTCGTTCAAAATGAAATAAATGTAAACAGACAAGTTAATACACACAATTTAAAGGACTTTTTTTACTAATAAAATTACATATTTAATTTTTTATTTAATCAGCCAGTTTTTCCTGCTTAGGGTCATGGTGGGTCTGTTTTCACCAATAAACACTAAGTGCAGGGCAGACAGGACAGAGTTTTAAGAAATTTTTCTTCCAAGGATGTATGAAAAACCTGTTAATGCATTCCATGGTCTCGTGGAACTGCATATATTTTAGGCTAATGTAAAATAATGGGGTTGTTTTTGACATATACAATACAATAAACCTTTACTTCTTTATTTCTTTATGCTTCTTAATCATGAACATGCTTGATTTTGGAATACCGTATTTCGTTCAGTAAAGGCACATTTACATGAGAAGCAGCAAAATCGCTTTAAGGCTTCACATTAAGCTTTCTGTAACAATAAGTGTTTTAGACTCTCTCATAAAAGCTGATTCTCACAATTTCCCAGCACCCTGAGCTATAACACAAGTTTAAAAGTTAAACAGGAGGAAAATCCAGCTGAACACAGACACGTGCAGCTTTCAGAGTGGACTTGACGGTTATTCCACACACACATGCAGATTTGTTTCATATTCGCACTTTGATGACATTTCACTGCACCTCTCAAGCCAAGAGCTGAACTAAACAGCAATTGCACACACATCGAGTTTAAGGGTACAAATTTCTCGACAAAAGGCATCAAGTTTCAAAGATTTCAAATTTAGGGGACGTTTAGTATTTAGTTTAGGATGATTCTGGTTCTATTGGAACTTATTTTTATTTGACACCTGAAAAAAAAAAAGTTTGCTAATTACACAGATCTTTGGGGAATCTAATCAAATAGAATTTCTTAATAGGAAGGTAACAGTCTGTTTCATTTAGCAGTAGGGATGTAACGATACACTCTACCCATGATGCGATGCAATTCACGATACTGGGTTCACGATACGATTTTTTCCCGAATTCCTTATTTTTCTTTAAAAAATTAAAAATTAAGTAAAATATTATATTTGTGCTGATCTTTTTTTTATTTTATTTAAATGTCATTTATTTCTGAGGTAGATACAAACTATGCCAAACAATGCTTCACATTTCCCTTATTGTGTAAAAAAACTGAAATAAAATTTTAAAACAAATCTCACATTATATAAATAAATGAATAATACAAATAAAGAAAGTATTCTCACATAAATAAATTTGGCTGGAAAATTTCGAACCTGCAACCTGTAGTGACGTCAACCAGGCAAGGTGAAAATCGATTCATTATACATGTAAATTTGAATCATTACACATGTGAATAGATTTTTAACTGTCTTGTGGTGCATCGTTAAATCCCTATTTAGTAGTAATGAAATTTAATTTTGAATATGTTTTCTATACACAACCCAAGTTTTAGAAGCTCTTTTGTGCCCTAAAGTTTAACCAAACATGTCAGGTTTAGTTCTGAGCAAGCACACAGTTTTTAATGGACTCTTTTGGTATATTTTTCGTGTTGAAGGCTCAGTGTTTGCGTAGTGTGTGTTTTTGTGATTGTGTTTAGTGGTTTTCTAAATTTTTATTACAGCATTTGCTCTGAATAAATATTCTTAGTAGCTTAGCTTCTTTCGCTTTTGGTCTCATGTTTCATCCTCAATAAAGTACTGGTAGTTTTCAGATTCTGTTCACATACATTTGGATTAAAATAATCTAAATGTTTTTGTTCTGCTCTAGTTATTAACTAGGTCGATACTTGATAGTGCCAAACAAATACTTCTTTGCATTAAAGCAAGGATTTATTTCAATGCTGAGTAATTCAAATGATTGATCCAGATTTCTGAACAGCACTCAGGTTACTCACATAATATTTATGGTTATTTTGATTACTGGTTTTGAAAATGATATCATTGCTATTCTTAATCCACTGCGTAGTGAACTAGGATGCTGCCTTTGTCAGGCATAGAAGATACCATGTCATGCTCCTTTTATAAAGATTATGAACATTAACAATTAATATTAAGCAGAGATTTAAAATATATTTTTCACCAAATTGCATGATACATGATGGATTATAGAATAAGATTTCAAAGCCACATTTTCAAGATTTTAAGGCTATAATCTGATTAACACTGATATAAAATAAAAATAATATCAACACTGCCTGGTCAGTAAAATACTTGAATAAAAAATTGATATTCCTAGAATTGATGAGTAGCAGTTTTACCTTTCTAAACGCAAACAGCTTCAGAGATTTTAATCAGTCAAATTACTGAACTGCATATAATATAAACCCAGTAATCAAATGATTGGTATACAATTTGAATATATAGATATACCAGCTGTTTTGAGGTGGAATTGTGAAGAAGAGACCATGGGAGCTGTTGCCATATATTGAAAAAAAAGTTTGGGTAGTCTGATCAGAAAGGTTTAATACTCTTTATGTTATAATGTATTAAATCAAATTGGTTAATAAATATAATATATGTACAGGTACTTTGGATTCAGTATTCGGCGTTTGATTAGAGGCCCAAGCGTTTTTAAAATCCACACATTTTAATGTTGATGCATTTATTCAAATCTGGTTTAAAATACATTTAAATGCTGTTGATGGTTGATGTGGAATTTGCTAAGTTTGTAAGACATAAAATAATAGGAACAGTTAAAGCAAGATTGTCCAGGATTCAATAAATAATAAATCCATCTTATAAGTTAAGAAGACTTATAAAGAGGTAACTGCTGCATAGTATGCGATAAACGAAATTATTGGCGAGCACTCATATTGTGAGGGACCTGGTCAGAGATCTGCAGACACTGATTTTGTCTAGGGGAGGGATAACCAGACTTGGAGTCACTGTAATTGTGCTGCATCTAGCGACGGCTACTGTCTGGTAAAGGTGTTGGTACAAATAGGGAAGGAATACAGAGAGTGTTGTGTGTTCCTCCACATGTTAACATTCTCAATGTAAGGTAGTTGTTTAATAAAACAAACAAATGGACTGATGTTGACCAATGGAGCTTAAGGATAGTGACCACACCTATATATTTGATTAGCATGGTAGATTGGGTGTAAAATGTCTAACGGAAGATAAAAGGTTGGGTGTAGATGACCTGTGCAATTTGGTCACCTCCTTATATGTGAAGTTTATTTTTGTAACATTTATTCATTGGATACTTTATTTGCTTTTTATTTGAATTATTATGTTAAAAACTGAAAAATGAGAACGTGCAGACATTTGTTCTCTGTCCATCACGTACGGCCGACAGTCTGCTGAATGTGTGAATGTAAAGCTGAGCGTTCACTTGGCATGCTACTTTAGAGTAGCGTAGTGGTGCCACCTTTAGGTGAAGAGAAGAATTGCAAGTACATGTATTCAAAGAGAAAACCCACAGGATGCGCTTTGGATATGCCCAAGTCAAGTGTCTGTGTAAGAGAAAGGGTTAAAGCCTTTCTTATAGCTTTATTTATTTTTTCATTGAGTTATTTATTTATTTTAATGTATGAACTGAATATGTTTATAATGTACTTTATAATGTTTGTTGAAAGAAGGAACCCTGAAACTTTATGCAGCCAACTTAACATTTACATTCACGGCATTTAGCTTTTAGTCTGTTGTGACTGAATAGAGTTTGAGCAATTGAGGCTTAAGGGGTCCAACAGTGGCAGTTTGGACTAGTAATCAGAAGGTTACTGGTTCATGCTGCACTACTTCCAAGTTTTCACTTTCTGCTACCACTAACCTTTAACCTTTGAGAAATCCGATTAGATTTTCGAAATTCGATTTCTAAACAGCCAAATGGTAAAAATGTCCTAACCTGTTTTCTGTCTCTTATTTCTAGATGGCTGCTTTGCAGAGTCCATTCTACGGGGACAAGATGAATCTGTACTCCCTGTGTAAAAAGATTGAGCAGTGTGACTACCCTCCACTTCCATCTGATCATTACTCGGAAGAGGTGAGACACTCAATCTAAAAAAGCCTTTTAAACACAGTGTTTGTGCTGAAAGAATTTTGAAGAAGTACAGAACTATTCAAATACTGGGTAGTTGTTTTATTAAAATCTAAAATCTTGTAGATGCTTGGCTCATTCGGAACTGGATTATAGTGCAGTCACATTGATTTTAATTACTTTTACACCTGTCGTTTTAGTAGTAATCAATAGTTGTGGTTTGTGCACTCTACATAACTGTAAAACTAAAACACTACATTGCTTACAGTACATGACTGGGCATAGTGAATTGCAAACTATATAATTGTTCGTGAAGTTGTGTGCTTCAATGGCAGTGTAGTTTTTAACCAGAGCAGTCCCAAAAACAATACTGTACTAAATAAGGCGTAGAAAATCCTAAAGATTTTTTAGCTCTGTTTCTGTTCTCTTTGCTTTTATTGGCTGTTTATCCATGGCTTGGTCTGCCTACATGACCACCTACTACATATGTGTCCTTTTAAAACATGCTGGAAAAAGTTGCCTTAGTGACTAATCCGGTGGCACGGTTGGTAGCTCCTGGGTTCAATTCCTAGGTGGAGTGGTTCAGGTCCTTTCTGTGTGGAGTTTTCATGTTCTCCTAGAATCTGCATGGGCTTACTCCAGGAGCTCCGATTTCCTTCCACAGTCCAAAGACATGCAAGTCAGGTGAATTGGAAATTTTTTCCTTGACTGTGTGATGAACTATTGGGGTTTGCTCAGCTCTCCAAAATTGGTTATTAATTGTACAATTGGGTCATGTATTGTATAGTGAGCACTCATGTTCCTAGTGAGAGTTTTGTTAAAATACGTCACATTATTTTCTGATTTAAGTGTCACACTGGAGGAAAACAGATTAGCGGAAAAACACTGTATACAGATTCAGTCAAAATTATTCAATCCCATTGTGAATTTGCTTTCTTAGCAAAATGTACAAACTTTCTGCTCTTAAGGCTCCTTTAAAATTCCAGCATGAGGCATAAAGAATAGCTTGGTTTAAAGAAACTCCAGTGGCCTGCACAGAGCCCTGACCTCAGCTCCACTTAACAGCTTTGGAATGAACTGGAATATCAGTGCCCAGCGATACACATGATCTTTTGACTGAATGGTCACAAATTCCCATACAAAGACATACTTCTAAGAAGGCTTCTAAAAGTGGCTGTTGTTATATCTGAAAAGATCACATGCAGGTCATTATAAGATGTCCAACAAGCTTGTGATCAGGTGTCCAAATATTTTGGTTATATATTATTTGACATTGTGCCTGCTTAATCCTGGTCAGGGTTGCTGCAGGTCCAGTTTCACTGGGAAACACTGGGTGTACGGCTGGAATACAGTGGACAGTTGATTTGAATTGAGCGGTGCTGCAGATTTCTAAGTGTTAACTAGTGCTGGGAGCAGTGATATTTTCTGACTTGTCCTTACCCACCCTGAGTTTACAGATAAAGAATGAGTGTTGCAGCTCTTCTACAAACTTTATATATGTATATATATTATGCATTTTTCTCCTATTTTCTCCCAATTTAGTGTAGTCAATTTGTCTTCCGCTGCTGGGGATCCCAGTTTTTTTTGCACTTGAGGAGGATACGTTGCTGCTCACACCTCCTCCGACCCGCGCGCAGGTCTTATCGGACCCTTTTCCACCCATGCACTCTGCACAGGTGTATCTATCTGCCAATCAGGGTCCTTACACAGCGTTTGAAGACCCCTCCCACATATTCCGGTCATCCCTCCCTGTAGGCACTGCTAATTATGCCCGCAAGATGGCGCCCAGCCGACCGGTGGCACACTGAGTTTCGAACCGAGGAGTTCAGAATCTCGGCGCTGGTGTGCTAGCAGTGCTGGGCACCCTAGGAAAACTTTTTTTGTATCTGTATTTGTATTATTTAAATAAAAGGGATCTTCAAGAAGTTGCCGCACTTATATTTTGGATGGAAATGATGAGGGTGGGAGGAGGAGTAATTTGTCGTGTCTGAGAGACTGAGAGAGAGATTATAGTCCGAATTTAGCGCCATCTGATTTCCACCTTTTTGGTCCGATCAAAGAAGCTTTAAGGGGAAGAAGATTTTCATGCGATGATGATGTGAAAGCAGCGGTGAATCAGTGGCTACACGCTCAACCAAAAACATATTTTGCTGATGGCATTAAAAAGTTGGTACGACGCTGGGATAAATGCATGGGAAGGTGACTGTAGGAAAGTTATGTAATTTGTTTTTTTTAAACCCTTATCATAAATGATGGGACGGATATACTTTAAATTGTCCCAGTATAAAGGTAGAACTGTATTATGGACTGATGTTGACCGAAGGAGCTTTAGGATAGTGAACACACCTATATTTTTGATTATCATGGTAGATTTTGAATACTGAACTAGTTGTTTATGCGCACTACTGATCTGCATTTTTGACATGTTTGCCAAATTGCGCTATTTTTTAATTTATGTGGTGCGTTTCATA
Source organism: Trichomycterus rosablanca (assembly GCF_030014385.1). NCBI lineage: Eukaryota > Metazoa > Chordata > Actinopteri > Siluriformes > Trichomycteridae > Trichomycterus > Trichomycterus rosablanca. Next base: position 13,802,844 of record NC_086004.1, on the reverse strand, counting down.
TTTTGATAAAATGCTTAGCGGTTTCTCACTGCCCAGGTGATGGACAGTTGCTGTGTTTCAAAATGCTTACCAGCCATCATCAGCTCATAATTCAAGCCTCAATTATAGCTCATGTCATTATTCTCCATTCATGAGATCTGTTCAGTACTGCAGAACCTTCACCCCGCCCCTACAGAACCCCCCCTCCACACACACACACACACACATCCCAGCGTAGACGGAAGGCCCGCATCCACCTCTGTCTGCGTGTAAACAATGCTCCTGAAGGCGAACGGTAAAAAACTGTCAGCCGTTCGTCTTTGGTGTGTCGTTTATCGTCTCCTCGCCTCACACCTGACAGACAACCCCCTTTACCCATCACAAATCCTGCGACTCTCGCCACCCCCCGAAATCTTTTATATATTTTTTTCCAGGCGTATGAATATTTTACATATCTGCATCCTGATTTGCCCCTCGCTCCCCCAGTTGCCATTTCTTCTCCACTAATTCTGCGCTGGGCTGGATTTGCATTTCACATGCCGCGCTGATTAGGAGACAGCAGCAGCAGCCAGGCCTAGGCTAGACGGAGCAGGTTGCCATGGTGATTAGGCTTTTGGGGAGTGTTCTTTTTTCTTTCTTTTTTCTGTTAATGATGCCGGTTGTTGGGGCTGAGGTCGAATCTCTGGTTTTCAGTAGCATATGAGTCTGAATTTTGGGGACTGCTGTGTGTCTGCAGCATTGGGCTTGTGCAAAGCTTTAGCTGGCGGAATGTCACTTTATGATTATTTTGCTGCTCTCAGAAGAAATGTGTCTTGTCAAATTTAGATATCTATTAATGAGTCAAATGTTTGACGTAAATTTTGAAGACTACTATACAGTGGTACCTTGAAACTCGGTCAATTGGTTCAGAAAGTGGCGTTGAGTTTAAAAGGCGTTGAGTTTCAAGGTATTTTTTCCCTTACAGATGTATGGGTAACCTGTTAATGCATTTCATGGTCCCGTGGAACTGCATATATTTTAGGCTAATGTAAAACAATATGGTTGTTTTTGACACTTGAAACACAAATATTATATGAAAAACACAAATACAATTTAAAACAGGTAAAAATACAAAAAAAATACAACCTTATGCTTCGTAATCGTGGAGATGCTTGATCTTGGAAACCTGTATTTTGTTCAGTAAAGGCGCACTCACATGAGAAGTGACAAAATTGCTTTCTATAAAGTGTGACGTTGCACAAAGCTTAACGTGACTTATTGTACTAAAACGAGTGAGGAATTTCATTAGTGAAGAGAATTTATGAGCAGTAATAATTAAGAGAGGTTTAGTGTTTATATGTCGTTCTTTTAATACATTTAGTCACATTAAGCTTTTTTTTTTTAATGATAAGCGCTTTAGACTCTCAGAAAAGCTGATTCTCACAATTTCTCAGCACCCCAAACTATAACACAAGTTTAAGAGTGAAACAGGAGAAAAATCCAGCTAAACACAGATACATGTGGAGCTTTCAGACTGGATTTGACAGTTATTCCACACAAATGCAGATTCGTCTCATATTCGCTCTTTGATGGCGTCTTACTGCACTCCAGCCAAGCGCTAAACAAAGCGGCAGTTCATTGTTCATTTAAAATTAAATAAATAAATAAAGCGAAACACATTGAGTTTAAGGTAAACGTTGAGTTTAAGGGTACAAATTTCTTGATGAAAGGCATTGAGTTTCACAAATTTTGAGTTTAGGGGAAGCTGGGTTACTAGGTACCACTGTAATTTTTAATAAGGGCCCTACTAAATTCATAGGAATATGTGCTTAATTTTACGGACCTCGTTATTCAAAAATCACAGATTTTCTGGATTTTTGAAGAAAAGAGCCACATTTCACGACGGTCATTAAATTACACTCATAAATTGAATAATAAAATAAATGGAAACTACAATACACAGCACAGCCTACCTTAATAGTTAAATGTAAACCTAAAACATCCAGCGACGGTGCGAGGCTCCGTCTCCGCATTCTCAGAATTGGTTCAGAGTTTTCCAAACTCAGTTACTTGAGTCGTGTTTTTAGCTGATTTAGACTTCGACATCTTGAGCATTTTGACTAAGCAGTTGCTAACTGAATTGCCGTAGGATTGTTAGAATTGTCTCATAGTGCAATTTAACCAGTAAACGTGAGGCATTTCAATGCTATGCAAATTAAAAACGTTAAATTTAACGCTAAACACAAACATTAAATGTTTAATTTCACAGCAAATTGTATATTACACAGGAAAAGACTTATTTTCACGGCTGTTAATTAGGTAGGGCTTTAATTAGAGTATGTGTTTGGTAGGTTGCCTCAGATGATGAGCTTCTCCACATGGCACCTATGTACAAATACGAAACACTAAATTAATTAATGATTGTAATTAAATAAATGCGCATTCACCGGGCAGCACGGTGGCTTAGGGGTAGCACTTGTCGCTTTACAGCAAGAAGGTCCTGGGTTTGATTCCCAGGTAGAGCGGTCTGTGTAGAGTTTGCATGTGTTCCCAGTATCTGGGCGGCACGGTGGCTCAGTGGGTAGCACTGAGCCTACAATACACAGCACAGCCTACCTTAATAGTTGAATGTAAACCTAGAACATCCAGCGACCGTGCTACGCTCCGTCTCGAATACAAAAATACTTCTTTTGACACCCCCCTTTGCGTCCACAGAATTGGTTGGGAGTTTTCCAAAGTCAGTTACCTCAGTCGCGTTTTTAGTTGATTTAGACTTCGACATCTTGGACATTTTGACTAAGCGATTACTAACTGAATTGCCTTATGATTGCTAGAATGGTCTCATAGTGCAACAAATTAAATTTAGAATTTCACAGCAAATTGTAGATTACACTGGAAAAGGCTTATTAAACGGTCTGTGATGTGATTTTCACAGCCGTAATTAGGTAGGGCTTTAATTGTAGTATGCGGTTTGGTACATTGCCTCAGGTGATGGGCTTCTCCGCATGGCACCTATGTACAAATACGAAAGCTCTAAATTAAGCGGCATGGTGGCTCGTGGGTAGCACTGTCGCCTTACAGCAAGAAGGTCCTGGGTTTGATTCCCAGGTAGAGCGGTTTGGGTCCTTTCTGTGTGGAGTTTGCATGTTCTCCCCGTGTCTGTGTAGGTTTCCTCCCACAGTCCAAAGGCATCCAGTCCGATTAACTGGAGAGACAAAATTGTCCATGGCTGTGATATTGAACTTGAACTGATGAATCTTGTGTAACCAGTAAATTACCTGTCCTGTCCTGCCCTGCCCTGAATGTAATCAAAGTGTAAAACATGATGTTAAAATCCTAATAAATAAATAAATGTGCATTCAAATGTACTTATTTTTTTGCACCTCTGTTTTCTCTGTTTCTTCTCTGTCCTGCAGCTGAGAAAGCTGGTAGATATGTGCATCAATCCGGATCCGGAAAAGCGGCCTGACATCACCTACGTGTACGACGTCGCCAAGCACATGCACGCTCTGACTCTGGCCAACTGAGTCCATCCTCCCCCGTCTGCCTTTCCTCTCCTTGGTCTACTTTTAAATGACGTTTGCCAGCGTTTTATGTCTTGTAAACTGCTCATTGGTTCCCATTTACAGATGTTACAATTAAACGAGATTAATCTCAGAAAGCTTGTTTACCATAGGAAGCCTTGAATCCAGCGATCTGCGAAGTGACTTTTAGAAGGTGGCGCTAGTTTTTTAACAGGTCTACTTCTATAGTAAGTAATGCTAAAGATTCCAGAGATTCAGTATGTGTATGTACTACACAGGTACAATTTACAACCAAAGATAGGTGGAAAATGTTATATGCAAAAAAATGTGTAACTGAATGTGCCTAAAGACAAAGAAATTCTGCAACCCTAAAGTTCTTTTTTTTTTTTTTTTTGCTGTTATTAAAGCATTTCCCAAGTTTGGTACAGATTATACAACGATCCCTGATTAATGAATGTAAATTTACCACCTTAACAGATGGGGAACTGTTTTATTATGTGTTTTTCTTTTCTGCAGTAATATTGTGAGACATACTTTCCTTGGTCCATTGACACTTCTAAACTATCTTGCAGCAAAAAGTCAGTGAAAAGCTCCCTTGGTTTCTATAAAATCTAATTTTATAGAGGTTTCTAGATCTAATAAAACAAAGAATGAAGTCATTTGTTGCAGGCCGCTTGAGTTTTGTAGTTAATTTGGTGCCTTTATCCTGCACTCGCACATTTCTGATCTATGCTGAAAGAAGCAGGGAATGCAACTAGACCCAATTTGGAATTTTGTTTGCTCATTTTAATAATACTTCAAACAAATGAGCATCAAAATCCTGAAAAAGTTAAATATTTGATGATGCTTTATCATTGCAAAATGAAAGCACACGGTAAACAGCAGCACCGTGACCCAGATTAACCAGTCATCTCCAATTCTCTAAAAATCCCAAATTTCTTTTATAACTTTTGCAGAATTCTAGCCCTCCATCCATCGCTGTTTTTAGGATTAAATAGCTTTTTCAGGTCCTCTGACTGACCAGCTACAAAACAAGTGAATATTTCATGGACCAGGACTGATGAAGGAACATAAATTTACAAAACTAGTATATCAGCTTGACAATCTTTATGTGAATAGTCGTAAGCAAATGGACTTTGTATCACTTCAGTTTTGTGAGCTGTGTGTGGGATTTGTTAAATAATGACACTCTTCATAAGTGTATAATTTTAGATGCAATTTTTTAAAAATAAGGCACTGCTGCCAGTGTGAACCTTAACAGTTAACAGGACAGAATGTGCTTTAGGTGCTTTATATCACCTCAGCCGAAAATATGTGGCTGTTTGTTGTTTTATTTTTTAGCAGGGTTTTGTTTGGGCTTGTTTCCTGGCATTTTTAATCCTAAAAAAACATTTCATTAAAGCTTTTTTTTTCAAGCAACCCACATTTTGACCCAGGTAACACAAACAATGCATCCAAACGAAACACAAAACTAAACATACTTAATTAATAAAACTGGTGGCAATCTGGTCCCACTGTGATTTACAAGATGTAACATAAAGCCTCCACAAGGGGGTGTTCGTGTTCAAGTGTATTTTGTGTTTATGTGCTTGTTAAAATTAATTTATTATTGTTATTTTTCTCTGCAAGTCGTTATTTTTGGCTCACAACCCACCCCAGGGGCGACACCCATGGTTTGAAAACCTGCTAAAATATTCTGCTTTGTAGGAGGTCAATTTACAAATCAGAATAAAATAAATCACACATTCATAGAATAGGGCTGGGCGATATGACTAAAAAAGTCATATTTTTTTTAAAAGTCATAACCGCTGCTTACCTGAGCTTCTCTTCTTCAAATTGAGACCAAATCGATACCCATGTGTTATTCCGTTAGGGATATAATTCACTTTGTTTTCCTTCATGTTTCCAAAATAGTTCCAGAATATATATATCCATATCCAATGGATGATTTATTCTCTCTGCTTTGGCGGAAAAAAGCTGAAACTGGTAATTTGTTAACTAAGTTGTCACTTGTACCTCTACAACCAATGAAGAGAGAGTTTTTCATTGCCAGCTTACCTAAATGACACATTGGAGAAATGCAAAAAAAAAAATTTAATTAGATAACAATTGAAATTCCGCCCATAATTTGAATTCGGAAGCTCTGATTGGTTTATACAGCTGTTTATCAAGGCTGACTAATTCGCTGAAAGACATTCGCACTGATCCATGGAGTCGTTTACGCACGACACAATAATGAAAACGAATGAATCTTTACCATGATTCGATTCCAATAAATAATTCGTTTGAAAAGAATCGTTCTCTTACTTGTTTTATCACTCATGGGCGATTTTCAGTACGGTGTAAAAAGTAATATTGAATATATCCATATTTGCGATATACTGCCCAGCCCTATCATAGAAGTTCGATTATAATTCAGTAATGTTTGGATGCATTATAGATTAAGGACTAGACACACTAAGTCATTCTTGTCCAGTTTCTGCCACATAATGAAATGGTATGCATGGTATGTATAAAACTGGCAAGTCAAATTGCTGTTTATTTACTATGGACATAACACAAACAAAGTGCATTTTGGGTTTGCACGCGTAAAGTATTCTCAAAAATGGATTTAATAATTTTGCATATGTTCATTAGTCATAAAAACATTCACTTGGTGTGTTATGTATGAACGTATTTGTGTCAGTAGTATGTGTAAGTGGTATATCTGGACCTTGTCAAACCAAATAGTTAAAGAAACCACATGAACACTGCATTGCCAGCCCAGTAGCATCTTTTGGTTTTTTTTTTTTTTTTGTTTTTTTTTACTGTACTTGGATTGCTCACAGACTTATGTCACTTATCTGGCAATCATGGTCACTTAGGCTGCATTGAAGGGGGAATAAAAACAGCAGCACATTTAACTTCATATTTAAAGCATAAAAGTTATACTATCATGAATGCAACATTAATATTCAAATGTTAATACATTTCTATTATTTAGAGTAAAATGACCATCGGTAATCTGGGCAGAGGGTGCTCAGATGGCACGGCGGTAAAACACGCTAGCACACCAGACCTGACATTTCAAACTCATCGGTTCGAAACTCAGCTCTGCCATCCAACAGATGGGTGCCTACACGAACAACAATTGGCTAAGGGTGAGGTGCCGGATTCCTCATGACTGATGCAATTACGACATCTGCTGGCTGATTGATGGTGCCTGCATAGTCGAGGGGTAATGGGATCAGGGTGTGACTCTGTACTCAAAGCTGATCTGCATATGAATTCGCATCGTGCAGGTGAAAAAATAGGGTCGGTTACTACACAAGTATCGGAGTGTGTTAGTTACGGCTCTCCTCGGTCAGAGTGGAGGCCAACATCAGTAGAGAGGAAGCGTAATGCAATCGGGTAGCCTAAATGGTACATCAGTTCCTCTTTTCATAAACAACCTTTAAAATGAACAGATTTCTACTGTTTAGATTAGAACGACCCTGCAAATTGCTGTTGTGAGTGTCCCAAATGCAGTGGTCCCTTTGTAGGGATGATCATTTCAGATGGGACAGCAGCCAAAGCAGTGAATGCACAAGACTTTGAAGACTTGTTTAACAATACACTTGACCAAAACTCATCAAATGCAAATGCAAGTCTTTTACACTTGTACTGACACAAATATCTTCAATGGGGGTAGTGGACGTGGGATGGGGGCGATGTTATTTATTAAATGTATCTCTTTGATAAGTAATTAGCATTATATCTTTAGTCCTAAGCTTTTTGATAACATCAAACATTAAGATCAAAGCTGCTTCTTCATACCTTTGTACAGCCAACCTTTAGTTTTATTTAGGAAAGAGACTAGCCGTTGACTTTTGACACACACCTCTGAGGTTCATTACAACTATTGCATCTAAACTTATCTAAAATTGCATCTAAAATTCATTGTGATTGTCTCCATGTAAAATATATATATTTTTCCTTTTTTGGCTCAAACATTGAGAGCATTTTAAGTGTTAGCCTTTTTATATCTTGCTAAAACCCATTCACACGTTTTCTTATACTGTAAACAGAACGATTCATTTCTTTTACCTCCTGGAAACATTTATTTTAAGGATCAGGTTGATGTATAATCACACAGAATGATGTGCTGAAGGTATATGTAGTACTGGTTTATATCATTTGAACATATCATTTTTAGGATGCATTGCCGCTGCAGTAAAAAGTGTTTACATATGAAGCCTCTGCAAGACTTGACAAAAAAGGGTGATGTGGATCATTCTTAACGTCTCATACATGGTTGGGTCATTTTTATTAGAAGTAAATATTCCAGGGTGGTACACGGTTACTACTGTGCTACGTTATGGGTTGATGAGTACAAATATACTAGTGGCAGAGTGAGCTTAAACATTGGACGTTATTAATTCAGCTCAACACTTTTAAATAGATTAACATTAACATTTAACCCTGCTGAACATTTCCCAGTGCATTGCTCTCTTTGCTTATACCAAACCGTTTGTGGGGTTGAAACGCCACCTGTTATTTATTCATCTTTTTGTTTTTTTGTTTTGTTTTTGATGGTTTAGATTAACATTTAGATGTCTGATAACTTTTAAGATACTTTCCATGCTTAATAAAAATTAAATAAAATTTTACTTTTTACTGCAAATCTGTTGGTTCATTTTGATATTATAAATATTAATAATACTATTTTTTTTTACTTCTTTTTTTATGAATTGGGGAATTGAGTAAGTGAGTAGCGGTGGTTGGGTGGGTAGCACTTTCGCCAAGAAGGTCCTGGGTTCAATTCTCAGATCCGCATGTCCTTTCTATGTGGAGTTTGCATGTTCTCCCTGTGTCTGCATGGGTTTCCTTTCACAATATAAAGACATGCAGTCACGTTAATTGGAGATACTAAATTCCCACTAGGTGTGTGTGTGTGTGTGTGCGTGCGTGCGTGCGTGCGTGCGTGCCCTGTGATGGACTGGCGATGGACTTTCACCCAGTGAATTAAACCCATCATGACCTTGAATAGAAATAAAGAGGTGGTAAAACAGACAATGAATGAATGAAGTACTATTGTGTTATTAGTGATAATTAAAAAAAAAAATTCTGAACTCCTTGGTTCGAAACTCGCCGTTGCCACCAGTCGGCTGGGTGCCATCTAGCGGGCATAATTGGCAGTGCCTGCAGCAGACACGGTTCTGCTAGGGCAGGATGACCGGACTATGTAGGTGGGGTCTTCAAACGATGTGTAAGGACCCTGATTGGCAGACAGAGAGGCGCCTGTGCTGAGTGCATAGGTGAAAAAGGGTTCCTCTATGGGCTGCGCGTGGGTCGGAAAAGGCATGAGCAGCAATATACCCACCTCGACTGTAATCGGGGATCCCCCAGCAGCATAAGACAAATTGACTACACTAAATTGGGAGAAAATGCATAAATAAAATAGAAAAAAAAAACTCTTTTTTAATAATGTTTTACATTTGAGTATTTATTTATTTTTAATTATTCAAAATCTAGTAAATATTAAAATATCAATTTATGTTTGATTAGGAACTCTGCTGAATGCTGCTCTTAATATGTGGATATGTGAACCCTAAAACACATATTGTACAATGAGCAGTCTTATCCATGCTGTTCTTTTTGTATTTGTGTTCATAGTAAAATTTACTAATTTTTAAAAAAAAAGGTTAATGTAAACAAGGTTAATGTATTGATTATTATATTGCATAAAATGTAAAGCCAGTAAATAAACAGGGACATCAAAATATAGTGGTACCTTGAAACTCAACGTCAGTTGGTTATGGGCATGCTGTCGAGTTTAAGAGGTGTTGAGTTTCAAGGTATTTTTTTTCACATAAGGTTACAAGATTGAACTGTACAACTCGTCCACCTTTGTACTCGAATACTCCATGTTTTACACTCTTCCAAATTTTTACACTGATTAGCCATAACATTAAAACCACCTCCTTGTTTCTACACTTACTGTCCATTTTATCAGCTCCACTTACCATATAGAAGCACTTTAGCACTTAGTTCTACAATTACTGACTGTAGTCCATTTGTTTCTTTACATACTTTTAGCCTGCTTTCACCCTGTTCTTCAATGGTCAGGGCCACCACAGAGCAGGTATTATTTAGGAGGTGGATCATTCTCAGCACTGCAGTGACACTGACATGGTGGTGGTGTGTTAGTGTGTGCTGTGCTGGTATGAGTGGATCAGACACTGCAGCGCTGCTGGAGTTTTTAAATACCGTGTCCACTCACTGTCCACTCTATTACACTCCTACCTAGTTGGTCCACCTTGTAGATGTAAAGTCAGAGACAACCGTTTATCTATTGCTGCTGTTTGAATGGGTCATCTTTGAGACCTTCATCAGTGGTCACAGGATGCTGCCCAGGGCGCTGTTGGCCGGATATTTTTGGTTGGTGGACTATTCTCAGTCCAGCAGTGACAGTGAGGTTTTTAAAACTCCAGCAGCGCTGCTGTGTCTTATCCACTCATACCAGCACAACACACACTAACACACCACCACCATGTCAGTGTCACTGCAGTGCTGAGAATCATCCACCACCCAAATAATACCTGCTCTGTGGTGGTCCTGACCATTGAAGAACAGCATGAAAGTGGGCTAAAAAAGTATGTAGAGAAACAGATGGACTACAGTCAGTAATTGTAGAACTACAAAGTGCTTCTATAGGGTAAGTGGAACTGATAAAATGGACAGTGAGTGTAGAAACAAGGAGGTGGTTTTAATGTTATGGTTGATCAGTGTATGTAAAATAAACATTATTGTTTACTGTGAAAAGACCTTGTTAGACGATGAATTTATTGTTCACACACAAAACTTTTCAGGCTCAGATACAAGAAAGCAGCTCCTAACCATGAGAATTCCTCCTGATTATTTGATCTTTGTGTGCAGTTTCTTATTGTTCCCTCAACAGTTCTGCATTTTTGCCAAATTCAACATGGCTTGCATTGTTTAGTGAGGTGTAAATGTGAGCTGTGCAGCAATTGGGTTTTTGAAACAGTGGTTTTCCTAGCTTGACTTTCTATTAACACCCTTTTGTTTGGTATTTTGTCCTCTAATTAGGGACATAAAGAGACTTTTCTTGGTTCTTTATTCTCCTTGCAAAAGCAGACTAATAAATTCATCTTGCACCTTTCTGTAGTTAAATTGCAGTTTGTTCTCATTTAGTTTGTTTGTACCCACTTGACAAATACCTGCTGCTGCCCCAAAGTGTTATTGTGTGCTTTGTGCAGTGTGTTGTGCTCCTGGGTGTTCGTTTAGATCATCCCCCCCTTGGACTGAGTGAGGTGTGGGACCCCTGCTCTCTTTTTCTAATGAATTCCAGGAGGAGTACAGTTCAATGTCATTGCACAAAATTGCTCCCTTGAAACTGTGCTCACAATGAAAACAAATAAAAATAAGAGTAGCAGTTAATATGGGGCTTGTTTGGGCTGTGCCAGGGGAGTTTTTATACCCACAAGTAGGCTAAGGCTGAATATTATGTGTGAATTGCTTTTTTGTAATTAGTAATTTCTTACTAATATTTGTATATGGTTTTATGATTACTGCATATGAAACATGGGCCTACCTTATGCTAACACTGCTACTGACGTGCCGCATTTACTATAGTACAAGGGTTCTTCAAAAAATGTCTGCACTTTTTTTCAACTCTTCTTAACCTTATTAAGAAATGTAAAAACAAATGGATGGGTGGCCACATGAACAACGATTGGCTGTTGTTCACAGGGTTGGTCAGCCGGATCAGGGTTCCTCATAACTGGTGCAGTTATGACCTCTGCTGGCTGATTGATGGCACCTGCGCAGAGTTGGGGGATAATGCTGATCAGGGTGTGGCTCTCCATGCACAAAGCTGATCCGCATCTGAACCTGAAAAATTCGGAGAAGTGTAGCCACTGATGCACCGCTGCTGTCACATCATCACATGAAAATCTTCTTCCCCTTAAAGCTTCTCTGAGCGTCTAAAAAGGTGGAAATCCGATGGTGCTAAATTCAAACTATAAGCGTCTCTCAGTCTCTCAGACATGACCAATTACTGCTCCTCCAACCCTCACCGTTTCCAAACCAAAGTATAAAAGTGCGGAAACTTTTTTGAAGATCCCTTGTATAATAATCATAGCACAACAGGTATAAAAGATACATTATTAATAATAAAAATTGTTAATAATCTTTACGGCGCACATACTGTATTTTTACTAAATACTGTCCTAAGATTATGTTTAAAGTATTCATCTCATGCAACTTTTGGAAAACTGGGTATGTTGTGGGGTGCGGAAAATGAAAATGAATTCTTCGTAGGTGTGGGTAAGTGAATGAGTGTGTGTGTTGCCCCATAATTAATTGGGCAGTCTAGGGTGTTGACGTACACAAAGTTGCTAAACACTAATGTTTTACATGGCTTTAAAGGTAGTATTGAAAATAGTCTACACTGTTTACCAATGGCCAGCATAGGTCCTGGGGCCTGGGTTCAAGCCTTGCCTTTGGTAACTGTCTTACACTGGTACACTGAAGGTACACTGGTTTTCTTCAACCTGCTAAAACATGCAGAAGGTGAGTGACTTACTAAGTTTGACTAAGTGAGTTGATGGGTGTGGTGCTTTTTGATAGATTGTTTCCTTGTCAGGTACCAGAAACTGCTGATCTTTTTAGCATATCGTTCTTATTATTAGTTCCATTTCCTTGTTTTGGATGTTGATTATGAAATATTCTAAAAATATTCCATGACCATACTTTAGGCCCATGGTGGTAAAATGTGAATGATAGCTTTTGTAATTTATCTTTTAATTTTTTTATACATGCATATGTTGCTCTAAGATCTCAATGTACTTTTCTGCATTAATGCTGCCATCACAGAAGTGTAAATGACCTTTGCCAAGGGCACTGACACAGCCCCATACCATGGTCCTTTTTATCCTTGGACCGTAGCACACAACATCCATTTTTTTTCAAACAGACCTGAAATGCTGATTCATCTGAGCACAATACACATTTCCACTGTGTGATTGTCCATCCTTGATGCCTTCAAGCCCAGAGAAGTCGACGCCGCTTCTGGACATGGTTAACATAAGGCTTCTTTTTTGCACAGTAAAGTTTTATGTGGCATTTGTGCATGTAACTCTGTATTGTAGTGCTTGACAAAGGTTTGCCAAAGTAATCCCTCACCCATGTGGTTATATCAGCTATTGTTGAGTGGTGGTTCTTGATGCCGTCTGAGGGATCGAAGATCACGGGCGTTCAGCTTAAGCTTGCGCCCTTTGCCTTTACGCACTGAAATTTCTCCTAATTCCTTGAGGGATCGAAGATCACGGGCGTTCAGCTTAAGCTTGCGCCCTTTGCCTTTACGCACTGAAATTTCTCCTAATTCCTTGAATTGTTCAATAATTTTCTCATGCATTTGTTGATAAACTGGAGATCCTCTGATCATCTTTGCTCATCAAAGACTCAGCCTTTCCTGGATGCTGCTTTTGTACTAAATCATACAATCACCTGTTGACGTCACCTGTTTGAAACCATCATTATTTAGTTTTTTTTTGGAATGTGTTGCAGGACTTTTTATTACCTATTTTAGATAGATAATCATGCCCCATGCCCCCTGTCTGATACCAATGTGGCACTGGCTCACTCAAAGCAACTGGTATAATTTTTATGGTCTACTATTTAACTGGGTGAAGCAGACGTCTACTGAGACTTCATGATGAAATCATGACTAAGCCCTCCAAAAGCACAAAATTATACAGTTGATTGCATGATAATTTTAAATGTATTCGTTTTAATTCTTACTTATGTAAATTCCCCCCCCCCCCTGTTTTTAGGGTGTTTCCTGGAAAATGCCAAAATAACCGTGATGGCAGTTCTCTCCTGAAGTTTGGCACAAAGTGGTGAGCCACAACCAATCTTTGCTTGTAAAGACTCTTGGTGGATCCTCCTTTTATACCCAGTCATGCTCTCACCAGTTACCAATTCACCTGCTTATTGTGGAATAATGTAACTTAAATATTCTATAACCTTTTCACTCTTAATTTGCCTCTGTTACAACCTTTTAAGGGTGTTGCAGGCATTAAATAGGAAATGTTTTCCTTGTACTTTTCTCAGTTAAATAGAGTCAAGAGAAATAGAATATCACAGATTCTTCCTTTAATCGTGTTTTACAAAATATCTCAGCTTTTCTGGAAATGGAGCTTGTAGTTTTGGCCCTATAGTTTTATGTCCATGTTACAACAATTTCACATTCAGTTTGTATAATCCATATTATATGTCAGATAGCATCATTGCCAAATACTTTTTTTTGTTAAAGTATCAAGTGGCAGATTTTCATTTAGCTGGCAGTGTATTTTCTCTGCACTTTTTGAACTAGGACTGATATTTATTTGTAGTGCCAAGCCAAGCTATAACTTTTTATTTTATTTTATTCTGTGTCCATATCTAGCTGTTGCCAGAGGGACCAGCACAAGTAACGTGTCCCGTTTGTCCTGGCAGTAGAATCAGCTGCTGGAAGCATTTTTAGAGTTTTCAGTTTTCTAGCCAGAGAATGTGCTGCTACTTTATTCATGTTTTCTTGGAACAAGTTCTACCCTGATGTCAAGTATTTGAAAATGTCAGAATGTTGTTACTTTACGGACTTGGGCTGATGTCAGCAAAGTTTGGTGTTGTGTAAGCTGAAATGTCCACTCGAGTTTGGAGCACTTGGGGGCAGAAGAGATGATCAGTAGGATGGGCACATAAATAATATTCTATTCCATTGCTACATTTAGTGAACATTAAAACATAAAACATAAAAATCTTACTCTATTAAATTCATTTGTGTAATACATTGAAGGGTGCAGTGTTAAAGTGTTTTTGTTTTGTTGTTCTTATTAATACCAATAAGGTTTAAAACATTAAACAGAAATGTTAGTTTTATAAAATAAATTGTATCAAAAGACTAAAATATCAGCACCTAATAATCTGAAATTCATTCTTGCTTGTTACATGATAAGCTGCCCAACAGTCAGTGGTCACCATTGTCTGATTCTCTTTTTTAATAGGAGACAGATCTGGACTGCAGGCTGATCAGTCACACACTTGTGTGTCTACAAAGCTACATTGTTGTAGACCATGTAGAATCAGGTCTAATATTATCTTGCTAAAATAACCATGGACTCCAGCAAGTGTCTCTCTAAAAGCCCAATTTACACCCCTATCAATGGTACCTTCACACATATCTAAGTCACCCATGCTGTGGACACTGATGCACCATCATGTCATGTCAGATGTTAGCTGAAATGTGGACCCATCTTAACACGGCATGTTTTGACTGTATTTTGGTCCATCTGTGATGAGCTCTGAGAACATGTCGGTGATTATGTATAAAACTGATGCAGGTTTTCTTTTTGCATACAGGATTTTAGGATGTATTTCTTGATTCAGTGGTAAACTGTATAATTTTATTTTATTTGTACACCATTATATGATAGACATTGTCTCAAAGCAACATTACCTCTAAAACAATGTAAGTGACTGACTTTAGTAATCAAAAGTTATCAGGTTTAAGGGGGCAATTACCTTTTCAAATACAGTGGTACCTTTTAACCTGAAGTCCCATTAACTCTTTTTATTCTGCATTTGTGTGGAATAACCATCAAATTCACTCTGAAATCGTCCTCATGTATCTGTGTTTAGCTGGATTTTCCTCCTGTTTCACTTTTAAACTTGTGTTATAGCTCGGGGTGCTGAGAAATTGTGAGAATCAGATTTTCAGAGTCTAAAATGCTTATCCTAAAAAGCTTGATGTGACAATGTATTAAAAGAACAACACAGAAACACTTGGATCCATTTGGAAGTGGATAAGTTATCTCCACTAATGAAACTCCTCGCTTGTTGTTTTAGTACAATAAGTCACGTTCAGTTTTGTGCACGGCCACACCCAGCACAAAAGCGGTTTGTCACTTCTCATGTAAATGCGCCTTTACTGAACGGAATACGGTATTCCAAGATCAAGCTACTCTAAGATTAAGAAGCGTAAGAAAACAATTAAGAAGTAAAGCTAAAGAGCAGGTTTATTGTATTTTTATTTTTATTTTTTCACTGTTTTTCAATTCTATTTCAGTGTTTTTATATTATATTTGTGTTATTTTCAGCAATAATGGAATTTTTAAAAAAAGGTTTAACTATGTACAACCCTGCCGCTCAGGTGGTAAAACACATGCTAGAACACCAGAGCTAGGATCTCGAATACATCATATGGAGTCTCAGCTCTGCCTGCCGGCTGGGCTGAGCAGCCGCATAAACAACGATTGGCCTGTTGTTCATATAGGGGTGGGATATTAAGCCGGATAGGGACTCTCTCAAAACTGATGCAACTATGACCTCTGCTGGCTGATTGATGGCGTCTGCACAGAGACGAGGATAGAGTGCGCTGATCAGGGTGTGTCTCTCCATACACAGTGCTGATCTGCATATGGCTACATACGGCTGCTGCCCACGTGTCGGAGGGGGCATGGGTTAGCTTCGTTCTCCTCAATCAGAGCCGGGGTCAGCATTAGTGGAGAGGAAGCATGACGCAGTCGGGCTATTGGACAGCTAAAGTTGGGAGAAAAAGGGAGAAAATGCATTAAAAAACAAACAAACAAAAAAACTATGTACAACCCCAAATCATAAAAAGTTGGGACAGCATGGAAAATGCAAATAATAATAATAAAAAAAACATCAATAAAAGGTTTACTCTTTAACAGGCAAGAATGGAATTAGCTTTGCTGGAACTTTTTAAGGTTTAACTATATTTAAGGTTTAACTACTGTATATTGTTCTTTTTTTAATTTTTTTTCTATTTTCCCCCACTTTCCCCCCCACTTTTTCTCCCCTAATCTAGTCGTGTCCAATTACCCTGATTGTGTCCTCTATACTGATTCGACCCTTCACCGCTGACTGAGGACGCCTCTCAAATCACATACGTACAGTCAGTACAGACTGCATTTTTCACCTGCACGAGTCGAGTTCATACGCTGACGGGCACTGTGTATGGAGGGCCACACCCCCATCAGCATTATTCCTCAGCCCTGTGCAGTCAGCCAGCAGTGGTCGCAGTTGCACCAGTTATGAGGACCTATGATTTGATTTTTGTACCGTTTAACACTGAACAACAGCCAATCGTTGTTCATGCTGCCGCCCAGTCCAGCCCAGTCGGAAAGGCAGAGCTATATTGTTCTTGATGTCAAAGGAACAATTTTTATTTGTAACTGCATCTTTAAAAAAAGATGCAGTTACAACAAAACAAAAACAAATCTTATTATTAACCAGCTAAAATGATCTCAACATCCTTATCACTCTTAATGACATTTTGAGAAGTTGGGTGTGCAATACATGTAATATGCATTTATGCAAATGTATGGTTGAGAATTATTCCTTGAATACATTTAAAGGCCAACATTTGCATATAGAGTCATAATTAACTATTTACAACTCGGCTCCCCCTGAGCTTACCCAAACAGAATTTTTGGGGGGTATTTTTTGCTTCAGTAGAAGGCAGTTAGAATATGCTATCCCAATTAACCATGCCGTCTAAGTGCATGCTTGTATAGACGGGGTTTTAGATGTCTTTGACATATTTGAACTAGAGTGTTTCAGGGAGCAGGAAAGTTTTAGAGGAGACAGATAGTATCTACCTAACCTTTTCCTCTGTCTCCCTGGTGGTGAGGGCTGGTTAAAGTTCCCCTTATTAGTTTACAGTAGAGTTACAAATCAGCATAATAAAGATAGCAATGAGGGGATGGATCTAACGTTACTGAACTTGTTTACATTCACTCACCTCCACTCTGACCCTGAGGCACCGAGTAACTCTGTGCCATCAAAACCTTCAAAACCAGTAACACCCCACTCGTCTGAGAGCACCCGGCTGTGAGAGCTCTCCTGCTGGAAATGTGGTGTATCATAGCCCCATAGCCCCCTCTGGCTACACTCTGGGTGTTATTTGCCTCTGGCTAGGTGTGGAAAAGTGTAAAAATATGAGGTTTGTAATCTTACAACCCAGTATCACAGTGTTCGCTTACAGATGAGCTTTTTAAGGAAAACTAAATTAAGAACAGCAAATTGTACATATAAATTTCAGTAAAACACTTTTTCTACAAGCCCAAATCAGAAAAATTTGGGACAGTATGAAAAATGCAAATAAAAGAAAAATGCAGTGTTCCTTACATTTACTTTGACTTTAATTTTATTGCAGACAGTTTGAACCCAAGATATTTCATGTTTTGTCTGCTCAACTTCATTTCATTTGTTAATATACCTCCATTCCTGCATTTCAGGCCTGCAACACATTCCAAATTTAGATTTTTAGAGCTATTAATGAAGTGAAAAAACTCAATAATGATGTGATTCCCAACAGGTGATTGTAATCATGGTTTGGTACAAAAGCAGCATCCAGGAAAGGCTGAGTCTTTGATGAGCAAAGATGATCAGAGGATCCAGTTTGTCAACAAATGTGTGAGTAAATTATGGGAATGTTTAAAAACAATGTACTTTAAAGAATGATTGGAAGGGATTTACATGTTTCTCCCTCTACAGTGCATAATATCATTAAACAATTTAAGAAATCGGGAGGAATTTCAGTGCGTAAAGGAAAAGGGCGTAAGCTTAAGCTGAACGCCTGTAATCTTCGATCCCTCAGACGCCACTGCATCAAGAACCGCCACTCAACAATAGCTGATATAACCACATGGGTGAGGGATTACTTTGGCAAACCAACAATACAAAGTTACATGCACAAATGCCACTTAAATCTTTACTGTGCAAAAAAGAAGCTTTATGTTAATCATATCCAGAAGCGGCGACTTCGCCGGGCTCAGAGGCATCTCGGATGGACCATCACACAGTGGAAATCAGCACTCCAGGCCTTTTTTGGAAAAAAATAGACGCCATGTGCTACGGACTAAAGACAAAAAGGACCATCCAGACTGTTATCAGCAACAAGTCCAAAAGCCATGGTCTGTCATGGTATGAAGCTGTGTTCATGCCCTTGGCAAAGGTCATTTACACTTATGTAATGGCAGCATTAATGCAGAAAAGTACATTGAGATCTTAGAGCAACATATGCTGCCTTCAAGATGTCATCTTTTCCAGGGACATTCATGCATTTTTCAAGAAAACAATGCAAAACCACATGCTGCACACATTACAATGGCATGGCTGCAGAAGAAGAGGGTACAGGTACTGGACTGGCCTGTCTGCAGTCCTGACCTGTCCCCAATAGAGAATGTGTGGAAAATTTTGAAATGAAAAATGCATCGACGACGACCCCGTACTGTTGCACATCTTAAGACGTGTTTGCAGGAAGAATGAGACAAAATAAAAGCTGAAACACTAAATCACTTGGTCTCCTCGGTGCCAAAACCTTTTAAGTGTGGTGAAAAGGAATGGCAACATTACAAAGTGGTAAATGCTTCACTGTGCCAGCTTTTTTTGGAATGTGTTGCAGGCCTGAAATGTAGGAATGGATGTTTATTAATAAATTAAATAAAGTTGAGCAGACAAAAGATAAAATATCTCAGGTTTATCCTGTCTGCAATGAAATAAAAGTTAAAGTAAATGTAAGGAACTTGTATAATCATTACATAATGCTGTGAATTTTTTTAATCGTACTGCACATAGACATGTTTTCTGTGATAACATTTTGTGTACTTTCCATACCAGTCTGAATACTGGGTTCACGTGCACTTCAGTAATCTGATTTACATGATTTAGTCAGTAATCTGACTTCTCACTGTGACAACCTGAGGCGAAGCTGTTTACTTCCTAACAAGGTAGATTCACTCATTTCTAAATCTAGTTATGTTTATTTATGAATTCACTATCAGAAATGCTTCATACTGCTGCACACAGGCCCAGAAATAGCATGTGTAATTCCACATTTTGGTTGAAAAGATAAAAAAAACACTACTATTTGGCCCCAAAGGAGTTTAATATTACATGACATAAGACAAGTTATAAATCATGTTTGCTATTTGGCAGTCTGATCAATGTGTATGTTATTAGAATGTTAAGTCCCAACTGTAAACCTCGGTGGAGAAGAAATAATGATCTAGGGCTGAGGTTCTTTTGGAAAGCAACATTTATACAAAAAGTGTTTGCAGAGATTGAAAGGAAACCTCAATTCTTCTGATACATTTGGGATAAATTGGAATAGTGACTGCAAGCCAAGTGTTCTTGATGACTATTAATGCCCAATCTAGCTAATTAACACAGTAATGTTTTAAAATGTTGCAATCATAGTAATGCCCATGCTTTAAATATAGGTATACTCCGATCAGCCGTAACATTAAAACCACCTCATTGTTTCTACACTCACTGTTCATTTTATCAGCTCCACTTCTACAATTACTGACTGTTGTCCATCTGTTTCTCTACATACTATTCTTCAAAGGTCAGGACCCCCACAGGACCACTACAGAGCAAGTATTATTTAGGTGGTGGATCATTCTCAACACTGCAGTGACAATGACATGGTGGTGGTGTGTTAGTGTGTGTTGTGCTGGTATGAGTGGATCAGTTTTTAAATACTGTGTCCACTCACTGTCCACTCTATTAGACACTCCTACCTAGTTGGTCCACCTTGTAGTGAAGTCAGAGACGATCACTCATATATTGCTGCTATTTGAGTTGGTCATTTTCTAGACCTTCATCAGTGGTCACAGAACGCTGCCCACGGGGTGCTGTTGGCTGGATATTTTTGGTTGGTGGACTATTCTCAGTCCAGCAGTGACCGTGAGGTGTTTAAAAACTTCATCAGCGCTGCTGTGTCTTATCCACTCATACCAACACAAAAGAGAGAAACAGATTGACTACAGTCAGTAATTGTAGAGCTATAAAGTACTTCTATATGGTAAGTGGAGCTGATAAAATGGACAGTGAATGTAGAAACAAGAAGGTGGTTTTAATGTTATGGCTGATCAGTGTATAGTGTACAATGTTTACTGAGTTTAAGCTATTTAACATTATAGACCAGCAGTAAATGCAGTTTTCAGCAGATGATATCAAGCACACATATACCTCAAAGGGTTTGAATTGTCGAGTAGTGTGAGAACTTGTCCCGTGTTTGAAATGTAGAATGGTTCAACCAGTGTGAGCTCAGAGAGCACAAACTGGGTGAGTTTCTCAGTGTGAGTCCTCCATTAGAGCAAGACTATCTTCCAGGACATAGGAAGCTTCTGCTGCTGCTCTCCAGCCCCATTAGTACAGGAGCACAGTAGGTGAGGCCCCCAAACCACATTCATTATTCATGTGCGCCCAGGCAAAGACCCTGATAAATTCTCACTTTAAGTGACAATGAGTGACACATCTTGTTTTTTTTCTCTCTTTTTATACCCTTTTTCCCTGATGCACTGGCCAAAGGTCTATCCTGATCCATGGCTAATGACCAGCATGATGTATGTGTGATGGAGCGGCTATCCAGGTCCTCTGGAAGCTCAAGCCCAAACTCCTCATTAGCGGTTACATAGGGTAAAAGCTGGTTTGGGTAAGGGGTGGGGGGACAAAGCGAGAGAGAGAGAGAGAGAGAGAGAGAGAAGATGGCTTTACAAGGTGAGAAAGCAAGCTATGGGAGTGTGAGGTATTCACTAATGCAAAAATGATAAGTTTTTATTCATCCTTTTGAAAGGCAGAAAGGGCCAGTCATGTGGGGTGAAGCCTTTAGCAGAATTTAAATGAAGCTTTATGCATTTTATTCATTCTTCAGCCAAAACATAAAATATATGTATTCGTTTGTCCTCATGGCAATAATGTTGTAACAATTTAGGTTAACTGTGGAACACTAACAGTAAAACAGCCAAAACACTTTGTAAGAGCAATGCCAATCAGTTCAAAAAGGACATTTCCCAATGCAAAATATACAAACAGTGTAGGTGTTTTACCATTTATTACCCGACATAATTTTGTACAAGGATTTAGGGAATCAAGAGAAATTTCAGTCTGTGTAGGGCAAGGCTGAGACTGTGCATGACTTTTAAGCTTTCACATGGGATTGTATGAGAAACGGTGCTCATCAGCGCTGATACTCCTCAGCTGAACCCAACACTGTTTTGACCAGCTTCGAGTTTGGTTCAGCTCTGAGTTTTTGCATTGTGCTTGACACAGCCAAAAAGGTGGACGGCTGGTGTTGCGCAAGTCTAAATAGTAATATAAAACTTTAAAAGTAAGAATTAAATAGTAATCTCTCCAACTAAAAAGCTCTAAAATTTTAAAAGAACTTAAAGGGTAAATGCTAAAGGCTTTGCGTTTTCTTGTTTATACAACCTCAAATCAGAAAAGGTTGGGACAGCATGGAAAATGCAAATAATAAAACAGACAGGATGAACCTGAGATATTTCATGTTTTGTCTGCTCAACTTCACTTCATTTATTAATAAACATCCATTCCTGCATTTCAGGCCTGCAACACGTTCCAAAAAAGCTGGGACAATAAAGCAGGTACCATTTTGTAATGTTGCCATTCCTTTTCACCACACTTAAAAGACGTTTTGGCACCAAGGATACCTAGTGATTTAGTGTTTCAGCTTTTATTTTGTCTCATTCTTCCTGAAAACACGTTTTCAGATGTGCAACAGTACGGGGTCGTCGTTGTCACATTTTTCGTTTCAAAATTCTCCACACTTTCTCTATTGGGGACAGGTCAGGACTGCAGGCAGGTCAGTCCAGTACCCGTACCCTCTTCTTCCACAGCCATGTCTTTGTAATGTGTGCAGCATGTGGATTTGCATTGTCTTGTTGAAAAATGCATGGACGTCCCTGGAAAAGATGACGTCTTGAAGGCAGCACATGTTGCTCTAAGATCTCAATGTACTTTTCTGCATTAATGCTGCCATCACAGAAGTGTAAATGACCTTTGCCAAGTGCACTGACACAGCCCCATACCATGGCAGACCCTGGCTTTTGGACTTGTTGCTGATAAAAGTCTGGATGGTCCTTTTTTCATCTTTGGTTCGGAGCACTCAGCGTCCATTTTTTCCTAAAAAGACCTGGAATGCTGATTCATCTGACCACAATACACATTTCCACTGGATTATTGTCCATCCTAGATGCCTCCGAGCCGGGAGAAGTCCCTGGACATGTCCCTGGACATGGTTAACATAAGGCTTCTTTTTTGCACAGTAAAGTGGCATTTGTGCATGTAACTCTGTATTGTAGTGCTTGTCAAAGGTTTTCCAAAGTAATCCCTTGCCCAATGGAAATTAAGTTGAGCAGACAAACATGAAAAATCTTGCGTTCAAACTGTCTGCAATCCAAAAAAGTCAAAGTAAATATAAGAAACTGCATTTTTATTTAGTTGCATTTTCCATGCTGTCCCAACTTTTTTCTGATTTGGGGTTGTACTTAGGGCTGAAGGAAGAAGCACTGGTCTGTGATTGTATTATGGTACATTAAAGCAATAAGCCACGAGAGGCCGTACGTTACTGTGATTTTAGCACGGGGATGACGTTTTTGGCACGACGCGAAGCGGAGTGCCTAAAACTTCTTTCCCCGTGCTAAAATCGTAACAGTAACGTACGGTCTCGAGTGGCTTATTGCTTTTATAAAACGGCGGTCAACATAAAATATAATAAATACAACAATGTTTAATCATAAATGTATTTATTGTGTATAAACTTACAATAAAGCATTCTTCCGCGACGCAAGGTAATCCGATTAACAGTGTTGCTAGGCAACGTGAGGGCGAAAATAACATTAACTTTCTCTATTCAGTGGCGCATTAATATGGAATGATGTGAGGTGGTCCTAGGTGTGCGTTTATCGGGGATTTTACAACGGCTTCGAACGCGGCTCAGCCAATCAGATTTTAGGACCGGAACTATCCGTTTTATAATGGTGGATTAACTGGTGTGTCGTACTCCATCGTACTTCCACTTAACGTGCACTTCTGTTCATTTTGAGTTACTGCCTTTGGATCCAAAATCTTTGGGTGCTGAGTTTGCTGTTGCGGCCTAACTTTACCACCCAGTTACAGTGTAAATATCGGAAATGTCTGTGTTGGTATAATACACTTTGTAGATTGTTTACATTGCCTTTTTGCCAATTATGCATAGCTGTTAGGGCATATGTACCTGTCTAGTTACCCTGGGACATGGCTCTGGTAGAGTCCATAAATTCTCATTAGGTCAGTGTGTGTATTGGCTCTGTTTCATCTCTCACTAGATGCTCTGGCTCTTTGCAATTCTCTCTAGACATTTCTGTGAGCTTATGTGTTTGCACTGAACTAAGGCACCTCTCATGTAAATTGTTAAATTTGTCTGAAGTGGTTTTGTCAAGCCAATATATTTCTTTAAGCACAGCAAGCTTGCCTAAAACAATGACTTAATCCAGGAAGGCAAGAGTGCACACAGAATAATCAAAAAATGTCTAAGCTATCTAAATGATAGTGCATCACAAATGTTAGGAACGCTTCATATGTCTCTTTTATTAAGTATGTTTCTTTCTCTGTCATGTCCATTGTTCTTGTCCACCCTTGCAGTGTTGTTGCCATGAAGACACCTGTCAGCGGTCAGCTATGCTTAAGAGCTATTCACTATAAAGTACATGAAATGGACCAGGCTTGGTTGCTGTCAAATAAATAGCTTGCATCCTTGTATCCTTTGATCTGGAATTTTAATTGCAATCTGTAGTGTTTGTTCATGCCACAATGTTTTTTTTTTCAAAGAAAGCTTTTTAACAGGTGTCCTTGGTTTCCAGGTTCTGCCAGACTGCTATGCTGCTTTCCTTACCATTCGGGTGGTAGATAATGATCTGTGTGTTTGCTGCGTTAATTCTTCACCAGAAGATGTGTCTGTAGGGAAGTGTCGTAGCAACCTTCTATGCAGGTCCTTTGGTAGCGAGAGGGTCATTTAATGACACAAGGGAAATATCTTCTATTATCTAAATAAAAACAAATAAAAACAAAGCTTTATTCATTTTAAAGGAGCTGGAATACAATAAGAAATAAGTCATATTCATTTTACAGCTTTACGTATACATACATCCATAATTATCATAACCTGGAAAATCTGACACATTTTTAAGCATCAAACCTTTAAACAAATATTCAAGTTGAGCGCTGTCAGTTTCACTGCACAGTGTGGATATAAATAGAAGAACATTTTGCATCACTAAACTAATGAAAAAATTAAGCCTATGTCAAAAAAATTATGGCAGACTTATTTTGGCAGTGTGAATAGTGGATGTATAGTGGAAGCCAAATGCCTGAGATCACTACTGAAAATGCTTTTTGCACTTTTTATTAATTGCACATACATAGTACATACACCGACCAGGCATAACATTATGACAGCTGAAGTGAATAACACTGATTATTTCTTCATCACAGCACCTGTTAGTGGGTGAGATATATTAGGCACAAGTGAACATTTAATCCTCAAAGTTGATGTGTTAGAAGCAGGGGAGCGAGGGCTGACACGTGTGGTCCGATTCCATCAGACCAACTATTGTAGCTCAAATTGCTGAAGAAGTTAATGCTGCTTCTGATAGAAAGGTGTCAGAATACACAGTGCGTTGCAGTTTGTTGCATATGGGGCTGCATAGCCGCAGACCAGTCAGAGTGCCCCTGCTGACCCCTGAAAAGCGGCAAAAGTGCCAACAATGAGCATATGAGCATCGGAACTGGACCACAGAGCAATGGAAGAAGGTGGCCTGGTCTGATGAATGACATTTACTTTTGCATCTGCATCGCTTACCTGGGGAACACATGGCACCAGGATGCACTATGGGAAGAAGGCAAGCCGGCCTTAGTTTGACACATACCACCTACCTAGGCATTGTTGCAGACCATGTACACCCTTTCATGGAAAAGGTATTCCCTGATGGCTGTGGCCTCTTTCAGCAGGATAATGCGCCCTGCCACAAAGCAAAAATGGTTCAGGAATGGTTTGAGGAGCACAACAACGAGTTTGAGGTGTTGAATTGGCCTCCAAATTCCCACAGCACACCTTTAGGGGTCTAGTGGAGTCCATGCCTTGACAGGTCAGGGCTGTTTTGGCAGCAAAAGGGGGACCAACACAATATTAGGAAGGTGGTCATAATGTTATGCCTAATCAGTGTATAATCAGCAAAATATTTGATATTCCTTTATGTAACAATGACATTTACTTGAGCTGCCATAGACTTCACAAGCTTGTGCAAAATTCAATGTTATCCCAGCATGACTTCACAGTATTCAAAAGATCATCTTGTGATGTGACTGAATTCCTGTTTTTATGTGGCACATGAATTCTCAATGAGCTTAGGATTAGTTGACGGTGCAGGACAGTTCATAACATTCAGCACTACTTAATATTATTTGATCTTAGTAGTTGAAAAGTAATATTTTTATTTATTGCAGTCTGTATAATCAGCATAATATTTAGTGTTCCCCACTTAGTGTTGCAGTAATAATGACATTCAAGGTTTAAGAAGCTTTAAGGTTTGAGAACTGTAATGAAAAGCATAGTAATCAATTTAAGAAAATGAAAAATAAGCATTTTCACTTTTGGCCTCAATCGTTTGTTTGGAACGTACTAGTACATACACTGATCAACCATAAATTTAAAACCACCTCCTTGTTTCTACACCCACTGCTCATTTTATCAGCTTCACGTACCATATAGAAGCACTTCGTAGTTCTACAATTACTGACTGTAGTCCATCTGTTTCTCTGCATGCTTTGTTAGCCCCCTTTCATGCTGTTCCTCAATGGTCAGGACTCCCCCAGCACCACAACAGAGTAGGTATTATTTGGGTGGTGGATCGTTCTCAGCACTGTATGGGTGGTGGTGTGTTAGTGTGTGTTGTGCTGGTATGAATGGATAAGACACAGAAATGCAGATTGAGTTTTTAAACACCTCACTGTCACTGCTGGACTGAGAATAGTCCACCAACCAAAAATATCCAGTCAACAGTGCCCCGTGGGCAGCGTCCTGTGACCACTGATGAAGGTCTAGAAGATGACCAACTCAAACAGCAGCAATAGATGAGCGATCATCTCTGACTTTACATCTACAAGGTGGACCAACTAGGTAGGAGTGTCTAATAGAGTGGACAGTGCGTGGACACGGTATTTAAAAACTCCAGCAGCATTGCACACACTAACACACCACCATCATGTCAGTGTCACTGCAGTGCTGAGAATGATCCACCACCTAAATAATACCTGCTCTGTGGTGGTCCTGATAATTGAAGAACAGCATGAAAGAGGGCTAACAAAGTATGCAGAGAAACATATGGACTACAGTCAGTAATTGTAGAACTACAAAGTGCTCCTATGGTAAGTGGAGCTGATAAAATGGACAGTGAGTGTAGAAACAAGGGGGTGGTTTTAATGTTATGGCTGATTGGTGTACATGCAGTGTTTAGTTGACAATTATAAATTGTGAGTAGAAAGAGTCACCATTCGGTTGGTGCATAATGATGTGCGTGTTTGCGCCACTAATTATTTACCAGAAGTTGTGTATGCAGATGTGTCATAACAACAACCTTCTCTGCAGGTTCTGTGGTAGTGACACAAGGGTCAAATAAAATAACTTCTATCATCTAAATCAGGGCTGCCCAATTTGGGGCCCGCGGGCCAAACTTGGCCCGCCGCCTCTTTCTTTTGGCCCGCCTCACTAGATCAAAGTAGCGCCTACTTTTGTCAGTAGCTGGGAATTTCTTTCAACAGGTGTTGAACTGCCGATAACGCTAGCTGCAATTCATTAGCTGACCACAATTTTACATGAGACAGTGGATAGGAGAGGGGGGCGCTGTGGAGCTCCTGTCAGCAGACATCAAGTAATCTATGATGACACGAGTGAGGCTGTTAATCATGGAGTGTGTGAGGCAAGTGGCATTGGATAAACGAACATTTAAAAACAGTTGGCAGAGCCGCTCAGGTGGCGCAGCGGTAAAAAGAAACGCGCTGCAACCAGGGCTGGATTCTGAGAGCGTGGTATCGAATCCAGCCTTGCTTTACCGGTTCGAAGCTGAGTGGCTATATGAGCAACGATTGGCCGGTTGCTCAATGTGGGGGGTGGGACAAAGAACCGGATGTGGGTCTCTCTCTGTCAGAATGCGATTGCGTTCTCTGCCGGCTGATTGGAGGCGCTTACACAGAGATGGGAGAGGGTGCCCTTAGGGTGTGTCTCTCCGCATGCAACGCTAGGTGGCGCCAAACTCGTCAATGTGTGGGTGGCAAAGATGCATCTGGCTGCTGCTCGTGTTTCGGAGGGGATACGGGTTAGCTTCAATCACCTCCGTCAGGGCAGGGTTCGGCATAGACAGAGAGGAAGCACGATGCTAATTGAACAATTGGATGCGCTAAAAGGGAAGAAAAAGGGGTAAAAAAAAAAAAAAAAATTAAAAAAAACAAAAAAAAAAACAGTTGGCAGCATGAATATTTTTTCACCGAAATAGATTAAACCGCAGTTTGCCTCATCTGCGGATAGAGAGTGGCTGTACTAAAGGAGTATAACATCCGTCAGTATTACGAAACAAAACATGCTCACCTGTTCTCAAAGTACAGTGGCGAGGAGAGAAAGGTAAATAATAATATTTTGCTTTGCATGTTTTTCTTTACAAATTTACATTTGTTCAAATATTTCTGCTCCTAAAAAGAAACATTCTCTAGCATCCGTTGAAATCAATAAAAGCACTGTTAATTAGGATAAAATCACTGTTAGAATAGTAGTGTTTTATTTAACAATAAAAAACGTGATATATTTTAATTTAATGCAATATTAAAATTAGGGTGGGCGATTTTCACGATTAATTCGGTTAATTCGAATGAACATTTTCACCCGATGTTAGAAATGTGACAATCGCGATTGTTTACATACTTTATATTTTAATTAAAATAGCAACATGTCACGAGGCAGAAACTGACCAGACGCTCGCGGATTAAAAATCAGGGAAAGTTTAATATCAAAAGGGCAAAAACAGTGAACAACACCAGGCAGAGTCCAAAACCAGAGGATAAACAGACAGGCAGTGAAAACCAAAACAGCTAAAACAGTAAATGGAAGACAACAAGGATTATACACGGTAACGGTTAGATTCAGAAATAAGGACCGCAAACACGATCAGCAAAACTTCACACCGAGGCTCACAAACAGAAGAGTTTAATTAAGATTCATGGAATCGAACACAGCTGAACTGAATCAAAACTCCAAAGCGTGAGGACCGATCAGGATTGGCTGACTGGGGACTTGTGGTAGTCACGTGACAGTCCGGGGGAGCATGGGAATTGTAGTCCATATTGTTAGAAGCAGAACTTGCCCCCTCCATCCACCCCCCAGTCACAAGAGGACAAAATCAAAGCTGAGTGATTACTTGATGTCCCCCCAGTGTAGATACTGATACAGACTCACTTCATTGGTGGAAACACTAAACAGGCTCGTGTTTCTTTTAAGAAACCTGTAAAGAACTTTTTGTGGTTTTGCACTTTTCTTGTAAGGAGTTTCTGCTGCACATTATTTAAAGTGAGTTGTTTGTGAGCTGTTCCTAAAAAGGATATAGCTAATTAAGATTTCTATTTTGTTTTAATTATTGTTAACTGTTGTTATATTGTTATTGTTATAAAGTTTGAGTCCCTTGAAAAGATAATTATAGGTGGTGCTGTTACTATTTTTACACTTCTGTAGTCTTTTAAATTAAAATGCAAAAAAAAAAGTCTTTTTTTCAATCGCCCAGCCCTAATTAAAATAACATAACCTTTAAGTTTTGGCCTGTGGCCCTTCACTGAGATTAAATTTTGGCCCCTTATAAGGAATTATTTGGGCACCCCTGATCTAAATAAATAAACAAACTATTAAAAAATTAAACTTTATTCATTTTAAAGGACCTTAAATACAATAACTAGTAAGTTCTATTCATTTGCGTTTTGCTCAGGTAAGAACAAAAACACAAATATTATCAACAAACATCCTATGTGGTCCTATGTAGCCTGCATTAAATACTAAAGTTTTACAATTCATGTTCTCTGTTTCTCTGACTGTAAATGTATTCATGCCTGTTTGCTGCTCAGGTCAAACAGGTGAATGAAAATACATGTTTTCCAGTGCACTATGGGAAGGTTGCTGACCTTGACTGTCCCTGTTATGAGGCTGTCAGTCAAAATACAGAACTTTTGAACTTCTAGTGCTACAACACAAACCCTAAGGGACATGAAGTGTTCAAGAACCTGCAAGTACAAGTAGTAATCATTGGAATTGGTGTTAGAGTGTGCAGCTGGTAAGAGTTGGTTCCACACACCGATATGTATCCTGAGGGCATTGGTTTAGTCCTCACCTCCACTCACTGCCTGGAGATGTTTAACTTGCTCTCCCAGTGTTCATGTGGATTTTGTCTGAATACTCCAGTTTTCCCTACCTCCTAAACATGCAGAAGG
Organism: Trichomycterus rosablanca; assembly: GCF_030014385.1. Classification (NCBI taxonomy): domain Eukaryota; kingdom Metazoa; phylum Chordata; class Actinopteri; order Siluriformes; family Trichomycteridae; genus Trichomycterus; species Trichomycterus rosablanca. The sequence continues at coordinate 13,773,010 of NC_086004.1, read as the reverse complement.
TGGATTTTAGGCTTTATTGAGTTTTTAGGAGCTTTACACCCACTGTGATTATTATTATTATTACCAAATTCTACACTTCACATTTACTACCCATCAACAAGTGGTGCAATAGAGTGCTGTTAGGTGTAGCAGTGAGTATGCACTGCCATCCAGTGGTGAGGCACTACAATGTTTAAGCATAAAAATTGGCAGCATTTATGATATTTTTCATTTTTTTATTACTATCAGGCTTTATGTATTTCATAACATTAATAATTGATATTCAATCTGATATTTTGAGTGGCATAAAATGCATAAAAAGCTGTTTATCTTTTTGTCATTTTACAATATCATCAGCCAAACAGCATTTGTAGTGGAATGTGTATTATAGTCATGTAGTATTTGTAAGTAGTTACTGGCTCAGCAATAAGCCATGTGAACAATGTGTTTAGCCTTTTAAGGTCTGCTAAGGTCTGCTAAGGTTTAGTAAGATCTGTGAAAGTCTGCTAATGTCTGTTAAGGTCTAGTAAGGTCTGTTAATGTCTAAAAAGATCTGTTAAGGTCTAATAAAGTCTGTTAAGGTCTAGAAAGGCCTGTTAGGGTCTAGTACGGTCTGTTAAGGTCTAGTAAAGCCTGTTAAGGTCTAGTAAGGCCTAGTAAGGCCTGTTAATGTTTAGTAATGTCTGTTGAGGTCCATTAAGCCCTGTTGGTGTCTAGTAATGTTTGTTAAGGTCCAGTAAGGTCTGTGAAGGTCCAGTAAGGTCTGTAAAGGTCCAGTAAGGTCTGTTAAAGTCCATTATGGTCTGTTAAGGTCTCGTAAGTTCTTTTAAAGTCTCCTAAAGTCTGTTTAGAACCAGTAAGGTCTACTAAGGTCTGTTCAGGTCCCATAATGTCTTTTAAAATCTAGTAAGGTCTGTTAAGGTCTACTAATGTCTAGTATAGTCTGTTAAAGTCCAGTAAGGTCTGTTAAGGTCCAGAAAGGTCTAATAAGGTCTGATAAAGTCTCCTATGGTCTTTAAAGGTCTACTAAGGTCTGTTAAGGTCTTTAAAAGTTCAGGAAGGTCTGCTAAGGTCAAGTAAGGCCTGTTAAGGTCCAGTAAGGCCTGTTAAGGTCTAGTAAGGTCTATTAAGGTCTGTTAAGGTCCAGTAAGGCCCAGTAAGGCCTGTTAACGTCCAGTAGGTTCTGTTAAGGTCCAGTAAGGCCTGTTAAGGTCTATTAAGGTTTGTTAAGGTCTAGTAAGGCCTGTCAAGGTCTAGTAAAATCTGTTAAGGTTTAGTAAGGCCTGTTAAGGTCTAGTCAAACCTGTTAAGGTCTAGTAATAAGGCCTGTTAAGGTCTTGTATGGTCTTTTAAGGTGTAGTAAGGTCTTTTAAGGTCTAGTAAGGTCTTTTAGAGTCCAGTAAGGTCTGTTAAAGTCTAGTAAGGTCTGTTAAGGTTCAGAAAGACCTGTTCATTTCTAGTAATGTCTGTTAAGGTCCGTTAAGGTCCGATAAGGTCTGTTAAGGTCTCGTAAGGTCTGTTAAGGTCTCCTAAAGTCTGTTAAGGTCTCCTAAAGTCTGTTAAGGTGTCCTAAGGTCTTTTAAAGTCTAGTAAGGTCTGTTAAGGTCTGTTAAAGTCCAGTAAGGTCTGTTAAGGTCCAGTAAGGTCTGTTAAGGTCCGGTAAGGTCTACTAAGGTCTGTTAAGGTCTTTTAAGGTCTACTTAGGTCTGTTAAGGTCCTATAGTTAATTTCTATTAAGGTCTGTTAAGTTTTAGTAAGGTTTGGTAGGTCCAGTAAGGCTTGTTAAGGTCCAGTAATGTCTCTTAATATCTATAAATGCTTTTTAAGGTCTATTAATGCCTGTTAAGGTCTAGTAAGGTCTGTTAAGGTGTAGTAAGGTCTGATAAGGTCCAGTAATGTCTGATAAGGTCCAGTAATGTCTGTTAAGGTCCAGTACAATCTGTTAAGGTCTAATAAGGCCTGTTAAGGTGTAGTAAGGTCTGTTAAGGTCCAGAAAGGTCTGTTAAGATCCAGTAGGGTCTGTTAAGGTCTAGTATGGCCTTTTAAAGTCTAGAAAGGTCTGTTAAGGTTTTTTAAGGTCTAGTAAGGTCTGTTAAATTCTAGTAAAATCTGTTAAGGTCTAGTAAGTCCTGTTAAGGTCTGATAAGGTCTTTTAGGGTCGAGTAAGGCCTTTTAAGGTCTTGTAAAGTCTGGTAAGGTCTAGTAAGGCCTGTTAAGGTCTAGTTAGGTCTGTTAAGGTCTAGTAAGGCCTGCTAAAGTCTATTAAAGTTTGTTAAGGTCTAGTAAAGCCTGCTAAGGTCTAGAAAACTTTAAGGTCTAGTAAGGCATGTTAAGGTCTAGTAAAGCCTATTAAGGTCTAGTATTGCCTGTTAAGGTCTTGTAAGGTCTGTTAAGGTTTGCAAAGGTTTGTTGAGGTCTGTTAAGGCCAGTTAAAGTCTAAAAAGGTTTTTTAAGGTCTAGTAAGGTCTGTTACGGTCTAGTAAGGCCTGTTAAGGTGTAGTAAGATCTATTAAGGTCTAGAAAGGCATGTTAAGGTCTAGTAAGGTCTGTTAACGTCTGCTTAGGTCTGTTAAGGTGTAGTAAAGCCTTTTAAAATCTAGTAAGGCCTGTTAATGTTTAGTAATGTCTGTTATGGTCCAGTAAGGCCTGTTAGTGTCCATTAAGGTCTGTGAAAGTCTAGTAAGGTCTTTTAAGGTCCAGTAAGGCCTGTTAGTGTCCATTAAAGTCTGTTAAGGTCTAGTAAAGCCTTTTAGGGTCTAGCAAGGCCTGTTAATGTCTAGTATGGTCTTTTAAGGTGTACTAAGGTCTGTTAAGGTTTTGTAAGATCTGTTCAGGTCTAGTAAGGTCTGTTAAGGTCTAGTAAGGTCTGTTAAGGTCGGTTAAGGTCGAGTAAGTCTTGTTAAGGTCTGGTAAAGCCTGTTAAGGTGTAGTAAGATCTATTAAGGTCTAGAAAAGCCTGTTAAGGTCTAGTAAGGTCTGTTAACGTCTGCTAAGGTCTGTTAACGTCTGCTAAGGTCTGTTAAGGTCTAGTAAAGCCTGTTAATGTTTAGTAATGTTTGTTAAGGTCCATTAAGGCCTGATAGGGTCCATTAAGGTTTGTGAAAGTCTAGTAAGGTCTTTTAAGGTCCAGTAAGGTCTGTTAATGTCTAGTAATTTCTAGTAATTTCTGTTAAGGTCCAGTAAGGTCTGTTAAGGTCCATTAAGGTCCATTAAGGTCTGTTAAGGTCTCGTAAGGTCTCGTAAGGTCTGGTAAGGTGTGGTAAGGTCTTTTAAGGTCTCCTAAAGTCTGTTAAGATCTAGTAAGGTCTGTTAAGGTCCAGTAAAATCTACTAAGGTCTGTTAAGGTCCCTTAACCCTTTACAGCCGGCCCATTCAAATTTCGAAACAATAATTTCGATGGCTTGAAGCCTTATATCTCCGCCGTCCAATCACTGATTGTAAATCTGAAAACTGCCCCAGGTAGCTGACAACCCAGGCTAAAAGGCAATATCATTGGTCAAGCGGTTTGTGTCGTGGCTGGTTTGCATATTTAATGAGAAGGCGGAGAATTTATTTTTTTCATTCGCCCCGCCCTCACTCGGAGCGCAGCTGAGACGGTCGACTGGATAACAACACAGAAAGAGAAATTCTGTCAGTGAAATAAGGTAAGATTTATTTTAAAACTGTTTATTAGTGTTATTACTTTTCATTTCTACTCAGAAAACTTGGCTTTATTGGTAAAATTGTAATATTATTAGTGTTTACGCTTTGGAAAGGCTGAGGTGATTCTGAGAGTTGCGTTCTAAGTTTAGTCAGCCAGCTGCACAACTCTCCTTTCTGAATCGATTGTAATGTGTTTTATGTCCATCTAGATGGAAATAAATACGTGTGGAGAGTTTATCAGATACCTTTTTAGTCTCGTTTGTTTAGTAGTTTGTAAAGTATGCAGCAGTTTTACACAAATAAGTGATTAGTAGTGAACCTAAGCTAAGCTAAGCTACCGGAGCTGTGTGTTGCACCCTGCAAGCCATGTGGTTTGAACAGGGTGCTCTCAAACTCCAAAGTTAGATTTTATGCATGTAATCTTGAAATCAGTTATAGCTTACTTGTTTTACTTCAATACTGTCTAAAGTCTGCTTAGAAATCACCTTAGCTTTGCTCATAATATCATTACATTTTGCATTGCATGCATTTAGCATGACTGGCTAAAGTAAGCTGAGGCAGAAAGCATAAAGGTGTGGATAATATGTCAGTCTGGGCAATTTATAACCTTTATTTCCATGGTATATTTTATCTGTGGTAATTTGTACTTATAACAGAGAAATATTATTTTATCTATAAAATATTTCTGTCAAATTTGCATCATTTTCTAAAAAATGCAATGCAAAAATTGCTGCATTTATTTGAAAGAGACTAAAGTATGCTATGCTACCATATAGGTGCATATAGGTAGATCAAATGTCAGTCTGGGCAATTTATAACTTCTTTTTTTACCATAATATATTTTTTTCTGTGGTAATTCTTACTTGTATCAGTGAAATATAGTTTTATCTATAAAATATTTCTGTCAGAGTTGCATAATTTTCTAATGTATTGCAAGAGATATTTGAAAGGGACTAAAATATGGTATCAAACTTTTTTTGAAAGCTTTTTTTGAAAGCATACAGGTGCATAACATTTCAGTCAAGTTTTGTCTTGTATTTATTGCTCCTCTTAGATAATTATTGTTTTATGTGTAAACCATGTGCCAGATTTGAGAAACTTTTGTCATATGTATTGGTTCAGTGTACTTGAGTTTACTTCTAAACATGAGCCTGTGGACATTAGCGTCTCTGGCAAAAACATATAGAGTATTTGTGATTGAATTCTACATATATGTAATTATTTTTTAAAATAACATCACTGTCACCACCTTTATTCACTGTAATCTCTTTCTTTTATTATTCTGAGATGGATGGAGACAAGGCTCAATATTCACGCCTTATGGAGTCTCTGAAGAGGAGACAGCGGCTAGGCCCTGACGAGCTTAGACTTATTGCTGAACATGACAGCGATGAAGATCATGAAGGCATGACCATTGAAGAGGAGGACTTCATGGACATGGAGCTCCTGGATGAAGGGGAAGAAGAGGATGAAGAGGAGCAGGATGAGCAGAGGGATCAACCAACAACCTCCTATCGGTAAATGCATGTATTCCAATAGTGTGTATTTGTAAATGTGTGTGTGTACATATATGCTGAAAATAAATGTCAGCATTTGCACCCACACACACAATCGGGGCTGCCAACAAAAAGTTAAAATTAACAAAAGAGTACAAACTGAGATTATGATTTTTACTAATGTTTGTTTTCTTTTATGGGTTTGGTTAGTCTTTCTTGTCCCATGTCAGGTAGGAAGCGGAAACGCTTTCCTGACTCTGTATCCTTTCCTTCCTATGCTGATGTAGACACAGAAGCACCAGAGCCCATACCATTTAATCCTTCTCGTCCAGTAGGCATAGATCTGGGAAGTGTGCGTAGGGCTGTATGGTCAGCCACAAGTACCTTGCGTGAAATAGACTTCTTCAAGTTGCTTTTCACGTACACCATCGTTGCCGAGATTTGCCAGTTTACAAACTCTAAGGGGTGGGAGCTTGTACTGAATAGGCCGTCTTATGCGAACCATCATGGGGCATGGGAAGAAGTGACCCCGGATGAATTCTACCGGTGTCTTGGGCTCCTTATTTACATGGGTTTCACGTCCCTGCACAGCATTCACAGATATTGGGGAACCAAATCTCTTCAGGGTTCATGGGCCAAGTTATTCATGTCCCGTGACTGTTTCAAGGAATTGATGGCAGCCCTCCATGTTGTAGATCCTGCCACAGAAAATAATCTTGATCGTCTTAGGAAGTTGCGTTACCTGATGGACCATCTCAAAACCAAGTGTCAGCAGCTTTTCCAGGCTAATGAAAATCTGAGCATAGACGAGAGAATGGTAAAATCAAAAGGTCGATCAGGATTCAAGCAGTATATGAAGGGCAAACCTACTCGCTGGGGTTTCAAATTGTGGGTCATTGCAACTTCAAATTCGGGATATACCTTAGACTTTGATGTTTACACAGGCAGTCTTGATGGGCGCATAACTGATTTGGCTATAAAAGTGATCGAAGACCTTGTGCAACCATTTAAAAATCAAGGTCACACAGTTTGGTTTGACAACTTCTATACATCACCAACTGTTATGGTCTGACTTAAGGAGTGGGGAATCAATGCTTGTGGGACATGTTGGATTAATCGTAAGAAATTCCCAGTGGATTTCAAAGATGTCAAGAAATGGGAGCGGCAAGCTAACCGTTGTGATATGAGGTGGTGTAGAATTGACGGAAATGTCTTAGTTGTTCAGTGGAAGGACACACGAGTAGTTACATGCCTCTCTAATTTCCACAATGCTAATGATTCATCAGAGGTTTCTAGGATGGTAAAGAATGGTGCCACGTGGGACAGGAAAATAGTCCGTCAACCAGCTGTAGTAAAGGACTACAATAAACACATGGGAGGTGTTGACAGATCTGATCAAATGTTAAACACATACAATCTGCTTCAGAAAACTCAAAAGTGGTGGAAAACACTTTTCTTCCATTTTGTGGACATAGCCGTCGTTAATAGTTTCATTTTGTTTCAGGACTGGCATCATTCCAATCCAGCATCACGTTATGGGTTTAGTTCAGCAGGCTACAGCCAGATAAACTTTAGGGAACATCTGTCGCGCCAACTTGCAGACATTTCCGTCGATTCAATTTTGCCATCTCAGCTTTCAGTAGCTCCAACCACTTCCTCATCGTTTTACATCACCCACATTCCTCAGATAGAGCAAGTATCAAGAAATTGCTGGCTTTGCTACAAAAAATTCAAAAAAGAAAATAAAACAAAGATTGCATGCATGGCTCCTGAGTGCCAAGGTAGAAGATTTTGTTTAGTTGGCAATCGAAACTGTTTTCAGTCTTGGCATTCTAGCGAAGGAGATGAGTTTTGCAGTTAGACCTACACAGGGCTTCTGTCTTCTACTGTCAGTCCCTCTCATCTTTCCTCAACCCCTGTGTTTGTGTATATGTTCTTTGTTTCTCTTTCTCTTCACAGGTCAAAGTTCAGTGTGCATTGTTCATTGGAAGGAGGTAATTTGAGGTAATTATCCATTGTGCATTGTCTGTTAAATATTTTGTAGTGAATTTTTGGCAAAATGGCTTAGATGAGATTTGATATCCTGTTGCCTCAAAACTGTTTACTGAATTGTTCAATGATTATCCTGAACAAATAGTTGCTTTTTCTTGTATTGTTGAATTGGATTATTTGAGAGTTTGTTTTATGGAGTGATGTTCTTCAATAGTGCTGAACTATATTGTATTGTTGTTTTGAAATTATTTATAGAATGAGAAGTGTATATAATTCTAATAAAAATCTTTAATGTTTTTGAACTATACACTGTTGTTAGAGTGCTTATTTTGTCAAATACATTTTATCTGCTGTCTTATTTAAAAAATATGGATGTTGACAATTTAGTAATAATTAAGAAAAAAGTACACTTTCATTGGTTTATAGTGTATGCTGACATTGGTAAAAAGTGAGGTAAAAAAGGAGCTACACGAACATTCTAAATTGCTAAATGACCTTCTGCTAAATTGATCATAACTTTTGAATAGAAGATGATAGATTCAAAATTATTTTCTTGACAAATGGCTCACAAAATTGCAAACATTTCATATGTTCTATATTGTTCTCTATATTGCACAGAAATGTGTTAAAAATGTAAGTATTTATGAATTAAATAAAAAACTAGAGATTTTTTTGGTTGATTTTGAAGGTTTTTTGTAAACATTTATTATATTACACTTGAAAAACATTGTGTTTCATATAATTTTAAAGAACTGATTCTCCTGGTTATAATGGTGTGTGTATATGCAGGGTTTTTTTTCATAAAAGTACACTTTCATTGGTTTATAGTGTATGCTGACATTGGTAAAAAGTGAGGTAAAAAAGGAGCTACACGAACATTCTAAATTGCTAAATGACACCTTCTGTTAAATTGATCATAACTTATAACTTAACTGATAGATTCAAAATTATTTTCTTGACAAATGGCTCACAAAATTGCAAACATTTCATATACTCTATATTTTTCTCTAAATTGCACAGAAATGTGTTAAAAATGTAAGTATTTATGTATGAAATAAAAATTGAGAGGTTTTTTAGGTTGATTTTGAAGGATTTTTGTATAGATTTGTTTATGTTACACTTAAATAACCATACTGAGTTTTATATCATTTTAAAGAACTGATTCTTCTGGTTATAATGGTGTGTATATGTAGTCTATGCTATGTACGGTATTTACACAATAAGGTTTTTTCTATGACCATGTTACATAGTGTCCGAAAATGGAATGTTCCACTCAGGCATGAAAGGATTAAGTTCAATTAAGGTCAGTTAAGGTCTAGTAAGGTCTGTTAAGGTTAAGTAAGGTGTACTAAGGTCTGTTAAGGTCTACTTAGGTCTGTTAAGGTCTAGTAAGGCCTGATAAGGTCTGCTAAGGTCTAGTAACAATTGTTAAGGTCTGCTAAATTCTGTTAAGGTCTTGTAAGGTCTTTTAAGGTCTACTAAGGCCTTTTATGGTCTGCTAACGTCTTTTAATAATAATAATAATACATTTTATTTATATAGCGCTTTTCAAGATACTCAAAGACGCTTTACATAAGACAAATAATCAAAACAAATACGTACATACACCATACAAATCATAGTACAAAATCAAAATAGTACATCAACATCAAGAATAATTAAGATAAAAACAAAGAGAGCAGCATAAGACAGTTCATTAAAAATTAGCTAAATTATGAGAGAGAACAACAAATATAGAACAATTTCTTAAAATTAGACAGAAACAGGACAGATTTACATGCAATCAGGAAACTGAAAACTTTACAAGTTTTAGGATCTAGGACTTCACATTTCTGTCGTGATCTAAGTATAAAAACTATTAAAAAGAATAGCAAAAATAAAAGCATTTATTTCGTGTTGTTACAAGTTAAATGCCATATTGAATAGATGAGTTTTGAGAAGTGACTTGAATTTGGACAGGTCAGGACAATCTCGTAGGTGTTTGGGGAGAGCATTCCATAAAGATGGAGCAGCTATGGAAAAGGCCCTGTCACCCCAGGTCCGGTGCTTGGTCCTAGAGGGTATGGACAGTAGGTTAGCCTCAGAAGAGCGAAGGCTACGGGAGGGAATGTGCTGATGGAGCAGGTCGGTGAGGTAGGATGGGGCCTGATTATGGAGAGCTTTGTGAGTGAATAGAAGAATTTTGAATTGAATGCGTTGAGCAACGGGAAGCCAATGAAGTTTTTGTAGAACAGGTGTAATATGATCACGGGAGCGAGTATGAGTAAGGAGGCGAGCAGCTGAATTCTGGATATACTGAAGTTTTTTTAGGATTTTGTTAGATGTACCATAAAGGATGCTATTGCAATAATCAATTCTGGATGTAATAAAAGCATGAATCAAGGTTTCGGCGGCAGAAAAGGAGAGTGATGGACGTAGACGTGCTATGTTTTTTAGATGAAAGAAAGCAGTTTTGGTGATGTGATTTACATGGCGGTCAAAAGAGAGGTTGCTATCAAAAATTACACCAAGATTTCGGATGTTAGAAGACGGAGACAAAGTGTCATTATCAATGGTAATTTGAAAATTTTTTGTGGTTTTTGCCAGGGATGTAGGACCTACAATGATCATATCTGATTTTTCACAGTTTAATTTGAGGAAATTAGCTTTCATCCACAATTTCATTTCAGTGATGCAATTTGTCAGAGTGGAGTGAAGTTCAGTATTAATGGATTTGGAGGAGATGTAAAGCTGAATATCATCAGCATAGCAGTGGAAATGTAAACCATGCCGACGTATGATGTCACCAAGGGGGAGCATATAAAGAATAAACAAAAGGGGACCTAACACTGAGCCTTGGGGAACGCCTTGGGACAGTGGAGCAATGGCAGAACTACAATTGTTGATATTAACAAACTGTTGTCTGTTTACGAGATATGACCTTAACCACAAAAGGGCAGTACCAGTGATGTTGACAGAGGATTCAAGGCGGGACAGAAGAATGGAGTGATTAATGGTGTCAAAAGCTGCAGTAAGATCAAGGAGGACGAGAATATTAATTTGTCCAGAGTCTGAGGAAAGAAGAAGGTCATTTGTGACTTTGAGGAGGGCTGACTCAGTGCTGTGCTGGGGGCGGAAACCAGACTGAAATGATTCAAATAGATTATTGGAATTTAGGTGATCTTTGAGCTGTGAGGCAACAACACGTTCCAGTATTTTCGACAGAAATGGAAGATTGGAAATGGGCCGAAAGTTACTCATAATGTTAGAGTCAAGTCCAGGTTTTTTAAGTATGGGAGTAACAGCAGCCAATTTGAGTGATTGAGGGACTGAGCCAGAACTAAGAGAGGAATTGATTATCTCTGTGATAAGTGATGAGATAACTGGAAAACAACCCTTAACAAGTTTTGATGGAGCAGGATCCAAAACACAAGTGGAGCTTCGCATCCCTGTTAAGATCTCAGATAGGTCCAAAAGAGACACAGGTGAGAACTGAGACAGAGGCTGGGTAATAAATTGAGATGAGATAGGCGGAGAAACAGAGATGACAGGGGAAACTGTCAGAAAATTGTGGATATTCTCAACTTTTGTTTGAAAAAATGAGAGGTAAGAGTTACACTTGTCAACTGTAAAGGAATTGGTAGTATTGTCAACTGGTTTGAGAAGTTTATTTATTGTGGAAAAGAGAGTCTTAGGATTTGTTGATCCAGCATGTATGAGTTCGGAATAGTAAGTGGATCGGGCTGCCGTAAGAGCGTCTTTGTAATGTTGAAGATAATCAGAATAAATCTGATAATGTACTGTTAGACCGGTTTTCTTATAAAGTCTTTCAAGCTGGCGTTTACGGGATTTCATTTGGTGAAGCTCAATTGTGTACCATGGTGCGGAATGACTAAATGAAACAAATTTGGTTCTCAAAGGAGCCAGCTCATCAAGACATGAGGCGAGTATGTCATTATAGTAATCGACAAGGTCAGATGAATTACTAGACAGTACAGGACAGACAGACATCTTTTTAACAAGAGAATCTGAGAAAGCAGAGGGAGAGATATATTGAAGATTCCTGAAGGATATTTTACGTTTAGCTCTAGTGATGGGCCTAGTGACCTCAATGTCCATGATGATTGTCAAATGATCAGAGACAGTAAGGTCATGGCTGGACGGCTGATGAACTAGGACACCAGTAGAGCAGACAAGGTCAAGAGTATGACCTTTTTTATGAGTTGGAAAATGTATATGTTGTGTGAAATTAAAACACTGTAACAATTCCAAAAATTCCCTGGCAAATTTACAGTTGTTGTCATCAATATGGATGTTAAAATCACCCATAAGCAGTACAGAGGATGAGAGGGCACTAAGCTGGGTTAAAAAATCTGAAAAATCAGAGAGAAAGGAAGCGTTTGGCTTTGGCGGACGATAAACTACAGCAGTGACCAGAGGAGTAGGCCCTGACAACTTGAAAGCCAGGTGTTCAAAAGAAAGAGCAGCAGGAAAAGACAAAGTGGTTATTTTAATATCATCCCTATAGACTGCAGCAACACCACCACCTCGCCCTTCCATACGAGGTTCATCAATATACGAGTATCCCATTGGCGTGGTCTGATTTAACGTAAAATAATCCAAGGGTTTATGCCAAGTTTCAGTGAGACAGAAAAAGTCTAGTTCACTGTCAGATATAAATTCACTGAGTACAGTACTTTTTGTGTTGAGTGAACGAACATTAAGCAATGCCATTTTCAAGTGGTATTGTTGTGTAGTTGGCTGTGAGGAACGAGGAAGAGAACGGAGATTTGCTAAGTCCACTCCGCGTTTCCCATCCCACTCCGTGGACAGCGTTGTCATGGAGACTACACCGCTACTGGTGTGCAAGGCAGCAGCGCTCTGATGACGTGTTTGCGGAGCGACAGTGCGCACGGCTGACCAGAAGGATGGAATAGCGTTACCGTTTCGAAGATAAACAAGCTTTCTCCGGGAGCCCCTGTGAATATAACGAGGCCGGCGAAGGAGTCCAAGCTGTTTGATGACTGAAATACACGATGGAGTAGTGCAGTTGTTGAACTTCCTCAGCTGGTCAACGGAATAGTTCAACATCGTGCCGATCCCAGGAAAACTCACCCACCGTTCACCACCGGCCGCAGACGCGATGTACAGTAGAAAGAACAAAAAGTATCAAAAGCACAAATAAAAGTATCAAAAGTAACATAAAAGAAATAGATCCACAAGGTGTGTAAAAAGATGAAAACGAAAAACGATAAAAATACAATAAAATACGGTAAAATACGGTAACGGTAGCGGCAGCCAAATGCGCCAGCGTCCACCATCACCATGGCAACTCAACTTTTAAAGTCTAGTTAGGCCTTTTAAGGTCTGCTAAGGTCTGATGAGGTTTAGTATGGTCTGTTAAAATCTGCTGATTTCTGTTAAGGTTTTGTAAAGTCTGTTAAGGTCTAGTAAGGTCTAAGAAGGTCTGTAAAGGTCTTCTAAGGTCTGCTAAGGTTAAGTAAGTCTTGTTTAAGGTGTACTAGTCTGCCAACGCTTCAGGATATTTACAACAGCAGAGTGCTGAAACGTGCCGGCAAAATTACAGCAGGCCCCTCTCATCCTGGACATTACCTTTTTCAAACTCTTCCATCTGGCAGAAGACTCAGGACAATAAAAACAAACACATCCAGACACGCTAACAGCTTTTCCCCCAGAGCTGTAACACTTTTTAACCACAGTTGTTCTCTTGGGTAAATGTTGGTAAATACTGGTTAACAGTCCGTGTGCTGTCGGGTCTGTTAAATATGTTCTATGTTACATGTCATACATGTGTAATTGTCTGTACTATTATGTGTATTGTTTGTACTACTATGTGGACTGTTGTCATCATTGAGTGTATCACCAAAGCAAATTCCTCGTATGTGTAACATACCTGGCGAAATAAAGTGATTCTGATTCTGATTCTGATTCTAAGGTCTGTTAAGGTCTGGTAAGGCCTGTTAATGTTTTGTAATGTCTGTTAAGGTCCAGTAAGGCCTGTTGTTGTCTAGAAATGTTTGTTAAGATCCAGTAAGGTCTGTGAAGGTCCAGTAATTTCTGTAAAGGTCCAGTAAGGTCTGTTAACGTCCATTAAGGTCTTTTAAGGTCTTTTAAGGTCTTGTAAGGTCTGTTAAGATCTAGTAAGGTCTTTTAAGGTCCAGTAAGGCCTACTAAGGTCTTTTCTGGTCCCACAATGTCTTTTAAAATCTAGTACGTTCTGTTAAGGTCTACTAATGTCTAGTATAGTCTGTTAAGGTTCAGTAAGGTCTGTTAAGGTCTGGTAAGGTCTATTAAGGCCTGTCAAGGTCTCCTAAAGTCTTTTAAGGTCTACTAAGGTTGGTTAAGGTCTGTTAAGGTTAATAAAGGTCCAGGAAGGTCTGTGAAGGTCAAGTAAGGCCTGTTAAGGTCTAGTAAGGTCTGTTAAGGTCCATTAAGGTCTGTTAAGGTGTAGTAAGGCCTTTTAAGGTCCAGTAGGTTCTGTTAAGGTCCAGTAAGATGTGTTAGGGTCTAGTATGGCCTGTTAGGGTCTAGTAAGGTCTGTTGAAGTCCAGTAAGGTCTGTTAAGGTCTGAAAAGGTCTGTTAAGGTATAGTAAGGCCTGTTAGGGTCTAGTAAGGTCTGTTAAGGTCTGCTAAGGACTGTTAAGGTCTAGTAAAGCCTTTTAAGGTCTTGTAAGGCCTTTTAATGTTTAGCAATGTTTGTTAAGGTCCAGTAAGGCCTGTTGGTGTCTAGTAATGTTGGTTAAGGTCCAGTAAGGCCTGTTAAGGTCTAGTAATGTCTGTTAGGGTCCATTAGGGTCTGTTTAGGTGTGGTAAGGCCTGTAAAGGTCCAGTATGTTCTTTTAAGGTCCAGTAAGGCCTGTTAAAGTCTAGTAAAATCTGTTAAGGTCTAGTAAAATTTGTTAAGGTCTAGTAAGGCCTGTTAAAGTCTAGTAAAATCTTTTAAGGTCTAGTAAGGCCTTTTAAGGTCTAGTAAGGCCTGTTAAGGTCTAGTAAGGCCTGATAAGGTCTGCTAAGGTCTAGTAACAATTGTTAAGGTCTGCTAAATTCTGTTAAGGTCTTGTAAGGTCTTTTAAGGTCTACTAAGGCCTTTTATGGTCTGCTAACGTCTTTTAAAGTCTAGTTAGGCCTTTTAAGGTCTGCTAAGGTCTGATGAGGTTTAGTATGGTCTGTTAAAATCTGCTGATTTCTGTTAAGGTTTTGTAAAGTCTGTTAAGGTCTAGTAAGGTCTAAGAAGGTCTGTAAAGGTCTTCTAAGGTCTGCTAAGGTTAAGTAAGTCTTGTTTAAGGTGTACTAGTCTGCCAACGCTTCAGGATATTTACAACAGCAGAGTGCTGAAACGTGCCGGCAAAATTACAGCAGGCCCCTCTCATCCTGGACATTACCTTTTTCAAACTCTTCCATCTGGCAGAAGACTCAGGACAATAAAAACAAACACATCCAGACACGCTAACAGCTTTTCCCCCAGAGCTGTAACACTTTTTAACCACAGTTGTTCTCTTGGGTAAATGTTGGTAAATACTGGTTAACAGTCCGTGTGCTGTCGGGTCTGTTAAATATGTTCTATGTTACATGTCATACATGTGTAATTGTCTGTACTATTATGTGTATTGTTTGTACTACTATGTGGACTGTTGTGTGTATCATTGAGTGTATCACCAAAGCAAATTCCTCGTATGTGTAACATACCTGGCGAAATAAAGTGATTCTGATTCTAAGGTCTGTTAAGGTTCAGAAAGACCTGTTCATTTCTAGTAATGTCTGTTAAGGTCCAGTAAGGTCTGTTAAGGTCTCGTAAGGTCTGTTAAGGTCTCCTAAGGTCTGTTAAGGTCCCCTAAGGTCTTTTAAAGTCTAGTAAGGTCTGTTAAGGTCTAGTAAGGTCTGTTAAAGTCCAGTAAGGTCTGTTAAGGTCCAGTAAGGTCTGTTAGGGTCCGGTAAGGTCTACTAAGGTCTGTTAAGGTCTCCTAAGGTCTTTTAAGGTCTACTTAGGTCTGTTAAGGTCCTATAGTTAATTTCTATTAAGGTCCTATAGTTAATTTCTATTAAGGTCTGTTAAGTTTTAGTAAGGTTTGGTAAGGTCCAGTAAGGCTTGTTAAGGTCTTGAAAGTCCTGTTAAAATATTTTAAGGTCTGCTAATGTCTTTTAAAGTCTAGTAATGTCTGTTAAAGTCTAATAAGGTCTGTTAAAGTCTGTTAAGGTGCAGTAAGGTCTGTTAAAGTCCAGTAATGTCTCTTAATATCTATAAATGGTTTTTAAGGTCTAGTAAGGTCTGTTAAATTCTAGTAAAATCTGTTAAGGTCTAGTAAGTCCTGTTAAGGTCTGATAAGGTCTTTTAGGGTCGAGTAAGGCCTTTTAAGGTCTTGTAAAGCCTGTTAAGGTCTAGTAAGACCTGTTAAGGTCTAGTTAGGTCTGTTAAGGTCTAGTAAGGCCTGCTAAAGTCTATTAAAGTTTGTTAAGGTCTAGTAAGGCATGTTAAGGTCTAGTAAAGCCTATTAAGGTCTAGTATTGCCTGTTAAGGTCTTGTAAGGTCTGTTAAGGTTTGCTAAGGTCTGTTGAGGTCTGTTAAGGCCAGTTAAAGTCTAAAAAGGTTTTTTAAGGTCTAGTAAGGTCTGTTACGGTCTAGTAAGGCCTGTTAAGGTGTAGTAAGATCTATTAAGGTCTAGAAAGGCATGTTAAGGTCTAGTAAGGTCTGTTAACGTCTGCTTAGGTCTGTTAAGGTGTAGTAAAGCCTTTTAAAATCTAGTAAGGCCTGTTAATGTTTAGTAATGTGTATTATGGTCCAGTAAGGCCTGTTAGTGTCCATTAAGGTCTGTGAAAGTCTAGTAAGGTCTTTTAAGGTCCAGTAAGGTCTGTTAATGTCTAGTAATGTCTGTTAAGGTTTATTAAAGTCTGTTAAGGTCTAGTAAAGCCTGTTAGGGTCTAGCAAGGCCTTTTAATGTCTAGTAAGGTCTTTTAAGGTGTACTAAGGTCTGTTAAGGTTTTGTAAGATCTGTTCAGGTCTAGTAAGGTCTGCTAAGGTCTGTTAAGGTCTAGTAAAGCCTGTTATTGTTTAGTAATGTCTGTTAAGGTCCATTAAGGCCTCATAGGGTCCATTAAGGTCTGGTAAGGTCTGGTAAGGTCTTTTAAGGTCTCCTAAAGTCTGTTAAGATCTAGTAAGGTCTGTTAAGGTCCAGTAAAATCTACTAAGGTCTGTTAAGGTCCCTTAAGGTCTTTTAAAGTCTAGTAAGGTCTTTTTAGGTCTACTATGGTCTAGTAAGGTCTGTTAAGGTCCAGTAAGGTCCTTTAAGGTGTCCTAAGGTGTTTTAAGGTCTACTAAGGTCTTTAAAGGTCTTTAAAGGTCCAGTAAGGTTTGTTAAGTTCAAGTAAGGTTTGTTAAGGTCTAGAAAGGTCTGTTAAGGTCCAGTAAGACCTTTTAAGGTCTAGTAAGGTCTATTAAGGTAAATTAAGGTCAGTTAAGGTCTAGTCAGGTCTTTTAAGATCTAGTCAGTTCTTTTAAGATCTAGTAAGGTCTGTTAAGGTGTATTAAGGTCTGTTAAGGTACAGTAAGGTCTGTTAAGGTCCAGTAAGTTCTGTTAAGGTGTAGTAAGGCCTGTTAAGGTGTAGTAAGGTCTGTTAAGGTCCAGTAAGGTCTGTTAAGGTCCAATAAGGTCTGTTAAGGTCCAATAAGGTCTGTTAAGGTGTATTAAGTTCTGTTAAGGTCCAGTAAGGTCTTTTAAGGTCCAGTAAGTTATGTTAAGTTCTAGTAATGCCTTTTAAGGTGTAGTAAGGTATTTTAAGGTCAAGAAATGTCTGTTAAGGTCCAGTAAGGTCTGTGAAGTTCTATTATGGTCTTTTAAGGGCTAGTAAGGTCTGTTAAAGTCTGGTAAGGTCTGTTAAGGTCTAGTAAGGCCTGTTAAGGTCTTGTAAGGCATTTTAAAATCTACTAAGGCCTGTTAAAGTCTACTAAGATCATTTAAAGTCCAGTAAGGCCTTTTAAAGTCTGTTAAGGTCTAGTAAGGTCTGCTTAAGCCTCTTAAGGTCTAGTAAGGCCTGTTAAGGTCTCGAAAGGCCTGTTAGGGTCTGTTATGGTCTGCTAAGGTCTTTTAAGGTCTACTAAGGTTTTTTAATGTTTAGTAATGTCTGTTAAGGTCCAGTAAGGTCTGTGAAAGTCTAGTAAAGTCTTTTAAGGTCCATAAAGGCCTGTTAATGTCTACTAAGGTCTGTTAAGGTCCAGTAAGGTCTGTTAAGGTCCAGTAAGATCTGTTAAGGTCCATAAAGGTCTGTTAAGATCCATTAAGGTCTGTTAAGGTCTCGTAAGGTCTGTTAAGGTCTCCTAAGGTCTGTGAAGGTTAAGTAAGGTGTACTAAGGTCTGTTAAGGTCAAGTAAGGTCTTTTAAAGTCTACTAAGGTATGTTAAGGTTTACTAAGGTCTAGTAAGGTCTTTTAAAGTTCAGTAAGGTCTGTTAAGGTCTGTTACCGTCCGGTAAGGTCTACTAAGGTCTGTTAAAGTCTCCTAAGGTCTTTTTAGGTCTACTTAAGTCTGTTAAGGTCCCTTAAGGTCTTTTAAAGTCTAGTAAGGTCTTTTTAGGTGTACTAAGGTCTAGTAAGGTCTGTTAAGGTCCAGTAAGGTCCTTTAAGGTGTCCTAAGGTGTTTTAAGGTCTACTAAGGTCTTTAAAGGTCTTTAAAGGTCTTTAAAGGTCCAGTAAGGTTTGTTAAGTTCAGGTAAGGTTTGTTAAGTTCAAGTAAGGTTTGTTAAGGTCTAGAAAGGTCTGTTAAGGTCCAGTAAGACCTGTTAAGGTCTAGTAAGGTCTATTAAGGTCAATTAAGGTCAGTTAAGGTCTAGTCAGGTCTTTTAAGATCTAGTCAGTTCTTTTAAGATCTAGTAAGGTCTGTTAAGGTGTATTAAGGTCTGTTAAGGTACAGTACGGTCTGTTAAGGTCCAGTAAGTTCTGTTAAGGTGTAGTAAGGCCTGTTAAGGTGTAGTAAGGTCTGTTAAGGTCCAGTAAGGTCTGTTAAGGTCCAATAAGGTCTGTTAAGGTGTATTAAGTTCTGTTAAGGTCTAGTAAGGTCTTTTAAGGTCCAGTAAGTTCTGTTAAGTTCTAGTAATGCCTTTTAAGGTGTAGTAAGGTATTTTAAGGTCAATAAATGTCTGTTAAGGTCCAGTAAGGTCTGTGAAGTTCTATTATGGTCTTTTAAGGGCTAGTAAGGTCTGTTAAAGTCTGGTAAGCTCTGTTAAGGTCTAGTAAGGCCTGTTAAGGTCATGTAAGGCCTGTTAAAGTCTTTTAAGATCTGCTAAGGTCTAGTAAGGTCTGTTAAGGTAATGTAAGGCCTGTTAAAGTCTTTTAAGATCTGCTAAGGTCTAGTAAGGCTTTTTAAGGTCTTGTAAGGTCTGTTAAGGTCTATTAAGGTCTTTTAATTTCTAGTAAGGTCTGGTAAGGTACAGTAAGGCCTGTTAAGGTGTAGTAAGGTCTGTTAAGGTCCAGTAAGGTCTGTATAGGTCTAGTATGGCCTGTTAATGTCTTGTAAGTTCTGTTAAGGTCTAGTAAGGCCTATTAAGGTCCAGTAAGGCCTTTTAAAGTCTAGTAAGGCCTGTTAAGGTCTTGTAAGGCCTGTTAAGGTCTTGTAAGGCCTTTTAAAATCTTTTAAGGCCTGTTAAAGTCTACTAAGATTATTTAAAGTCCAGTAAGGCCTTTTAAAGTCTGTTAAGGTCTAGTAAGGTCTGCTAAAGCCTCTTAAGGTCTAGTAAGGCCTGTTAAGGTCTCGAAAGGCCTGTTAGGGTCTGTTATGGTCTGCTAAGGTGTTTTAAGGTCTACTAAGGTTTTTTAATGTTTAGTAATGTCTGTTAAGGTCCAGTAAGGTCTGTGAAAGTCTAGTAAAGTCTGTTAAGGTCCATAAAAACCTGTTAGTGTCTAGTAATGTCTGTTAAAGTCTAGTAAGGTCTGTTAAGGTCCAGTAAGATCTGTTAAGGTCCATAAAGGTCTGTTAAGATCCATTAAGGTCTGTTAAGGTCTCGTAAGGTCTGTTAAGGTCTCCTAAGGTCTGTTAAGGTTAAGTAAGGTGTACTAAGGTCTCTTAAGGTCAAGTAAGGTCTTTTAAAGTCTACTAAGGTATGTTAAGGTTTACTAAGGTCTAGTAAGGTCTTTTAAAGTTCAGTAAGGTCTGTTAAGGTCTGTTACCGTCCGGTAAGGTCTACTAAGGTCTGTTAAAGTCTCCTAAGGTCTTTTTAGGTCTACTTAAGTCTGTTAAGGTCTTTAAAGGTCCAGTAAGGTCTCTTAAGGTCATGTAAGGCCTGTTAAAGTCTTTTAAGATCTGCTAAGGTCTAGTAAGGTCTGTTAAGGTCATGTAAGGCCTGTTAAAGTCTTTTAAGATCTGCTAAGGTCTAGTAAGGCTTTTTAAGGTCTTGTAAGGTCTATTAAGGTCTTTTAATTTCTAGTAAGGTCTGGTAAGGTACAGTAAGGCCTGTTAAGGTCTAGTAAGACCTATTAAGGTCTTGTAAGGCCTGTTAAGGTCTTGTAAGGCCTTTAAAAATCTACTAAGGCCTGTTAAAGTCTACTAAGATCATTTAAAGTCCAGTAAGGCCTTTTAAAGTCTAGTAAGGTCTGTTAACGTCTAGTAAGGCCTGTTAAGGTCTTGTAAGGCCTGTTAAGGTCTTGTAAGGCCTTTTAAGGTCTTGTAAGGCCTTTTAAAATCTACTTAGGCCTGTTAAAGTCTACTAAGATCATTTAAAGTCCAGTAAGGCCTTTTAAAGTTTGTTAAGGTCTAGTAAGGTCTGCTAAAGCCTCTTAAGGTCTAGTAAGGCCTGTTAAGGTCTCGAAAGGCCTGTTAGGGTCTGTTATGGTCTGCTAAGGTCTTTTAAGGTCTACTAAGGTTTTTTAATGTTTAGTAATGTCTGTTAAGGTCCAGTAAGGTCTGTGAAAGTCTAGTAAAGTCTTTTAAGGTCCATAAAGGCCTGTTAATGTCTAGTAATGTCTGTTAAAGTCTAGTAAGGTCTGTTAAGGTCCAGTAAGATCTGTTAAGGTCCATAAAGGTCTGTTAAGATCCATTAAGGTCTCGTAAGGTCTCGTAAGGTCTGTTAAGGTCTCCTAAGGTCTGTTAATGTTAAGTAAGGTGTACTAAGGTCTGTTAAGGTCAAGTAAGGTCTTTTAAAGTCTACTAAGGTATGTTAAGGTTTACCAAGGTCTAATAAGGTCTTTTAAAGTTCAGTAAGGTCTGTTAAGGTCTTTTAACGTCCGGTAAGGTCTACTAAGGTCTGTTAAAGTCTCCTAAGGTCTTTTTAGGTCTACTTAAGTCTGTTAAGGTCTTTAAAGGTCCAGTAAGGTCTGTTAAGGTCATGTAAGGCCTGTTAAAGTCTTTTAAGATCTGCTAAGGTCTAGTAAGGTCTGTTAAGGTCATGTAAGGCCTGTTAAAGTCTTTTAAGATCTGCTAAGGTCTAGTAAGGCTTTTTAAGGTCTTGTAAGGTCTGTTAAGGTCTATTAAGGTCTTTTAATTTCTAGTAAGGTCTGGTAAGGTACAGTAAGGCCTGTTAAGGTGTAGTAAGGTCTGTTAAGGTCCAGTAAGGTCTGTATAGGTCTAGTATGGCCTGTTAATGTCTTGTAAGTTCTGTTAAGGTCTAGTAAGGCCTATTAAGGTCCAGTAAGGCCTTTTAAAGTCTAGTAAGGTCTGTTAAAGTCTAGTAAGGCCTGTTAAGGTCAAGTAAGATCTAGGAAAGTTTGTTATGGTCTAGTACAGCCTTTTAAGGTTTAGTAAAGTCTGTTAAGGTTTAGTAAAGCCTTTTAAGGTCTAGCAAGGCCTGTTAAGGTCTAGCAACGCCTGTTAAGGTCTAGTAAGGTCTTTTAAAGTGTACTAAGGTCTGTTAAAGTTTTGTAAGGTCTGTTAAGGTCTAGTAGGGTCTAAGAAGGTCTTCTAAGGTCTTCTAAGGTTGAGTAAGTCTTGTTTAAGGTGTACTAAGGTCTGTTAAGGTCCAGTAAGGTCTGGTAAGGTCTGGTAAGGTCTTTTAAGGTCTCCTAAGGTCTCCTAAAGTCTGTTAAGATTTAGTAAGGTCTGTTAAGGTCCAGTAAGGTCTAATAATGTCTGTTAAGGTCCCTTAAGGTCTTTTAAAGTCTAGTAAGGTATTTTTAGGTCTACTAAGGTCTAGTAAGGTCTGTTAAGGTCCAGTAAGGTCCTTTAAGGTGTCCTAAGGTGTTTTAAGGTCTACTAAAATCTTTAAAGGTCTTTAAAATTCCAGTAAGGCTTGTTAAGTTCAAGTAAGGTTTGTTAAGGTCTAGAAAGGTCTGTTAAGGTCCAGTAAGACCTTTTTAGGTCTAGTAAGGTCTAATAAGGTCAATTAGGGTCAGTTAAGGTCTAGTCAGGTCTTTAAAGATCTAGTAAGGTCTATTAAGGTGTATTAAGGTCTGTTAAGGTCCAGTAAGTTCTGTTAAGGTCCAGTAAGTTCTGATAAGGTGTAGTAAGGTCTGTTAAGGTGTAGTAAGGTCTGTTAAGGTCCAGTAAGGTCTGTTAAGGTGTATTAAGGTTCAGTAAGGTCTTTTAAGGTCCAGTAAGGCCTGTTAAGTTCTAGTTATGCCTGTTAAGGTGTAGTAAGGTCTTTTAAGGTCAAGAAAAGTCTGTTAAGGTCCAGTAAGGTCTGTGATGTTCTATTATGGTCTTTTAAGGGCTAGTAAGGTCTGTTAAAGTCTGGTAAGGTCTGGTAAGGTCTTGTAAGGCCTTTTAAAATCTACTAAGTCCTGTTAAAGTCTACTAAGATCATTTAAAGTCCAGTAAGGCCTTTTAAGGCCTTCTTAGGTCTGTTAAAGTCTGTTAAGGTTTAGTAAGGTCTGTTAAGGTCTGCTACAGCCTCTTAAGGTCTAGTAAGGCCTGTTAAGGTCTCGAAAGGCCTGTTATGGTCTGTTAAGGTCTGCTAAGGTCTTTTAAGGTCTACTAAGGTTTTTTAATGTTTAGTAATGTCTGTTAAGGTCCAGTAAGGCCTGTTAGGGTCCAGTAAGGTCTGTGAAAGTCTAGTAAAGTCTGTTAAGGTCCATAAAGGCCTGTTAATGTCTAGTAATGTCTGTTAAAGTCTAGTAAGGTCTGTTAAGGTCCAGTAAGATCTGTTAAGGTCCATAAAGGTCTGTTAAGGTCCATTAAGGTCTGTTAAGGTCTCGTAAGGTCTCGTAAGGTCTGTTAAGGTCTCCTAAGGTCTGTTAAGGTTAAGTAAGGTGTACTAAGGTCTGTTAAGGTCAAGTAAGGTCTTTTAAAGTCTAGTAAGGTCTGTTAAGGTCTACTAAGGTCTAGTAAGGTCTTTTAAAGTTCAGTAAGGTCTGTTAAGGTCCACTAAGGTCTGTTAAAGTCTCCTAAGGTCTTTTTAGGTCTACTTAAGTCTGTTAAGGTCTGTAAAGGTCCAGTATGGTCTGTTAAGGTCATGTAAGGCCTGTTAAAGTCTTTTAAGATCTGCTAAGGTCTAGTAAGGCTTTTTAAGGTCTAGTAAGGTCTGTTAAGGTCCATTAAGGTCTTTTAATTTCTAGTAAGGTCTGGTAAGGTACAGTAAGGCCTGTTAAGGTGTAGTAAGGTCTGTTAAGGTCCAGTAAGGTCTGTATAGGTCTAGTATGGCCTGTCAATGTCTTGTAAGTTCTGTTAAGGTCTAGTAAGGCCTTTTAAAGTCTAGTATGGTCTGTTAAAGTCTAGTAAGGCCCGATAAGGTCAAGTAAGGTCTAGGAAAGTTTGTTAAGGTCTAGTACAGCCTCTTTAGGTTTAGTAAAGTCTGTTAAGGTTTAGTAAAGCCTTTTCAGGTCTAGCAAGGTCTGTTAAGGTCTAGTAAGGTCTGTTAAGGTCTAGTAAGGTCTTAGAAGGTCTAAGAAGGTCTAAGAAGGTCTAAGAAGGTCTGTAAAGGTCTTCTAAGGTCTTCTAAGGTTGAGTAAGTCTTGTTTAAGATGTACTAAGGTCTGTTAAGGTCTGGTAAAGCCTGTTAAGGTCTATTAAGGACTTTTAAGGTCTAGTAAGGCCTGATAAGGTCTGCTAAGGTCTAGTAACAATTGTTAAGGTCTGCTAAATTCTGTTAAGGTCTTGTAAGGTCTTTTAAGGTCTACTAAGGCCTTTTATGGTCTGCTAACGTCTTTTAAAGTCTAGTTAGGCCTTTTAAGGTCTGCTAAGGTCTGATGAGGTTTAGTATGGTCTGTTAAAATCTGCTGATTTCTGTTAAGGTTTTGTAAAGTCTGTTAAGGTCTAGTAAGGTCTAAGAAGGTCTGTAAAGGTCTTCTAAGGTCTGCTAAGGTTAACCCTTTCATGCCTGAGTGGAACATTCCATTTTCGGACACTATGTAACATGGTCATAGAAAAAACCTTATTGTGTAAATACCGTACATAGCATAGACTATATACACACACCATTATAACCAGAAGAATCAGTTCTTTAAAATGATATAAAACTCAGTATGGTTATTTAAGTGTAATATAACCAAATCTATACAAAAATCCTTCAAAATCAACCTAAAAAACCTCTCAATTTTTATTTCATACATAAATACTTACATTTTTAACACATTTCTGTGCAATTTAGAGAAAAATATAGAGTATATGAAATGTTTGCAATTTTGTGAGCCATTTGTCAAGATAATAATTTTGAATCTATCATCTTCTATTCAAAAGTTATGATCAATTTAGCAGAAGGTGTCATTTAGCAATTTAGAATGTCCGTGTAGCTCCTTTTTTACCTCACTTTTTACCAATGTCAGCATACACTATAAACCAATGAAAGTGTACTTTTATGAAAAAAAACCCTGCATATACACACACCATTATAACCAGGAGAATCAGTTCTTTAAAATTATATGAAACACAATGTTTTTCAAGTGTAATATAATAAATGTTTACAAAAAACCTTCAAAATCAACCTAAAAAAATCTCTCGTTTTTTATTTAATTCATAAAAACTTACATTTTTAACACATTTCTGTGCAATATAGAGAACAATATAGAACATATGAAATGTTTGCAATTTTGTGAGCCATTTGTCAAGAAAATAATTTTAAATCTATCATCTTCTATTCAAAAGTTATGATCAATTTAGCAGAAGGTGTCATTTAGCAATTTAGAATGTCCGTGTAGCTCCTTTTTTACCTCACTTTTTACCAGTCAGCATACACTATAAACCAATGAAAGTGTACTTTTATGAAAAAAAACCCTGCATATACACACACCATTATAACCAGGAGAATCAGTTCTTTAAAATTATATGAAACACAATGTTTTTCAAGTGTAATATAATAAATGTTTACAAAAAACCTTCAAAATCAACCTAAAAAAATCTCTCGTTTTTTATTTAATTCATAAAAACTTACATTTTTAACACATTTCTGTGCAATATAGAGAACAATATAGAACATATGAAATGTTTGCAATTTTGTGAGCCATTTGTCAAGAAAATAATTTTAAATCTATCATCTTCTATTCAAAAGTTATGATCAATTTAGCAGAAGGTGTCATTTAGCAATTTAGAATGTCCGTGTAGCTCCTTTTTCACCTCACTTTTTACCAATGTCAGCATACACTATAAACCAATGAAAGTGTACTTTTTTCTTAATTATTACTAAATTGTCAACATTCATATTTTTGAAATAAGACAGCAGATAAAATGTATTTGACAAAATAAGCACTCTAACAACAGTGTATAGTTCAAAAACATTAAAGATTTTTATTAGAATTATATACACTTCTCATTCTATAAATAATTTCAAAACAACAATACAATATAGTTCAGCACTACTGAAGAACATCACTCCATAAAACAAACTCTCAAATAATCCAATTCAACAATACAAGAAAAAGCAATTATTTGTTCAGGATAATCATTGAACAATTCAGTAAACAGTTTTGAGGCAACAGGATATCAAATCTCATCTAAGCCATTTTGCCAAAAATTCACTACAAAATATTTAACAGACAATGCACAATGGATAATTACCTCAAATTACCTCCTTCCAATGAACAATGCACACTGAACTTTGACCTGTGAAGAGAAAGAGAAACAAAGAACATATACACAAACACAGGGGTTGAGGAAGGATGAGCGGGACTGACAGTAGAAGACAGAAGCCCTGTGTAGGTCTAACTGCGAAACTCATCTCCTTCGCTAGAATGCCAAGACTGAAAACAGTTTCGATTGCCAACTAAACAAAATCTTCTACCTTGGCACTCAGGAGCCATGCATGCAATCTTTGTTTTATTTTCTTTTTAGAATTTTTTGTAGCAAAGCCAGCAATTTCTTGATACTTGCTCTATCTGAGGAATGTGGGTGACGTAAAACGATGAGGAAGTGGTTGGAGCTACTGAAAGCTGAGATGGCAAAATTGAATCGACGGAAATTTCTGCAAGTTGGCGCGACAGATTTTCCCTAAAGTTTATCTGGCTGTAGCCTGCTGAACTAAACCCATACCGTGATGCTGGATTGGAATGATGCCAGTCCTGAAACAAAATGAAACTATTAACGACGGCTATGTCCACAAAATGGAAGAAAAGTGTTTTCCACCACTTTTGAGTTTTCTGAAGCAGACTGTATGTGTTTAACATTTGATCAGATCTGTCAACACCTCCCATGTGTTTATTGTAGTCCTTTACTACAGCTGGTTGACGGACTACTTTTCTGTCCCACGTGGCACCATTCTTTACCATCCTAGAAACCTCTGATGAATCATTAGCATTGTGGAAATTAGAGAGGCATGTAACTGCTCGCATGTCCTTCCACTGAACAACTAAGACATTTCCGTCAATTCTACACCACCTCATATCACCACGGTTAGCTTGCCGCTCCCATTTCTTGACATCTTTGAAATCCACTGGGAATTTCTTACGATTAATCCTACATGTCCCACAAGCATTGATTCCCCACTCCTTAAGTCGGACCATAACAGTTGGTGATGTATAGAAGTTGTCAAACCAAACTGTGTGACCTTGATTTTTAAATGGCTGCACAAGGTCTTCGATCACTTTTATAGCCAAATCAGTTATGCGCCCATCAAGACTTCCTGTGTATACATCAAAGTCTAAGGTATATCTCGAATCTGAAGTTGCAATGACCCACAATTTGAAACCCCAGCGAGTAGGTTTGCCCTTCATATACTGCTTGAATCCTGATCGACCTTTTGATTTTACCATTCTCTCGTCTATGCTCAGATTTTCATTAGCCTGGAAAAGCTGCTGACACTTGGTTTTGAGGTGGTCCATCAGGTAACGCAACTTCCTAAGACGATCAAGATTATTTTCTGTGGCAGGATCTACAACATGGAGGGCTGACATCAATTCCTTGAAACGGTCACGGGACATGAATAACTTGGCCCATGAACCCTGAAGAGATTTGGTTCCCCAATATCTGTGAATGCTGTGCAGGGACGTGAAACCCATGTAAATAAGGAGCCCAAGAAACCGGTAGAATTCATCCGGGGTCACTTCTTCCCATGCCCCATGATGGTTCGCATAAGACGGCCTATTCAGTACAAGCTCCCACCCCTTAGAGTTTGTAAACTGGCAAATCTCGGCAACGATGGTGTACGTGAAAAACAACTTGAAGAAGTCTATTTCACGCAAGGTACTTGTGGCTGACCGTACAGCCCTACGCACACTTTCCAGATCTATGCCTACTGGACGAGAGGGATTAAATGGTATGGGCTTTGGTGCTTCTGTGTCTACATCAGCATAGGAAGGAAAGGATACAGAGTCAGGAAAGCGTTTCCGCTTCCTACCTGACATGGGACAAGAAAGACTAACCAAACCCATAAAAGAAAACAAACATTAGTAAAAATCATAATCTCAGTTTGTACTCTTTTGTTAATTTTAACTTTTTGTTGGCAGCCCTGATTGTGTGTGTGGGTGCAAATGCTGACATTTATTGTCAGCATATATGTACACACACACATTTACAAATACACACTATTGGAATACATGCATTTACCGATAGGAGGTTGTTGGTTGATCCCTCTGCTCATCTTGCTCCTCTTCATCCTCTTCTTCCCCTTCATCCAAGAGCTCCATGTCCATGAAGTCCTCCTCTTCAATGGTCATGCCTTCATGATCTTCATCGCTGTCATGTTCAGCAATAAGTCTAAGCTCGTCAGGGCCTAGCCGCTGTCTCCTCTTCAGAGACTCCATAAGGCGTGCATATTGAGCCTTGTCTCCATCCATGTCATAATAATAAAAGAAAAGAGATTACAGTGAATAAAGGTGGTGACAGTGATGTTATTTTAAAAAATAATTACATATATGTAGAATTCAATCACAAATACTCTATGTTTTTGCCAGAGAAGCTAATGTCCACAGGCTCATGTTTAGAAGTAAACTCAAGTACACTGAACCAATACATATGACAAAAGTTTCTCAAATCTGGCACATGGTTTACACATAAAACAATAATTATCTAAGAGAAGCAATAATTACAAGAAAAAACTTGATGCTATGGTTATATTTAAAATGTTGTAAATAGTCACAGACTGAAATGTTATGCACCTGTATGCTTTCAAAAAAAGCTTTCAAAAAAAGTTTGATACCATATTTTAGTCCCTTTCAAATATATCTTGCAATACATTAGAAAATTATGCAAATCTGACAGAAATATTTTATAGATAAAACTATATTTCACTGATACAAGTAAGAATTACCACAGAAAAAAATATACTATGGTAAAAAAAGAAGTTATAAATTGCCCAGACTGATATGTTATCTACCTATATGCACCTATATATGGTAGCATAGCATACTTTAGTCTCTTTCAAATAAATGCAGCAATTTTTTAGAAAATGATGCAAATTTGACAGAAATATTTTATAGATAAAATAATATTTCTCTGTTATAAGTACAAATTACCACAGATAAAATATACCATGGAAATAAAGGTTATAAATTGCCCAGACTGACATGTTATCCACATTTCTGCCTCAGATTACTTTAGCCAGTCATGCTAAATGCATGCAATGCAAAATGTAATGCTATTATGAGCAAAGCTAAGGTGATTTCTAAGCAGACTTTAGACAGTATTGATGTAAAACAAGTAAGCTAGAACTGATTTCAAGATTACATGCATAAAATCTAACTTTGGACTTAGTTGAGCACCCTGTTCAAACCACATGGCTGCAGGATGCAACAAACAGCTCCGGTAGCTTAGCTTAGCTTAGGTTCACTACTAATCACTTATTTGTGTAAAACTGCTGCATACTTTACAAACTACTAAACAAAGGAGACTAAAAAGGTATCTGATAAACTCTCCACACGTATTTATTTCCATCTAGATGGACATAAAAAACATTACAATCGATTCAGAAAGGAGAGTTGTTCAGCTGACTGACTAAACTTAGAACGCAAGTCTCAAACTCACCTCAGCTTTTACAAAGCGTGAACACTAATAATATTACAATTTTACCATTAAAGCTAAGTTTTCTGAGTAGAAATGAAAAGTAATAACACTAATAAACAGTTTTAAAATAAATCTTACCTTATTTCACTGACAGAATTTCTCTTTCTGTGTTGTTATCCAGTGGACTGTCTCAGCTGCGTCCGTGTGAGGGCGGGGCGAATGAAAAAAATAAATTCTCCGCCTTCTCATTAAATATGCAAACCAGCCACGACACAAACCGCTTGACCAATGATATTGCCTTTTAGCCTGGGTTGTCAGCTACCTGGGGCAGTTTTCAGATTTACAATCAGTGATTGGACGGCGGAGATACAAGGCTTTAAGCCATCGAAATTATTGTTTCGAAATTTGAATGGGCCGGCTTTAAAGGGTTAAGTAAGTCTTGTTTAAGGTGTACTAGTCTGCCAACGCTTCAGGATATTTACAACAGCAGAGTGCTGAAACGTGCCGGCAAAATTACAGCAGGCCCCTCTCATCCTGGACATTACCTTTTTCAAACTCTTCCATCTGGCAGAAGACTCAGGACAATAAAAACAAACACATCCAGACACGCTAACAGCTTTTCCCCCAGAGCTGTAACACTTTTTAACCACAGTTGTTCTCTTGGGTAAATGTTGGTAAATACTGGTTAACAGTCCGTGTGCTGTCGGGTCTGTTAAATATGTTCTATGTTACATGTCATACATGTGTAATTGTCTGTACTATTATGTGTATTGTTTGTACTACTATGTGGACTGTTGTGTGTATCATTGAGTGTATCACCAAAGCAAATTCCTCGTATGTGTAACATACCTGGCGAAATAAAGTGATTCTGATTCTGATTCTGATTCTAAGGTCTGTTAAGGTCTGGTAAAGCCTGTTAAGGTCTAGTAAGGCCTGTTAATGTTTTGTAATGTCTGTTAAGGTCCAGTAAGGCCTGTTGTTGTCTAGAAATGTTTGTTAAGATCCAGTAAGGTCTGTGAAGGTCCAGTAATTTCTGTAAAGGTCCAGTAAGGTCTGTTAACGTCCATTAAGGTCTTTTAAGGTCTTGTAAGGTCTGTTAAGATCTAGTAAGGTCTTTTAAGGTCCAGTAAGGCCTACTAAGGTCTTTTCTGGTCCCACAATGTCTTTTAAAATCTAGTACGTTCTGTTAAGGTCTACTAATGTCTAGTATAGTCTGTTAAGGTTCAGTAAGGTCTGTTAAGGTCTGGTAAGGTCTATTAAGGCCTGTCAAGGTCTCCTAAAGTCTTTTAAGGTCTACTAAGGTTGGTTAAGGTCTGTTAAGGTTAATAAAGGTCCAGGAAGGTCTGTGAAGGTCAAGTAAGGCCTGTTAAGGTCTAGTAAGGTCTGTTAAGGTCCATTAAGGTCTGTTAAGGTGTAGTAAGGCCTTTTAAGGTCCAGTAGGTTCTGTTAAGGTCCAGTAAGATGTGTTAGGGTCTATTATGGCCTGTTAGGGTCTAGTAAGGTCTGTTGAAGTCCAGTAAGGTCTGTTAAGGTCTGAAAAGGTCTGTTAAGGTATAGTAAGGCCTGTTAGGGTCTAGTAAGGTCTGTTAAGGTCTGCTAAGGACTGTTAAGGTCTAGTAAAGCCTTTTAAGGTCTTGTAAGGCCTTTTAATGTTTAGCAATGTTTGTTAAGGTCCAGTAAGGCCTGTTGGTGTCTAGTAATGTTGGTTAAGGTCCAGTAAGGCCTGTTAAGGTCTAGTAATGTCTGTTAGGGTCCATTAGGGTCTGTTTAGGTGTGGTAAGGCCTGTAAAGGTCCAGTATGTTCTTTTAAGGTCCAGTAAGGCCTGTTAAAGTCTAGTAAAATCTTTTAAGGTCTAGTAAAATTTGTTAAGGTCTAGTAAGGCCTTTTAAGGTCTAGTAAGGCCTGTTAAGGTCTAGTAAGGTTGTTTAAGGTGTAGTAAGGTCTTTTAAAGTCTAGTAAGGTCTGTAAAGGTCTGCTAAAGTCTGCTTATGTCTTTTAATGTTTATTAAGGTCTGTTAAGGTCTAGTAAGGCCTTTTAAAGTTTAAAAAGGTTTTTTAAGGTCTAGTAAGGTCTGTTAAGGCCTTTTAATGCCTTTTAAAGTCTTGTAAGTTCTTTTAAGGTCTAAAAAAGGCCTGTTAGGGTCTGTTAAGGTCTGTTAAGGTCTGCTAAGGTCTGTTTAGGTCTGTTTAGGTCTGTTTAGGGTGTAGTAAGGCCTGTTAATTTTTAGGAATGTCTTTTAAGGTCCAGAAAGGCTTTTTAGGGTTCAGTAAGGTTTATTAAAGTCTAGTCAAGTCAAGTCAAGTCAACTTTATTTATATAGCGCTTTTTACAATAGACATTGTCTCAAAGCAACTCTACAAAATCCAGGACCAACAGATACAAAAACCCCTGTTGAGCAAGCCGAGGGCGACTGTGGCAAGGAAAAACTCCTTGAAAATTACAGGAAGAAACCTTGAGAGGAACCAGACTCAGCAGGGCCCATCCTTCATGGGTGGCCTGGAGGATACTTTAAATAAATACACGATTTACACAAATCATACAAACACAGAATTAAATGATCTAAAAGTCATAACTGGTAATAAATAGATAAATAAACAATTAAATAATAATAGAGTTGTTATCCGCTCTAGTCTTCAATAAAGTCTGTAGTGATTTCTTGTCGTTGCAATTACTCCAGACCCGTCACATCTGACAGGAGAAGCATCGTTGTCCCGGCAGTCTCGACTTCAATCCTTAACCTCGGCGGGTAAACAGGTTTCCATCAGAATGCCCTCGGGGTAAAACAACAGAGAATGTAGTTAATAATGCACAATGCTAGTTGACAAACAGTTTTACAGAGAGTTTTAGACTCCGGCAGCCCTAATTATTACAGCATAACTAAAAGGGAGAGCGAGCAGGTAACTAGGTCATGAAGGCTTTCACAGGACATCAGCGCCCATCTCCCCACCGTCACCAAACCTGAGTGATCGGACAAGAGAGGCAGAACGACAGCAACCCAACATCCCTGATCACCACAAGTTTCTATGACCAAGAACCCCCAAGCTCTGCGCCTTTGTCTATACTAATCAAAAGCCTGAGAAAATAAATATGTTTTCAGTCTAGACTTAAACATTGAGACTGTGTCCGAATCCCGAATAGAGGCAGGAAGATTATTCCAGAGTTGTGGAGCTTTGTAAGAAAACGCTCTTCCACCAGCCGTGGTCTTTTTAATTTTAGGAACTATAAGTAACCCTGCATCTTGTGAACGAAGTGGACGCGCTGGGCTGTAGTGATTAATAAGTTCACTCAGATACTGTGGAGCCAGACCATGTAGCGCTTTATAAGTTAGTAAAAGTATTTTGTAATTGTTAGGGTGCCTGCGAGGTCTGGTGAACAGACCACCAGTTCCCAGCCTCGCAGGCGTTACAGAACAAAGGGCAGCGTGGCCTCAAATAGGAGGCCAGCTGATTAGGGCGAACGACCTGCAGGTGCGAGCCTCCTATTTAAGGGGGTGTCGCCACACTGCAGACGTCGCACCTTTTGTTCTCTTTTTGGTCTATGGCTGCATCGCATCAGTCCTTTTTCTTTCATAGGGTTAGTTCGGTTCCCCAGGCACTGTATAGTGGTTGGGTGTGTAGGTCGTAAGGCCGAGGTATTTTTAGGGCTTAGATCTCGTTATTAAGAAAAGCTGGTGCGATTCCGTGCAGCCCTCGCGCTGCGATTTGTTTTTGATTTCGCTACTTCCCCCGCTTGCATGGTTAGCAGCGGGCTAATGCTAGCGCATTAGTCATACGACCGCAGTCTTGTTAAGACGCTGTCAGATTCCCGGGTTCATTGGCGCCGGTTTGGCTGAGTGGTGTAAGCTCAGCACTGGCAGTAGAGCAACCCCGGTTCGAATCCACGTCTCTCTTCTTTACCCCTTTTTCAAATCGGCTTCCTCCCAGCAATCCCGTGCTGGTGACAGTGCCGGTCTGGTTTCTCTAAAAAGCACGCTTTATCAATGAGGCTTTGCGGGAAGCCCTTGACCGATACGTCTATGTCTACTTAGACGATATCTTAATTTTTAGCCGGTCCATCGAAGAACACGTGAGGCACGTCCGTCGGGTTCTTCAGCTTTTGCTCGACCATCATTTGTTCGTCAAGCTGGAGAAGTCCGTTTTCCATACCCCATCAGTTTCTTTTTTGGGGTTTATAATCTCACAGGGTGCCCTCCGAATGGATCCGGCTAAAACCAAGTCTGTGGAGGACTGGCCAACTCCTTGTTCCGTACGCCTAGTGCAAAGATTTCTGGGTTTTGCAAACTTTTTCAGGCGGTTCATTCGGAACTTCAGTTCGGTCGCCGCTCCTTTGACGGCCCTTACGGGTAAGGGTCCGTTTAAATGGACGGTGCAGGCCCAACAAGCCTTCAATAGGCTTAAGGCTCTCTTAACAACTGCTCCTGTATTGCAGTTGCCCGATCCAGAGGAAGCTTTCATAGTGGAAGTGGACGCCTCTGATGTCGGGGTTGGGGCGGTATTGTCCCAGAGAGTGGGTCCGGAAAAGAAGCTCCACCCATGTGCTTTCTTTTCGCACCGTCTAACTCCTGCCGAGCGTAACTACCCGGTAGGAGATAAGGAGCTTTTGGCCATCAAGCTGGCGCTTGATGAGTGGCGACATTGGCTCGAGGGGGCAAAACATCCCTTCCTTGTTTGGACAGACCACAAGAATTTGTCGTTTATCCAACAGGCGAAGCGGATGAATTCCCGTCAGGCTCGGTGGTCACTTTTTTTTGGTCGGTTTCGTTTCACCCTGTCTTATAGACCAGGGTCGAAAAACGTTAAACCTGATGCCTTGTCCAGGCAGTGGGAACCGACCAGACCTGAGACTGAGCCTGAGCCTGATCCTATCATCCCCCAGAGCCAAATTGCTGCCCCGATAACGTGGGGTATATTTAAGACAGTTCGGGACGCTCAAGCGGTTGAGCCCGACCCAGGTGGAGGTCCACCTGACCGGCTGTTTGTACCATCAACAGTCCGTCGTCAGGTGTTTGAATGGGCTCACGCGTCCTCATTTGCGGCTCACCCAGGAGTTTCTAAGACCCTGGTGTTGTTGCGCCGAAAGTTTTGGTGGCCGGGGATGGAGAGTCAGGTCAAGGACTTTCTCCGTGCCTGCGCTGTCTGTGCAACTAACAAAAGCACAAGAGAGCGTCCTCGTGGACTTCTCCACCCATTGCCAGTACCTTCAAGACCGTGGTCCCACCTGGCACTGGATTTTGTCACGGGGTTGCCTAAATCCAGGGGATTCACGGTGGTACTGGTGATTGTTGACCGGTTCACTAAATCTTGCCTTTTTGTTCCGATGCCCAAGCTCCCGTCCGCCATGGCCACCGCACAGGCGGTTCTGCAACATGTGGTGAGAGCACATGGGGTCCCGTCTGACATTGTGTCGGATCGGGGTCCGCAGTTCATTAGCCAGTGTTGGCGAGCCTTTTGCCAACTTCTTGGCGCGACGGCCAGCTTATCCTCGGGATATCACCCCGAGTCCAACGGGCAATCGGAACGGGTAATTCAGGATCTGGGCAAGATGCTTCGGTGCCTCACTGCAGGAAATCCAGCCACTTGGGCGGATAAGTTGATATGGGCTGAATTTGCCCACAATACCCTGCACCATGCCGCATTGGGTATGTCACCATTTGAGGCACAGTTCGGCTATCCCCCTCCGCTGTTTCCTGAGCAGGAACAAGAGGTTGCGGTGCCGACTGTGCAGCAACACATCCGTCGCTGCCGCGCCACCTGGCGGAAAGCAAGACAGGCCCTTTTGGCCTCTCAGCGCTCCATGAAGCGCAATGCTGACCGTAGGCGGCAGCCGGCTCTAACGTTCCGACCAGGCCAACGTGTCCTCTTATCGACAAGGGATCTCCCCGTCAAAGGTACCACTCACAAGCTGGCACCGAGGTACATTGGTCCGTTCAAGGTAGTTAGACGGATAAACCCGGTGACATATAGGTTGGAGCTGCCTCCCAGGATGAAGGCGCATCCAACCTTCCATGTCTCCCAACTCCGCCCATTCGTGGGCGGGGGAGCTTTACCCCCCCCACAACCTCCCGCCCCTCGTTTCATCCAGGGTGCCCCTGCATTTACGGTTCGCCGCCTCCTGGATAGCAGGAAAGTGCAGGGTAGCACCCAATACCTGGTGGATTGGGAAGGTTACGGCCCCGAGGAACGTTCATGGGTACCGGCTCGACGCATCCTGGACCCGGAACTGATCCGTGAGTACCGAAGGAACCGGTTCGCGAGTCTTGGGACCTCGGGAGCTGTCCCTAGAGGGGGGGGTCCTGTTAGGGTGCCTGCGAGGTCTGGTGAACAGACCACCAGTTCCCAGCCTCGCAGGCGTTACAGAACAAAGGGCAGCGTGGCCTCAAATAGGAGGCCAGCTGATTAGGGCGAACGACCTGCAGGTGCGAGCCTCCTATTTAAGGGGGTGTCGCCACACTGCAGACGTCGCACCTTTTGTTCTCTTTTTGGTCTATGGCTGCATCGCATCAGTCCTTTTTCTTTCATAGGGTTAGTTCGGTTCCCCAGGCACTGTATAGTGGTTGGGTGTGTAGGTCGTAAGGCCGAGGTATTTTTAGGGCTTAGATCTCGTTATTAAGAAAAGCTGGTGCGATTCCGTGCAGCCCTCGCGCTGCGATTTGTTTTTGATTTCGCTACTTCCCCCGCTTGCATGGTTAGCGGCGGGCTAATGCTAGCGCATTAGTCATACGACCGCAGTCTTGTTAAGACGCTGTCAGATTCCCGGGTTCATTGGCGCCGGTTTGGCTGAGTGGTGTAAGCTCAGCACTGGCAGTAGAGCAACCCCGGTTCAAATCCACGTCTCTCTTCTTTACCCCTTTTTCAAATCGGCTTCCTCCCAGCAATCCCGTGCTGGTGACAGTGCCGGTCTGGTTTCTCTAAAAAGCCCGCTTTTATGGGGCTTTGCGTCTCTCACGGATTAATATCCGGAGATCCCTTTCTCATTATACTCCTTATAACCCTAAGGAGCTGTTGTATTTTCAGCCGCGCCGTAGCGCTGTTGGATAGGCAGTTGGTCCGCGAGTGAGCGACCCGGTTCGCGCCTCGCGTCCGCCAATTTGTTCCTTTGTGTTTTCTTTCTCTTTTTCAGTTGCCAGTGACGTCGGAGGCTCGATCGGGATTCCCCGATTTGTTTTCTGTTCTCCTTTTTCCTTTTGTTTTGACGGTATTTTATTATTTATTGTGAAATAAAAAGAAACCTTTTACTCTGCATCTTTGGGTCCGACCTCTCTCTTCATAACAGTAATCAATGCGAAATTTAACTGGCAGCCAGTGTAGAGATGATAGAACAGGAGTAATATGGTCAAATTTTTTAGTTCTAGTTAGCACTCGAGCTGCTGCATTTTGAACTAACTGGAGTTTGTTTAAGGATCTACCAGAGCATCCAGTTAGAAGAGCATTACAATAATCTAACCGAGAAGTTATAAACGCATGGATCAGTTTTTCGGCGTCATTAACAGATAGTATATTTCTTATTTTAGAAATGTTACGCAAATGATAGAAAGCAACTCTAGTAATATTATTAACGTGTGTATCAAATGAGAGATCTGAATCTATTGTGACACCTAAGTTTTTTACATCTGGGCTGGGAGTAACAGAGAACGTGTTTAAGTTTAGCACCAGGTTAGACAACTTGTCTCTTGCAGCTTTAGAGCCAACAAGTAAAACCTCTGTTTTATCTGAATTAAGTAAAAGAAAATTACACGACATCCAGTTTTTTATGTCGTTTACACAATCTTCTATCTTACTGATTGTGTCAGTATCATTTGGTTTGGCTGATATATACAGCTGTGTGTCATCTGCATAGCAGTGAAAGTTTATGCCATGTTTATGAATAATTTCACCTAGTGGAAGCATATAGAGTGTAAATAATAGCGGTCCCAGTACCGACCCCTGTGGAACACCATACTTTACTTTTGTAGTTTCCGAGCATTTATTATTTACATAAACGAATTGAGAGCGGTCAGTCAGATATGATTTAAACCAAGAGAGTGCGAGTCCTTTAACACCTACTGTATTTTCTAGCCTCTCCAGTAAAATGTTATGATCGACCGTATCAAACGCTGCGCTAAGATCTAATAGAACAAGAAAAGAGACACATCCATTATCAGAAGACATTAACAACTCGTTAACTACTCTAATTAATGCGGTTTCGGTACTATGATTGGGTCTAAATCCTGATTGAAATTTTTCATGAATACAATTTTCATTCAAATAAGAACATAACTGTTTGGAAACGACTTTTTCTAATATCTTAGAGACAAAAGGAAGGTTTGAAATTGGCCTATAATTAGCTAGTACATGTGGATCAAGATTAGGTTTTTTAATCAGGGGTTTAATAACAGCACTTTTAAACAATTTAGGTACATATCCAAGGCTAAGGGATGCATTGATTAATGTAAGCAGGGGCTCTACAATAGCTGGGAGTAAATCTTTAAGTAAACGAGTTGGAACAGGATCGAGTATACACGATGATGACTTCGATGATTTAATCAACACAGTTAGTTCATTTTGGGAGATTGGATTAAAGGAATTTAGTTGGATTAACTCGTTACTATTATCACCAATGCTGCTCGGAGTGAGTCCATACTTAACATTGGCAAGTGACACACTCTGACTCTGAAGTCGTATTTTTTCTATCTTGTCATTAAAGAATTTTAAAAAATCATCGCTGGTACAGTCAGGCGGTATATTAGATTCAGTTTCATTAACGTTTTTAGTTAATTTGGACACTGTCTCAAAAAGGAATCTGGGATTGTTTTTATTTTTCTCTATTAGGGATGAATAATATAAAGATTTAGCTTTTATAAGTGCATGTTTATACTCAGTTAGAGCATCTTTCCAAGCAATCTTATACACTTCTAGTGTAGTGTGACGCCACTTGCGTTCTAATTTTCGTGCTGCTTGTTTAAGTGCGCATGTGTGGTCATTGTACCAAGGAGCAAGTTTTTTCTCCCTAATCAGTTTAGTTTTGAGTGGGGCTACGTTATCTAAGGTTGTGCGCAATACAGTGTCTAGGTTTTGAGTTGCCTGATCTAGTTCTTTAGGTTCTGATGCTGGTATATTTGGTAATTCTGGTAGGCAGTTTATGAACGCTGCTGCAGTTGCAGATGTAATAGTGCGCTTATATTTAAAACGATGCGGTTGCTGTATATTATTGGACAGGGACACTTCATAAATTAGTAGAGAGTGATCAGAGATTAAGTCATTCTGTGGTACAATTTCCAGGTTGTCTATGTTTATACCATAAGTAAGTATTAAATCTAAGGTATGTTTACAGCGGTGAGTGGGTCCTGTTACATTTTGGGTGATGCCTAAAGATTCTAAAATAGAATCAAACGCAGTTTTGAGTGGATTACATTTATCCTCATAATGGATATTAAAGTCACCAACAATTAAAGCTTTCTTAGTTGATAAAACTAATTTAGAAAGAAAATCGGCAAATTCGTTAAGAAATTCTGAGTAAGGACCAGGGGGTCGATAAACAGTAACCAGCTTAAACATACTAGTTTTATCAGATGAACATTTATTGGTTATGTCAGAGATAAGAACTTCAAACGAGTTTGTTATGGGAGTTGATTTTACAGTGAGACCTATGTCCTTGTCATAAATTGCGGCTATTCCTCCACCACGACCACTAAGACGTGGCTTATGTTCATAACTGTAACCCGGAGGAGATGCTTCATTTAAACCTAGATACTCATCAGGTCTAGCCCAGGTCTCAGTTAAACAAAGTGCACTAAGACTATTATCTGTAATTATTTCATTTACAATTACTGTTTTGCATGCAAGTGACCTGATGTTTAGAAGTCCTAACTTTAGTTTAGTTTTACTATGGTTTTCATGATGCTCATTTAGATTAATTTTAATTAAGTTATTATGACATACTTTTTGATTTTGTTTTGGCTTACACCTGCCACGGTAAACAGACACAGTCTCAATGGTTTGTGACCTAAGGATTCCGGGTGACGTCCGATGGTGACTCGCAGACAGTCGGTTAGGCCTAGGTCTAGTAAGGTCTGTTAAGGTCCAGACAGGCTTGTTAATGTCTAGTAATTTCTGTTAAGGTCCAGTAAGGTCTGTTAAGGTCCAGTAAGGTCTGTTAAGGTCCATTAAGGTCTTGTAAGGTCTTGTAAGGTCTTGTAAGGTCTGTTAAGGTCTCGTAAGGTCTGTTAAGGTCAAGTAAGGTGTACTAAGGTCTGTTAAGGTCCATTAAGGTCTGTTAAAGTCTCGTAAGGTCTGTTAAGGTTTTGTAAGGTCTGTTAAGGTCTCACAAGGTCTGTTAAGGTCTCGTAAGGTCTTTTAAGGTCTCTTAAAGTCTGTAAAGATCTTGTAAGGTCTGTTAATGTCCAGTAAGGTCTACAAAGGTCTGTGAAGGTCCCTTAAGGTCTTTTAAAGTTTTGTAAGAGCTTTTTAGGTCTACTATTGTCTAGTAAGGTCTGTTAAGGTTCAGTAAGGTCTTTTAAGGTCCAGTAAGGTCTTTTAAGGTCTCCTAAGGTATTTTAAGGTCTACTAAGGTCTTTTAAGGTCTACTAAGGTCTTTAAAAATCTTGGAATGTCTGTTAAGTTCAAGTAAGGTCTGTTAAGGTCCAGTAAGACCTGTTAAGGTCTCGTAAGGCCTGTTAAGGTCCAGAAAGGTCTGTAAAGGTCCAGTAATGTTTGTTAAGATCTAGTATGGCCTTTTAAGGTCTCGTAAGGTCTATTAAAGTCTAGTAAGGTCTGTTGTTGTCTAGTAAGGCCGGTTAAGGTCTAGTAATGTCTGTTAAAGTTTATTAAAGTTTGTTAAGGTCTAGTAAGGCCTGTTAAGGTCTAGTAAGGCCTGTTAAGGTCTAGTAAGGCCTGTTAAGGTCTAGTAAAGATTAATGAGGTCTAGTAAGGCCTGTTAAGGTCTAGTAAGGTCTGTTAAGGTGTAGTAAGGTCTGTTAAGGTCTAGTTAGGTCTGTAAAGGTCTGCTAAAATCTGTTAAAATCTAGAAAAGCTTGTTAAGATCTGCTAAGGTCTGGTAAGGTTTTGTAAGGCCTGCTAATGCCTGCTAATGCCTGTTAAAGTCTAGTAAAGTCTGTTAAGGTCCAGTAAGGCCTGTTAAAGCCTTCTAAGGTCTGTTAAAGTCTGTTAAAATCTAGTAAGGTCTGTTAAGGTCTAGTAAGTTCTGTAAAGGTCCGCTAAGGTTTGTTAAGGTCGAGTAAGTCCTGTTAAAGTCTGGTAAAGCCTTTTAAGGTCTAGTAAGGTCTGTTATGGTTTTTTAAGTTCTCATAAGGTCTGGTAAAGCCTGTTAAGGTCTAGTACGGTCTGTTAAGGTCTTGTAAGGCCTGTTAAGGTCTAGAAAGGCCTTTTAAGGTCTAGTAAGGCCGGTTAAGTCTAGTAATTTCTGTTAAGGTCTATTAAAGTTTGTTAAGGTCTAGTAAAGGCTGTTAAAGTCTAGTAAGGTCTGTTAAGGTGTAGTAAGGTCTGTTAAGGTCTTGTTAGGTCTGTAAAGGGTTGCTAAAATCTGTTAAAATCTAGAAAAGCTTGTTAAGATCTGCTAAGGTCTGGTAAGGTTTTGTAAGGCCTGTTAAGGCCAGCTAATGCCTGTTAAAATCTAGTAAGGTCTGTTAAGGTCTAGTAAGTTCTGTAAAGGTCTGCTAAGGTTTGTTAAGGTCGAGTAAGTCCTGTTAAAGTCTGGTATATCCTTTTAAGGTCTAGTGAGGTCTGTTAAGGTCTATTAAGTTCTCATAAGGTCTGGTAAAGCCTGTTAAGGTCTAGTAAGGTCTTTTAAGGTCTAGTAAGGCCGGTTAAGCCTAGTAATGTCTGTTAAGGTCTATTAAAGTTTGTTAAGGTCTAGTAAAGGCTGTTAAAGTCTAGTAAAGGCTGTTAAAGTCTAGTAAAATCTGTTAAGGTCTAGTAAGGCCTGTTAAGGTCTAGTAAGGTCTGTTAAGGTCTAGTAAGGCCTCATAAGGTCATGTAAGGCCTGTTAAGGTCTAGTAAGGTCTGTTAACGTCTAGTAAGGCCTGATAAGGTCTGCTAAATTCTTTAAAGGTCTTGTTAGGCTTGTTATGGTCTTTTAAGGCCTTTTAAGGTCTGCTACGGTTTGTTAAAGTCTAGTAAGGCTTTTTAAGGTCTGCTAAGGTCTGATAAGGTTTAGTAAGGTCTTTTAAGGTCTGCTAAGGTCTTTTAAGGTCTAGTAAGGCCAGTTAAGGTCTAAAAAGGTTTGTTAAGAAATAGTAAAGTCTGTTAAGGTCTAGTAAGGCCTGTTAAGGTGTCGTAAGATCTTTTAAGGTCTAGAAAGGTCCAATAAGGTCTACTAAGGTCTGTTAAGGTCCCCTAAAGTCTTTTAAAGTCTAGTAAGGTCTGTTAAGGTCTACTAAGGTCTACTAGAGTCTAGTAAGGTCTGTTAAAGTCAAGTAAGGCCTGTTAATGTCAAGTATGGTCTACTAAGGTCTGTCAAGGTCTTCTAAAGTTTTTTAATGTCTACTACGATCTGTTAAGATCTATTAAAGTCTAGTAAGGTCTGTTAAGGTCTAGTAAGGCCTGTTAAGGTTTAGTAAGGTCAGTTAAAGTCTTTTAAGGTTTGTTAATGTCTAGTAAAGTCTGTTAAGGTCCAGTAAAGTCTGTTAAAGTTTATTAAGGTCTGTTAAGGTCCAGCAAGGCCTGTTAATGGTTAGTAATGTCTGTTAAGGTCCAATAAGGCTTGTTAATTTGTAGTAGGGCCTTATAAGTTCCAATAAGGTTTTTAAGGTCTAGTAAGGTCTGTTAAGGTCTGCTAAGGCCTGTTAAGGTCTTGTAGGGTCTGTTAAGGTCTAGTAAGGCCTTTAAATTCTGATAAGGTCTTTTAAGGTCTGTTAAGGTCTGCTATGGCCTGTTAAGGTCTAGTAAGGTCTGTTAAGGTCTAGTAAGGCCTTTTAAGTTCTGCTAGGGTCTGTTAAGGTTTAGTAAGGTCTTTTAAGGTCTGCTAAGGTCTGTTAAGGCTTAGTAAAACCTGTTAAAATATAGTAAGGTCTTTTAAGGTCTAGTAAGGTCTGTTAAGGTCTGTTAAGGCCTAGTAAAACCTGTTAAAATATAGTAAGGTCTTTTAAGGTCTAGTGAGGTCTGTTAAGATCTAGTAAGGCCTGTTAAGGTCTAGTAAGGCCTGTTAAGGTCCAGAAAGGTCTGTAAAGGTCCAGTAATGTTTGTTAAGATCTAGTATGGACTTTTAAGGTCTCGTAAGGTCTATTAAAGTCTAGTAAGGTCTGTTGTTGTCTAGTAAGGCCGGTTAAGGTCTAGTAATGTCTGTTAAAGTTTATTAAAGTTTGTTAAGGTCTAGTAAGGCCTTTTAAGGTCTAGTAAGGCCTGTTAAGGTCTAGTAAGGCCTAGTAAGGCCTGTTAAGGTCTAGTAAAGATTAATGAGGTCTAGTAAGGCCTGTTAAGGTCTAGTTAGGTCTGTAAAGGTCTGCTAAAATCTGTTAAAATCTAGAAAAGCTTGTTAAGATCTGCTAAGGTCTGGTAAGGTTTTGTAAGGCCTGTTAAGGCCAGCTAATGCCTGTTAAAGTCTAGTAAAGTCTGTTAAGGTCCAGTAAGGCCTGTTAAAGCCTTCTAAGGTCTGTTAAAGTCTGTTAAAATCTAGTAAGGTCTGTTAAGGTCTAGTTAGTTCTGTAAAGGTCCGCTAAGGTTTGTTAAGGTTGAGTAAGTCCTGTTAAAGTCTGGTAAAGCCTTTTAAGGTCTAGTAAGGTCTGTTATGGTTTTTTAAGTTCTCATAAGGTCTGGTAAAGCCTGTTAAGGTCTAGTAAGGTCTGTTAAGGTCTTGTAAGGCCTGTTAAGGTCTAGAAAGTCCTGTTAAGGTCTAGAAAGGCCTTTTAAGGTCTAGTAAGGCCGGTTAAGTCTAGTAATGTCTGTTAAGGTCTATTAAAGTTTGTTAAGGTCTAGTAAAGGCTGTTAAAGTCTAGTAAGGTCTGTTAAGGTGTAGTAAGGTCTGTTATGGTCT
This sequence comes from Trichomycterus rosablanca, assembly GCF_030014385.1. Taxonomy (NCBI): domain Eukaryota; kingdom Metazoa; phylum Chordata; class Actinopteri; order Siluriformes; family Trichomycteridae; genus Trichomycterus; species Trichomycterus rosablanca. Next base: position 13,730,650 of record NC_086004.1, on the reverse strand, counting down.
TGTTAGGTCTGTAAAGGGTTGCTAAAATCTGTTAAAATCTAGAAAAGCTTGTTAAGATCTGCTAAGGTCTGGTAAGGTTTTGTAAGGCCTGTTAAGGCCAGCTAATGCCTGTTAAAGTCTAGTAAAGTCTGTTAAGGTCCAGTAAGGCCTGTTAAAGCCTTCTAAGGTCTGTTAAAGTCTGTTAAAATCTAGTAAGGTCTGTTAAGGTCTAGTAAGTTCTGTAAAGGTTTGCTAAGGTTTGTTAAGGTCGAGTAAGTCCTGTTAAAGTCTGGTATATCCTTTTAAGGTCTAGTGAGGTCTGTTAAGGTCTATTAAGTTCTCATAAGGTCTGGTATAGCCTGTTAAGGTCTAGTAAGGTCTCTTAAGGTCTTGTAAGGCCTGTTAAGGTCTAGAAAGTTCTTTTAAGGTCTAGTAAGGCCGGTTAAGTCTAGTAATGTCTGTTAAGGTCTATTAAAGTTTGTTTAGGTCTAGTAAAGGCTTTTAAAGTCTAGTAAAGGCTGTTAAAGTCTAGTAAAATCTGTTAAGGTCTAGTAAGGCCTGTTAAGGTCTAGTATGGTCTGTTAAGGTCTAGTAAGGCCTCATAAGGTCATGTAAGGCCTGTTAAGGTCTAGTAAGGTCTTTTAACGTCTAGTAAGGCCTGATAAGGTCTGCTAAATTCTTTAAAGGTCTTGTTAGGCTTGTTATGGTCTTTTAAGGCCTTTTAAGGTCTGCTACGGTCTGTTAAAGTCTAGTAAGGCTTTTTAAGGTCTGCTAAGGTCTGATAAGGTTTAGTAAGGTCTTTTAAGGTCTGCTAAGGTCTTTTAAGGTCTAGTAAGGCCAGTTAAGGTCTAAAAAGGTTTGTTAAGAAATAGTAAAGTCTGTTAAGGTCTATTAAGGCCTGTTAAGGTGTCGTAAGATCTTTTAAGGTCTAGAAAGGTCCAATAAGGTCTACTAAGGTCTGTTAAGGCCCCCTAATGTCTTTTAAAGTCTAGTAAGGTCTGTTAAGGTCTACTAAGGTCTACTAGAGTCTAGTAAGGTCTGTTAAAGTCAAGTAAGGCCTGTTAATGTCAAGTATGGTCTACTAAGGTCTGTCAAGGTCTTCTAAAGTTTTTTAATGTCTACTACGATCTGTTAAGATCTATTAAAGTCTAGTAAGGTCTGTTAAGGTCTAGTAAGGCCTGTTAAGGTTTAGTAAGGTCAGTTAAAGTCTTTTAAGGTTTGTTAATGTCTAGTAAAGTCTGTTAAGGTCCAGTAAAGTCTGTTAAAGTTTATTAAGGTCTGTTAAGGTCCAGCAAGGCCTGTTAATGGTTAGTAATGTCTGTTAAGGTCCAATAAGGCTTGTTAATTTGTAGTAGGGCCTTATAAGTTCCAATAAGGTTTTTAAGGTCTAGTAAGGTCTGTTAAGGTCTGCTAAGGCCTGTTAAGGTCTTGTAGGGTCTGTTAAGGTCTAGTAAGGCCTTTAAATTCTGATAAGGTCTTTTAAGGTCTGTTAAGGTCTGCTATGGCCTGTTAAGGTCTAGTAAGGTCTGTTAAGGTCTAGTAAGGCCTTTTAAGTTCTGCTAGGGTCTGTTAAGGTTTAGTAAGGTCTTTTAAGGTCTGCTAAGGTCTGTTAAGGCTTAGTAAAACCTGTTAAAATATAGTAAGGTCTTTTAAGGTCTAGTAAGGTCTGTTAAGGTCTGTTAAGGCCTAGTAAAACCTGTTAAAATATAGTAAGGTCTTTTAAGGTCTAGTAAGGTTTTTTAAGGTCTAGTAAGGCCTGTTAAGGTCTACTTAGGCCTTTTAAGGTCTAGTAAGGGCTTTTAAGGTCTGCTAAGTTCTTTTAAGGTCTAGTAAAGCCTGTAAAGGTCTAGTAAGGCCTGTCAAGGTCTAGTAAGGTCTGTTAAAGTCTATTTAGGCCTGTTAAAATCTGGTAATGTCTTTTAAGGTCAAGTAAGGCCTGTTAAAGTCTAATAAGGCCTGTTAAGGTTTTGAAAGGCCTGTTAAGGTCTTTTAACGTCTTTTGAGGTCTGCTAAGGTCTGTTAATGTCTAGTAATGCCGGTTAAAATCTGATTAAGTCTGTTAAGGTCTTGTAAGGTCTGTTAAGGTCTATTAAGGTTTGTTAAAGTTTAATAAGGTTTGTTAAGGTCCAGTAAGGCCTGTTAAGAAAATGAAAGGCCTGTTGAAATCTTTCAAGGTCTGCTAAGGCCTGTTAAGGTCTAATAAGGCCTGTTAAGGTCTTGAAAGGCCTTTTAAAATCTTTTAAAGTCTGCTACGGTCTTAAAATGCCTCTTAAAATCTGTTAAGGTCTTTTAAGGTCTGCTAAAGCCTGTTAAGGTCTAGTAAGGCCTGTTAAGGTCTGGTAAGGCCTGTTAAGGCCTGTTAAGGTCTGGTGAGGCCTGTTAAGGTGTATTAAGGTTTTTTAAGGTCCAGTAAGGTCTGTTAGAATCTAGTAATTTTTTTAAGGTCTAGTAAGGTCTGTTAAGGTCTAGTAAGGACTCATAAGGTCTGGTAAGGCCTGTTAAGGTCTTGTAAGGGCTCTTAAGGTCTAGAAAGGTTTTTTAAGGTCTAGTAAGGCCGGTTAAGTCTAGTAAAGTCTGTTAAGGTCTAGTAAGGTCTGTTAAGATCTAATAAGGTCTGTTAAGATCTAGTAAGGCCTCATAAGGTCTAGTAAGGTCTTTTAAGGTCTAGTAAGTCCTGATAAGGTCTGCTAAAGTCTTTAAAAGTCTTGTAAGGCTAGTTATGGTCTTTTAAGGCCTTTTAAGGTCTGCTACAGTCTGTTAAAGTCTATTAAGGCTTTTTAAGGTCTGATAAGGTTTAGTAAGGTCTTTTAAGGTCTGCTAAGGTCTTTTAAGGTCTAGTAAGGCCAGTTAAGGTCTAAAAAGGTTTGTTAAGAAATAGTAAAGTCTGTTAAGGTCTAGTAAGATCTATTAAGGTCTAGAAAGGTCTACACAGGTCTGTTAAGGTCTGTAACGTCTGTTAAAGTCTATTAAGGTCTACTAAGGTCTGTAAAGGTCCCCTAAATTCTTTTGAAGTCTAGTATGGTCTGTTAAGGTCTACTTAGGTCTACTAGAGTCTAGTAAGGTCTGTTAAGGTCAAGTAAGGCCTTTTAAGGTCCAGTAAGGTTTACTAAGGTCTGTCAAGGTCTTCTAAAGTTTTATAATGTCTACTAAGGTCTGTTAAGGTCTATTAAAGTCAAGTAAGGTCTGTTAATGTCTAGTAAGGCCTTTTAAGGTTTACTAAGGTCAGTTAAAGTCTTTTAAGGTTTGTTAATGTTTACTAAAGTCTGTTAAGGTCCAGTAAAATCTGTTAAAGTTTATTAAGGTCTGTTAAGGTCCAGCAAGGCCTGTTAATTTGTATTAAGGCCTTATAAGTTCTAGTAAGGTTTTTAAGGTCTAGTATGGCCTGTTAAGGTCTGCTAAGGCCTGTAAAGGTCTAGTAAGGTCTGTTAAGGTCTAGTAAGGCCTTTTAAGGTCTACTAAGGTTTTTTAAGGTCCAGTAAGGTCTGTTAGGATCTAGTAATTTTTTTAAGGTTTATTAAGGTCTGTTAAGGTCCAGTAAGGTCTGTTAAGGTCTAGTAAGGTCTGTTAAAGACTAGTAAGGCCTTTTAAGGTCAAGTAAGGCCTGTTGAGGTCCAGTAAGGTCTGTTAAGGTCCAGTAAGGCATGTTAATGTCTAGTAAGGTCTTTTAAGGACTAGTAAGGCCTGCTATTGTCTAGTAAGGTCTTTTATGGTCTAGTAAGGTCTTTTATGGTCTAGCAACATCTGTTAAGGTCCAGTAAAGTCTGTTAAAGTTTAGTAAGATCTGTTTAGGTCCATTAAGGTCTGTTAAGGTTCAGTAAAGTCTGTTAATGTCCAGTATGGTCTGTTAAGGTCCAGTAAGGTCTGTTAAGGTTTTTTAAAGTATGTTAAGGTTTCGTAAGGTGTGTTAAGGTCTAGTGAGGTCTGTTAAGGCCTACAACAGTCTGTTAAATCCCAGTAAGCTCTGTTAAGGTCCCGAAGGCCTGTTAATTTCTAGTAAGGTTTTTTAAGGTTCAGTAAGGTCTGTTAAGGTCCAGTACCATCTGTTAGGGTCCAGTAAGGTCTTTTAAGTTTCAGTAAGGTCTGTTAAGGTCCATTAAGGTCTTTTTAGGTCTCATAAGGTCTGTTAAGGTCTCGAAAAGGTCTGTTAAGGTCTCGTAAGGTCTGTTAAGGTGTCGCAAGGTCTGTTAAGGTCTAGTAAGTTCTGTTAAGGTCCAGTAAAGTTTTCTAAAGTCTTTTAAGGTTTCCTAAGGTCATTTAAAGTCTAGAAAGGTCTTTTAAGGTTTACTAAGGTCTAGTAAGGTCTGTTAAAGTCTGTTAAGGTCCAGTAAGGACTTTTAAGGTCCAGTAATGTCTACTAAGGTCTGTCAAAGTCTTCTAAGGTCTTCTAAGGACTTTTAAGTTCTACTAATGTCTGTTAAGATCTAGTAACGTCTAGTAAGGTCTGTTAAGGTCTAGTAAGGCCTGTTTAGGTCTAAAAAGGCCTGTTAAGGTTTTGTAAGGTCTGTAAAGCTTCAGTAAGTTCTGTTAAAGTCTAGTAAGGTCTGTTAAGGTTCTGTAAGGCCTGTTAATGTCTAGTAATGTCTGTTAAGGTCCAGTAAAGGCTTGTAACGTCTACTTATGTCTGTTAAGGTCCAATAAGGTCTGTTAAGGTTTAGTAAGGCCTGTTAAAGACTGCTAAGGTCTGTTAAGGTCTTGTAAGGCCTGTTAAGGTTTGTTAAGGCCTTTTACGGTCTAGTAAGGGCTGTTAAGGTCTATTAAGGCCTTTTAAGTTGTGTTAAAGTCTTTTTAGGCCTAGTAATGCTTGTTAAGGTCTAGTAAAGTCTGTTAAGGTATTTTATGGTCTGTTAATGTCTCGTAATGTCTGTTAAGGTCTTATAAGGTTTAGTTAAGTCTGTTTATGTCTGCTAATGTCTGTTAAGGTCTAGTAAGGCCTGTTAAGGTCTAAAAAGGTCTTTTAAGGTCAAGTAAGGTCTGTTAAGGTTTTCTAAGTTCTGTTAAGGTCTAGTGAAGCCTGTTAAGATCTAGTAAGGCCTGTTAATGTTTAGTAATGTCTGTTAAGGTCCAGTAAACCCTTTTAGTGTCTAGTGATGTTTGTTAAGGCCCTTTAAGGTCTGTTAAGGTATATTAAGGTCTGTTAAGGTCCATTAAGGTCTGTTAAGGTCCAGTAAGGTCTGTTAAGGTCCAGTAAGGCTTTTTAATGTCTACTAAGGTCTGTTATGTTCTTGTAACGTCTGTTTAGGCCCAGTAAAGTCTGTTAAAGTCTAGTAAGATTTGTTAAGGTCCAGTAAGGTTTGTTAAGGTCTGGTAAGGCCTGTTAATAACCAGTAAGGTCTGTTAAGTTCCAATAAGGTCTTTTAAGGTTTTTTAAGGTATGTTAAGCTCTCGTAAGGTCTGTTAAGGTCTAGTGAGGTCTGTTAAGGTCTTCTACTGTCTTGTAAATCCCAGTAAGCTTTTTTAAGGTCCTGTAAGGCCTCTTAGGGTCCATCAAGGCCTTTTTATGTCTAGTATTGTCTGTTAAAAACCAGTAAGGTCTGTTAGGGTCCAGTACCATCTGTTAGGGTCCAGTAAGGTCTGTTAAGGTCCATTAGGGTCGGTTAGGGTCCATTCAGGTCTGTTAGGGTCTCGTAAGGTCTGTTAAGGTCTCGTAAGGTCTGTTAAGGTCTCCTGAAGTTCGTCAAGGTCTAGTAAGGTCTGTTAAGGTCCAGTAAAGTCTTCTAATGTCTTTTAAAGTCCCCTAAGGTCTGTTAAGGTCCAGTAAGGTCGGTTAAGGTCCAGTAATGTCTACTTAGGTCTTTTAGGGTCTTCTAATGTCTTCTGAGGACTTTTAAAGTCTTCTAAGGTCTTTTAAGGTCTAGTACCGTCTAGTTGGGTCTTTTAAGGTCTAGTAAGGCCTTTTAAGGTCTCGTAAGGTCTGCTAAGGTGTTTAAAGGCCTGTTAATGTCTAGTAAGGTCTTTTATGGTCCAGTAAGGTCCTTTAAGGTCAAGTAAGGTCTGTTAAGATTCAGTAAAGTCTGTTAAAATCTATTAGGGTTTGTTAAGGTCTAGTATGGTCTTTTAAGGTCTGCTATGGTCTGCTAAGTTCTGTAAGGTCTGTAAAAATCGAGTTAGGTCCAATAAGGTCCAGTAAGGTATGTTAAGGTGTAGTAAGGTCTGTTAAGGTCCAGTAACGTCTGTTAAGGTCCAGTAAAGTCTGTTAAGGTCTTTTATGGCCTTTTAAGGTCTAGTAAGGTTTGTTAAAGTACAGTAAGGTCTGTTAAGGTCCAGTAAGGTCTTTTAGGGTCTAGTAAGGTCTGCTAACGTCCGTTTAGGTCTGCTAAGGTCTTCTAAGGTCTTGTAAGGTCTGTTAAAATCTAGTTAGGCCTTTTAAGGTCTAGTAAGGCCTGTTAAGGTCTAGTGAGGTCTGTTAAGCTTTAGTAAGGCCTTTTAAGGTGTAGTAAGGTTTGTTAAGATCTACTAAAGTCTTTTAAGGTCTAGTAAAATCTGTTAAGGTCTAGTAAGGCCTGTTAAGGTCCCTTATGGTCTTTTAAAGTTTAGTAAGGTCTGTTAAGGTATACTAAGGTCCGGTAAGGTGTACAAAGGTCTGTTAAGTTCTGTTAAGGTCTTTAAAAATCCAGGAAAGTTTGTTAAGGTCAATTAAGGCCTGTTAAGGTCTAGTAAGCTCTGTTAAGGTCCAGCAAGGTCTGTTAAGGTTTAGTAAGGCCTGTAAAGGTCCAGTAAGGTCTGCTATGGTCTGTTAAGGTCTGTTAAGATCTAGTAAGGTCTAAAAAGGTCCAGTAAGGCATGTTAAGGTGTAGTTAGAACTGTTAAGGTCTAGTAAGGTCTGTTATGGTCCAGTAATGTCTGTTAAGATCCAGTAAGGTCTGTTAAGGTCTAGTATGGCCTTTTAAGTTCTAGTAGGGTCTGTTAAGGTACAGTAAGGTCTGTTAATGTCCAGTAAATTCTGTTAAGGTTTAGTATAGCCTGCTAAAGTCTGTTAAGGTCTGTTAAGGTCTGTTAAGGTCTGCTAAAGTCTGGTAAGGTGTTTTAAAATCTAGTAAGGCCTGTTATGGTCTTGTAAGGTCTTTTAAGGTCTAGTAATTCCTGTTAAGGTATAGTAAGATCTGTTAAGGTCTTTTAAAACCTTTTAAGGTCTAGTAAGGCCTGTTAAGGTCAAATAAGGTCTGCTAAAGTCTATTAAGGCCTTTTAAGTTCTGCTAAAGTCTGTTAAGGTTTAGTAAGGTTTGTTAAGGTGTAATAAGGTCTGTTAAGGTCTAGTAAGGTCTGTTAAAGTCTAGTATGGTCTGTAAAGGTCTGCTAAGGTTTGTTAAGGTCTAGTAAGGTCTGTTAAGGTGTAATAAGGTTTGTTAAGGTCTAGTAAGGCCGTTTAAAGTCTGGTATGGTCTGTAAACGTCTGCTAAGGTCTGTTAAGGTCGAGTAAGGCCTGTTAAGGTCGAGTAAGGCCTGTTAAGGTCTAGTAAAATCTGTTAAGGTCTAGTAAGGTCTGTTAAGGTCCAGTAAGGTCTGTTAAAGTCTAGTAAGGTCTTTTAAAGTTCAGTAAAGCCTGTTAATGTCTAGTAATGTTTGTTAAGGTCCTTAAAGTCTGTTAAAGTCTATTAAGGCCTTTTAAGTTCTGCTAAAGTCTGTTAAGGTTTAGTAAGGTCTGGTAAGGTGTAAAAAGGTCTAGTAAGGTCTGTTAAAGTCTAGTATGGTCTGTAAAGGTCTGCTAAGGTCTGTTAAGGTCGAGTAAGGCCTGTTAAGGTCTAGTAAGGCCTGTTAAGGTCTAGTAAAATCTGTTAAAGTCTAGTAAGGTCTGTTAAGGTCCAGTAAGGTCTGTTAAAGTCTTGTAAGGTCTGTTAAAGTTCAGTAAAGCCTGTTAATGTCTAGTAATGTTTGTTAAGGTCCAGTAAAGTCTGTTAAAGTCTACTAAAGTCTTTTAAGGTCCAGTAAGGTCTGTTAAAGTCTTTGAAGGCCTTTTAAGTTCTGCTAAAGTCTGTTAAGGTTTAGTAAGGTCTGTTAAGGTCTGCTATGGTCTTTTAAGGCCCAGTAAAACATTTTAAGGTCTAGTGAGGTCTTTTAAGGTCTCTTAAGGTCTGTTAAGGTATCGTAAAGTCTGTTAAAGTCTGATCAGGTTTAATAACGTTTGTTAAAGTCCGCTAAAGTCTGTTAAGGTCTAGTATGGCCTGTTAAGGTATAAAAAGTTCTTTTAAAGTCTAGTAGGGCCTCTTAAGGTCAAATAAGGTCTGTTAAAGTGTTGTAAAGCCTATTAAGGTCTAGTAAGGCTTTTTAATATTTAGTTATGTCTTTTGAGGTCTAGTAAGGCCTTTTAGTGTATAGTAATGTTTTTTTAATGTCTATTAAAGTCTGTTAAGGTCCAGTAAGGTCTGTTAGGGTCCAGTAAAATCTGTTAAGGTCCAGTAAGGTCTTTTAAGGACCATTAAAGTCTTCTAAGGTCTTGTAAAATCTTTTAGGATTTCCTAAAGTCTGTTAAGATCTAGTAAGGTCTGTTAAGGTCCCTTAAGGTCTTTTAAAGTTTAGTAAGGTCTGATAAGGTATACTAAGGTCCGGTAAGGTGTACAAAGGTCTTTTAAGTTCTGTTAAGGTCTTTAAAAATCCAGGAAAGTATGTTAAAGTCAATTAAGACCTGTTAAGGTCTAGTAAGCTCTGTTAAGGTCCAGCAAGGTCTGTTAAGGTTTGGTAAGGCCTGTTAAGGCCTAGTAGGGTCTATTAAGGTCCAGAAAGGTCTGCTATGGTCTGTTAAGATCTAGTAAGGTCTAAAAAGGTCCAGTAAGGCATGGTAAAGTGAAGTAAGAACTGTTAAGGTCTGTTATGGTCTAGTAAGGCTTGTTAAGGTCTCGTTAGGTCTGTTAAGGTCTGTTAAGGTCTTGTAAGGTCTGTTAAGGTCCAGTAAGGTCCGCTATGGTCTGCTAAGGTCTGGTAAGTTCTGGTAAGGTCTGTTAAGATCTAGTAAGCTTTAAAAGGTCCAGTAAGGCATGTTAAGGTACAGTAAGGTCTGTTAAGGTAAAGTGAGGCCTGTTAAGGTCTAGTAAGGTCTGTTTAGGTCTAGTAAGGTCGGCTAAGGTCTGGTAAGGTCTGTTAAATCCTGTTAAGGTCTGATAAGGTCTGCTAAGGTCTGGTAAAAACTGTTAAAACCTAGTAAGGCCTGGTAAGTTCTAGTAAGGCCTGTTAGGGTCTAGTAAGGTCTGTTAAGTTTTAGTAAGGCCTGTTAAAGTCTATTAAGGTCTGTTAAGGTCTGATAAGGTCTGCTAAGGTCTGGTAAAAACTGTTAAAACCTAGTAAGGCCTGGTAAGTTCTAGTAAGGCCTGTTAGGGTCTAGTAAGGTCTGTTAAGTTTTAGTAAGGCCTGTTAAAGTCTAGTAAGGTCTGTTAAAGTCTAGAAAAAGCAGTTAAGGTCTGTAAGGTGTTTTAAGGTCTGCTAAGGTCTGTTAAGATCCGGTAAGGTCCTTTAAGGTCAAGTAAAGCCTTTTAAGGTCTAGTAAGGCCTAGGAAGGTCTGTTAAGGTCTAATAAGGCTTGTTAAGGTCCAGTAAAGTCTGTTAAGATCTAGTAAGGTCTTTTAAGGTCTAGTTAGGTCTGTTAAGGTCTATTAAGGCTTGTTAAGATCCAGTAAGGTCTGTTAAGATCTATTGAGGTCTTTTAAGGTCTAGTAAAGTCTGTTAAGGTCTAGTAAGGCTTGTTTAGGTCTTGTAAGGTCTGTTAAGGTCCCGAAAGGTCTGCTAGGTTCTGCCAAGGCCTGTTAAGGTCTAGTAAGGTCTGGTAAGGTCTGTTAAAGGTCGAGTAAGTCCTGTAAAAGTCTAGTAAGGCCTGTTTAGGTCTAGTAAGTCTTGTTAAGGTCTAGTAAGGCCTTTTAAAGTCTAGTAAAATCTGTTAAGGTCTAGTAAGGCCTGTTAAGGTCTAGTAAGGTCTGTTAAGGTTTAGTACGGTCTGTTAAGGTCTAGTAAGGTCTGTAAAGGTCTGCTAAGGTCTAAAAAGGTCCAGTAAGGCATGTTAAGGTGTAGTAAGGTCTGTTAAGGTCTAGTATGGCCTTTTAAGGTCTATTAAAGTCTTTTAAGGTACAGTAAGGTCTGTTAATGGTACAGTGAGTTTTGTTAGGGTCTAGTAAGGCCTGTTAAGGTCTAGTAAGGTCTGCTAAGGTCTGCTAAGGTCTGGTAAAAACTGTTAAAATCTAGTAAGGCCTGTTAAGTTCTAGTAAGGTCTGTTAAGGTCTAGTAAGGCCTGTTAAGGTCCCTTATGGTCTTTTAAAGTTTAGTTAGGTCTGTTAAGGTATACTAAGGTCCGGTAAGGTGTACAAAGGTCTGTTAAGTTCTGTTAAGGTCTTTAAAAATCCAGGAAAGTCTGTTAAGGTCAATTAAGGCCTGTTAAGGTCTAGTAAGCTCTGTTAAGGTCCAGCAAGGTCTGTTAAGGTTTAGTAAGGCCTGTAAAGGCCTAGTAAGGTCTGTTAAGGTCCAGTAAGGTCTGCTATGGTCTGTAAAGGTCTGTTAAGATCTAGTAAGGTCTAAAAAGGTCCAGTAAGGCATGTTAAGGTGTAGTAAGAACTGTTAAGGTCTAGTAAGGTCTGTTATGGTCTAGTAGGGCTTTTTAAGGTCTAGTAAGGTCTGTTAAATTTTTGTAAGGTCTGTTAAGGTCCAGGAAGGTCTGCTATGGTCTGTAAAGGTCTGTTAAGATCTAGTAAGGTCTAAAAAGGTCCAGTAAGGCATGTTAAGGTGTAGTAAGGTCTGTTAAGGTCTAGTATGGCCTTTTAAGGTCTATTAAAGTCTTTTAAGGTACAGTAAGGTCTGTTAATGGTACAGTGAGTTTTGTTAGGGTCTAGTAAGGCCTGTTAAGGTCTAGTAAGGTCTGCTAAGGTCTGCTAAGGTCTGGTAAAAACTGTTAAAATCTAGTAAGGCCTGTTAAGTTCTAGTAAGGTCTGTTAAGGTCTAGTAAGGTCTGTTAAATTTTAGTAAGGCCTTTTAAAGTCTAGTAAGGTCTGATAAGATCTATTAAGGTCTTTTAAGGTCTAGTAAGGCCTGTTAAGGTCCCTTATGGTCTTTTAAAGTTTAGTAAGGTCTGTTAAGGTATACTAAGGTCCGGTAAGGTGTACAAAGGTCTGTTAAGTTCTGTTAAGGTCTTTAAAAATCCAGGAAAGTCTGTTAAGGTCAATTAGGGCCTGTTAAGGTCTAGTAATCTCTGTTAAGGTCCAGCAAGGTCTGTTAAGGTTTAGTAAGGCCTGTAAAGGCCTAGTAAGGTCTGTTAAGGTCCAGTAAGGTCTGCTATGGTCTGTTAAGGTCTGTTAAGATCTAGTAAGGTCTAAAAAGGTCCAGTAAGGCATGTTAAGGTGTAGTAAGAACTGTTAAGGTCTAGTAAGGTCTGTTATGGTCTAGTAGGGCTTTTTAAGCTCTAGTAAGGTCTGTTAAGGTTTTGTAAGGTCTGTTAAGGTCCAGGAAGGTCTGCTATGGTCTGCTAAGGTCTGGTAAGTTCTGGTAAGGTCTGTTAAGATCTAGTAAGGTCTAAAAAGGTCCAGTAAGGCATGTTAAGGTGTAGTAAGGTCTGTTAAGGTCTAGTATGGCCTTTTAAGGTCTATTAAAGTACTTTAAGGTACAGTAAGGTCTGTTAATGGTACAGTGAAGTTTGTTAGGGTCTAGTAAGGTCTGCTAAGGTCTGCTAAGGTCTGGTAAAAACTGTTAAAATCTAGTAAGGCCTGTTAAGTTCTAGTTAGGTCTGTTAAGGTCTACTAAGGTCTGTTAAGTTTTAGTAAGGCCTTTTAAAGTCTAGTAAGGTCTGATAAGATCTATTAAGGTCTTTTAAGGTCTAGTAAGTCCTTTTAAGGTCTAGTAAGGCCTGTTAAAGTCTAGTAAGGCCTAGGAAAGTCTTAAGGTCTACTAAGGCTTGTTAAGGTCTATTAAAGTCTATTAAAGTCTATTAAAGTATATTAAAGTCTTTTAAGTTTTAAGTTTTTGTAAGGTCTGTTAAGGTACAGTGAGGTTTGTTAGGGTCTAGTAAGGCCTGATAATGTTTAGTAAGGTCTGTTAAGGTCTGCTAAGGTCTGCTAAGGTCTGCTAAGGTCTGCTAAGGTCTGTTAAGGTCTTTTAAGGTCTGCTAAGGTCTGTTAAGGTCTGGTAAAAACTGTTAAAATCTAGTAAGGCCTGTTAAGTTCTAGTAAGGCCTTTTAAGGTCTAGTAAGGTCTGTTAAGGTGTAGTAAGGTCTGTTAAGGTCTAGTAAGGTCTGTAATGGTCTGCTAAGGTCTGTTAAGGTCGAGTAAGGCCTGTTAAGGTCTACTGAGGCCTGTTAAGGTCTTATAAAATCTGTTAAGGTCTAGTAAGGCCTGTTAAGGTCCCTTAAGGTCTTTTCAAGTTTATTAAGGTCTGTTAAGGTATACTAAGGTCCAGTAAGGTGTAGAAAGGTCTGTTAAGTTCTGTTAAGGTCTTTAAAAATTCAAGAAAATCTGTTAAGGGTAATTAAGGCCTGTTAAGGTCTAGTAAGCTCTGTTAAGGTCTGCTAAGGTCTGTTAAGGTCGAGAAAGTCCTGTAAAAGTCTTGTAAGGCCTGTTTAGGTCTAGTAAGTCTTGTTAATGTCTTGTAAGGCCTTTTAAGATCTATTAAAATCTGTTAAGGTCTAGTATGGCCCGTTAATGTTTATTAAGGTCTGTTAAGGTGTAGTAAGGTCTGTTGAGGTCTAGTAAGGTCTGTTAAAGTTTAATACGATCTGTTAAGGTCCATTAAGGCCTCTTAATGTCTAGTAATTTCTCTTAAGGTCCAATAAGGTCTGATAAGGTCCAGTAAGGTCTGCTAAGGTCCAGTAAGGTCTTTTAAGGTCTATTAAGATCTGTTAAGGTCTCTTAAGGTCATTTAAGGTCTCGTAAGGTCTGTTAGGGTTCAGTAAAATCTTTTAAGGTCATGTAAGGTCTTTTAAGGTCCAGTGAGGTCTACTAAGGTCTGTTAAAATCCCCTAAAGTTTTTTAAAGTCTAGCAAGTTTTGTTAAGGACTACTAAAATCTAGTAAGGTCTGTTGAGGTCCAGTAAAATCTGTTAAGGTCCAGTAAGGTCTGTTAAGGTGTAGTAAAATCTTTTAAAGTCTACTAAGGTCTGTTAAGGTCCATTAAGGTCTTTTGAGCTCTAGTAAAGTCTTTTAAGGTCCCCTAAAATCTTTATAGGTCCAGTAAGGCCTTTTAAGGTCCAGTAAGGCCTGTTAAAGTCTAGTAAGTCATGTTAAGGTCTAGTAAGGTTTAGGAAGGTTTGTTGAGATCTAGTAAGGCCTGTTAAGGTCTACTATGGTCTGTTAAGGTCTAGTAAAGCATGTTATGGTCTAGTAAGTTCTGTTAAGGTCTAGTAGGGTCTGTTAAGGTGTACTAAGGTCTTTTAAGGTTTTGTTAGGTCTATTAAGGTCTAGTAAGGTTTGTTAAGGTCTATTAGGGTCTAGTTAGGTCTGTAAAGGTCTTCTAAGGTCTGTTAAGGTCTAATAAGGTTTGATAAGGTCTAGTAAGGTCTGCTAAGGTCTATTTAGGCCTATTAAGGTCTGTCTAAGGTCTGTTAAAGTCTAATAAGGCCTTTTAAGGTCTGTTAAAGTCTGTTAAGGTCTGCTTATGTCTTTTAAGGTCTAGTAAGGCCTGTTAAGGTTTTTAAAGGTTTGTTAAGGTCTAGTTAGGCCTTTTAAGTTCTAGCAAGGTCTGTTAAGATCTAGAAAGGCCTGTTAGGGTCTAGTAACGTCTTGTAAGGTCTGCTAAGGCCTGTTAATGTTTAGTAATGTCTGTTAAGGTCCAGTAAGGCCTGTTAATGTCTAGTAATGTCTGTTAAGGTCCAGTAAGGTCTGTTAAGGTCCAGTAATGTTTGTTAAGGTCCAGGAAAATCTGTTAAGGTCCATTAGGATCTGTTTAGGTCTCCTAAGATCTTTTAAGGTCTCCGAAGGTCTGTTAAGGTCATGTAAGGTCTACTAAGGTCTGTTAAGGTCCCCTAAGGTCTTTTAAAGTCTAGTAAGGTGTTTTAAGGTCCAGTAAGGTCTGTTAAGGTCCAGTAAAGTCTTTTAAGGTTTGTTAAGGCCTACTAAAGTCTGTTAAGGTTTTTTAAGGTCTTTTAAGGTTTACTAAGGACTGTTAAGGTCTGCTAAGTGCTATTAAGGTCTTGTAAGGCCTGTTAAAATCTGTTAAGTTCTGTTGAAATCTAGTAAGGCTAGTAAGTCTACTATGGTCCAGTAAGGTCTGTTAAGGTCCAGTAAGGTCTGTTAAGGTCCGGTAAGCTGTACTAAGGTCTGTTAAAGTCTCCTAAGGTCTTTTAAGGTCTACAAAGTTCTGCTAAGGTCTGTTAAGGTATGTTAAGGTCTTTAAATGTCTTGGAAGGTCTGTTAAGGTCCAGTAAGGTCTGTTAAGGTCCAGTAAGGCCTGTTAAGGTCTAGTAAGGTCTATTAAAGTCCAATAAGGTCTTTTAAGTTGTAGTAAGGCCTGTTAAGGTCCAGTAAGGTCTTTTAGGATCTAGTAAGGTCTAAAAAGGTCCAGTAAGGCATGTTAAGGTGTAGTAAGAACTGTTAAGGTCCAGTAATGTCTGTTAAGTTCCAGTAAGGTCTGTTATAATCCAGTAATGTCTGTTAGGGTTTAGTAAGGCCTTTTAAGGTCTACTAAAGTCTGTTAACGTCTAGTAAGGTCTGCTAAAGTCTGCTAAGGTCTTGTAATGTCTGCTAAGGTCTGCTAAGGTCTGGTAAGGTCTCTTAAGGTCTGGTAAGGTTTGTTAAGGTCTAGTAAGGTCTGTTAAGGTGTAATAAGGTTTGTTAAGGTCTAGTAAGGCCGTTTAAAGTCTGGTATGGTCTGTAAACGTCTGCTAAGGTCTGTTAAGGTCGAGTAAGGCCTGTTAAGGTCGAGTAAGGCCTGTTAAGGTCTAGTAAAATCTGTTAAGGTCTAGTAAGGTCTGTTAAGGTCCAGTAAGGTCTGTTAAAGTCTAGTAAGGTCTTTTAAAGTTCAGTAAAGCCTGTTAATGTCTAGTAATGTTTGTTAAGGTCCTTAAAGTCTGTTAAAGTCTATTAAGGCCTTTTAAGTTCTGCTAAAGTCTGTTAAGGTTTAGTAAGGTCTGGTAAGGTGTAAAAAGGTCTAGTAAGGCCTGTTAAGGTCTAGTAAAATCTGTTAAAGTCTAGTAAGGTCTGTTAAGGTCCAGTAAGGTCTGTTAAAGTCTTGTAAGGTCTGTTAAAGTTCAGTAAAGCCTGTTAATGTCTAGTAATGTTTGTTAAGGTCCAGTAAAGTCTGTTAAAGTCTACTAAAGTCTTTTAAGGTCCAGTAAGGTCTGTTAAAGTCTTTGAAGGCCTTTTAAGTTCTGCTAAAGTCTGTTAAGGTTTAGTAAGGTCTGTTAAGGTCTGCTATGGTCTTTTAAGGCCCAGTAAAACATTTTAAGGTCTAGTGAGGTCTTTTAAGGTCTCTTAAGGTCTGTTAAGGTCTGTTAAGGTATCGTAAAGTCTGTTAAAGTCTGATCAGGTTTAATAACGTTTGTTAAAGTCCGCTAAAGTCTGTTAAGGTCTAGTATGGCCTGTTAAGGTATAAAAAGTTCTTTTAAAGTCTAGTAGGGCCTCTTAAGGTCAAATAAGGTCTGTTAAAGTGTTGTAAAGCCTATTAAGGTCTAGTAAGGCTTTTTAATATTTAGTTATGTCTTTTGAGGTCTAGTAAGGCCTTTTAGTGTATAGTAATGTTTTTTTAATGTCTATTAAAGTCTGTTAAGGTCCAGTAAGGTCTGTTAGGGTCCAGTAAAATCTGTTAAGGTCCAGTAAGGTCTTTTAAGGACCATTAAAGTCTTCTAAGGTCTTGTAAAATCTTTTAGGATTTCCTAAAGTCTGTTAAGATCTAGTAAGGTCTGTTAAGGTCCCTTAAGGTCTTTTAAAGTTTAGTAAGGTCTGATAAGGTATACTAAGGTCCGGTAAGGTGTACAAAGGTCTTTTAAGTTCTGTTAAGGTCTTTAAAAATCCAGGAAAGTATGTTAAAGTCAATTAAGACCTGTTAAGGTCTAGTAAGCTCTGTTAAGGTCCAGCAAGGTCTGTTAAGGTTTGGTAAGGCCTGTTAAGGCCTAGTAGGGTCTATTAAGGTCCAGAAAGGTCTGCTATGGTCTGTTAAGATCTAGTAAGGTCTAAAAAGGTCCAGTAAGGCATGGTAAAGTGAAGTAAGAACTGTTAAGGTCTGTTATGGTCTAGTAAGGCTTGTTAAGGTCTCGTTAGGTCTGTTAAGGTCTGTTAAGGTCTTGTAAGGTCTGTTAAGGTCCAGTAAGGTCCGCTATGGTCTGCTAAGGTCTGGTAAGTTCTGGTAAGGTCTGTTAAGATCTAGTAAGCTTTAAAAGGTCCAGTAAGGCATGTTAAGGTACAGTAAGGTCTGTTAAGGTAAAGTGAGGCCTGTTAAGGTCTAGTAAGGTCTGTTTAGGTCTAGTAAGGTCGGCTAAGGTCTGGTAAGGTCTGTTAAATCCTGTTAAGGTCTGATAAGGTCTGCTAAGGTCTGGTAAAAACTGTTAAAACCTAGTAAGGCCTGGTAAGTTCTAGTAAGGCCTGTTAGGGTCTAGTAAGGTCTGTTAAGTTTTAGTAAGGCCTGTTAAAGTCTATTAAGGTCTGTTAAGGTCTGATAAGGTCTGCTAAGGTCTGGTAAAAACTGTTAAAACCTAGTAAGGCCTGGTAAGTTCTAGTAAGGCCTGTTAGGGTCTAGTAAGGTCTGTTAAGTTTTAGTAAGGCCTGTTAAAGTCTAGTAAGGTCTGTTAAAGTCTAGAAAAAGCAGTTAAGGTCTGTAAGGTGTTTTAAGGTCTGCTAAGGTCTGTTAAGATCCGGTAAGGTCCTTTAAGGTCAAGTAAAGCCTTTTAAGGTCTAGTAAGGCCTAGGAAGGTCTGTTAAGGTCTAATAAGGCTTGTTAAGGTCCAGTAAAGTCTGTTAAGATCTAGTAAGGTCTTTTAAGGTCTAGTTAGGTCTGTTAAGGTCTATTAAGGCTTGTTAAGATCCAGTAAGGTCTGTTAAGATCTATTGAGGTCTTTTAAGGTCTAGTAAAGTCTGTTAAGGTCTAGTAAGGCTTGTTTAGGTCTTGTAAGGTCTGTTAAGGTCCCGAAAGGTCTGCTAGGTTCTGCCAAGGCCTGTTAAGGTCTAGTAAGGTCTGGTAAGGTCTGTTAAAGGTCGAGTAAGTCCTGTAAAAGTCTAGTAAGGCCTGTTTAGGTCTAGTAAGTCTTGTTAAGGTCTAGTAAGGCCTTTTAAAGTCTAGTAAAATCTGTTAAGGTCTAGTAAGGCCTGTTAAGGTCTAGTAAGGTCTGTTAAGGTTTAGTACGGTCTGTTAAGGTCTAGTAAGGTCTGTAAAGGTCTGCTAAGGTCTAAAAAGGTCCAGTAAGGCATGTTAAGGTGTAGTAAGGTCTGTTAAGGTCTAGTATGGCCTTTTAAGGTCTATTAAAGTCTTTTAAGGTACAGTAAGGTCTGTTAATGGTACAGTGAGTTTTGTTAGGGTCTAGTAAGGCCTGTTAAGGTCTAGTAAGGTCTGCTAAGGTCTGCTAAGGTCTGGTAAAAACTGTTAAAATCTAGTAAGGCCTGTTAAGTTCTAGTAAGGTCTGTTAAGGTCTAGTAAGGCCTGTTAAGGTCCCTTATGGTCTTTTAAAGTTTAGTTAGGTCTGTTAAGGTATACTAAGGTCCGGTAAGGTGTACAAAGGTCTGTTAAGTTCTGTTAAGGTCTTTAAAAATCCAGGAAAGTCTGTTAAGGTCAATTAAGGCCTGTTAAGGTCTAGTAAGCTCTGTTAAGGTCCAGCAAGGTCTGTTAAGGTTTAGTAAGGCCTGTAAAGGCCTAGTAAGGTCTGTTAAGGTCCAGTAAGGTCTGCTATGGTCTGTAAAGGTCTGTTAAGATCTAGTAAGGTCTAAAAAGGTCCAGTAAGGCATGTTAAGGTGTAGTAAGAACTGTTAAGGTCTAGTAAGGTCTGTTATGGTCTAGTAGGGCTTTTTAAGGTCTAGTAAGGTCTGTTAAATTTTTGTAAGGTCTGTTAAGGTCCAGGAAGGTCTGCTATGGTCTGTAAAGGTCTGTTAAGATCTAGTAAGGTCTAAAAAGGTCCAGTAAGGCATGTTAAGGTGTAGTAAGGTCTGTTAAGGTCTAGTATGGCCTTTTAAGGTCTATTAAAGTCTTTTAAGGTACAGTAAGGTCTGTTAATGGTACAGTGAGTTTTGTTAGGGTCTAGTAAGGCCTGTTAAGGTCTAGTAAGGTCTGCTAAGGTCTGCTAAGGTCTGGTAAAAACTGTTAAAATCTAGTAAGGCCTGTTAAGTTCTAGTAAGGTCTGTTAAGGTCTAGTAAGGTCTGTTAAATTTTAGTAAGGCCTTTTAAAGTCTAGTAAGGTCTGATAAGATCTATTAAGGTCTTTTAAGGTCTAGTAAGGCCTGTTAAGGTCCCTTATGGTCTTTTAAAGTTTAGTAAGGTCTGTTAAGGTATACTAAGGTCCGGTAAGGTGTACAAAGGTCTGTTAAGTTCTGTTAAGGTCTTTAAAAATCCAGGAAAGTCTGTTAAGGTCAATTAGGGCCTGTTAAGGTCTAGTAAGCTCTGTTAAGGTCCAGCAAGGTCTGTTAAGGTTTAGTAAGGCCTGTAAAGGCCTAGTAAGGTCTGTTAAGGTCCAGTAAGGTCTGCTATGGTCTGTTAAGGTCTGTTAAGATCTAGTAAGGTCTAAAAAGGTCCAGTAAGGCATGTTAAGGTGTAGTAAGAACTGTTAAGGTCTAGTAAGGTCTGTTATGGTCTAGTAGGGCTTTTTAAGCTCTAGTAAGGTCTGTTAAGGTTTTGTAAGGTCTGTTAAGGTCCAGGAAGGTCTGCTATGGTCTGCTAAGGTCTGGTAAGTTCTGGTAAGGTCTGTTAAGATCTAGTAAGGTCTAAAAAGGTCCAGTAAGGCATGTTAAGGTGTAGTAAGGTCTGTTAAGGTCTAGTATGGCCTTTTAAGGTCTATTAAAGTACTTTAAGGTACAGTAAGGTCTGTTAATGGTACAGTGAAGTTTGTTAGGGTCTAGTAAGGTCTGCTAAGGTCTGCTAAGGTCTGGTAAAAACTGTTAAAATCTAGTAAGGCCTGTTAAGTTCTAGTTAGGTCTGTTAAGGTCTACTAAGGTCTGTTAAGTTTTAGTAAGGCCTTTTAAAGTCTAGTAAGGTCTGATAAGATCTATTAAGGTCTTTTAAGGTCTAGTAAGTCCTTTTAAGGTCTAGTAAGGCCTGTTAAAGTCTAGTAAGGCCTAGGAAAGTCTTAAGGTCTACTAAGGCTTGTTAAGGTCTATTAAAGTCTATTAAAGTCTATTAAAGTATATTAAAGTCTTTTAAGTTTTAAGTTTTTGTAAGGTCTGTTAAGGTACAGTGAGGTTTGTTAGGGTCTAGTAAGGCCTGATAATGTTTAGTAAGGTCTGTTAAGGTCTGCTAAGGTCTGCTAAGGTCTGCTAAGGTCTGCTAAGGTCTGTTAAGGTCTTTTAAGGTCTGCTAAGGTCTGTTAAGGTCTGGTAAAAACTGTTAAAATCTAGTAAGGCCTGTTAAGTTCTAGTAAGGCCTTTTAAGGTCTAGTAAGGTCTGTTAAGGTGTAGTAAGGTCTGTTAAGGTCTAGTAAGGTCTGTAATGGTCTGCTAAGGTCTGTTAAGGTCGAGTAAGGCCTGTTAAGGTCTACTGAGGCCTGTTAAGGTCTTATAAAATCTGTTAAGGTCTAGTAAGGCCTGTTAAGGTCCCTTAAGGTCTTTTCAAGTTTATTAAGGTCTGTTAAGGTATACTAAGGTCCAGTAAGGTGTAGAAAGGTCTGTTAAGTTCTGTTAAGGTCTTTAAAAATTCAAGAAAATCTGTTAAGGGTAATTAAGGCCTGTTAAGGTCTAGTAAGCTCTGTTAAGGTCTGCTAAGGTCTGTTAAGGTCGAGAAAGTCCTGTAAAAGTCTTGTAAGGCCTGTTTAGGTCTAGTAAGTCTTGTTAATGTCTTGTAAGGCCTTTTAAGATCTATTAAAATCTGTTAAGGTCTAGTATGGCCCGTTAATGTTTATTAAGGTCTGTTAAGGTGTAGTAAGGTCTGTTGAGGTCTAGTAAGGTCTGTTAAAGTTTAATACGATCTGTTAAGGTCCATTAAGGCCTCTTAATGTCTAGTAATTTCTCTTAAGGTCCAATAAGGTCTGATAAGGTCCAGTAAGGTCTGCTAAGGTCCAGTAAGGTCTTTTAAGGTCTATTAAGATCTGTTAAGGTCTCTTAAGGTCATTTAAGGTCTCGTAAGGTCTGTTAGGGTTCAGTAAAATCTTTTAAGGTCATGTAAGGTCTTTTAAGGTCCAGTGAGGTCTACTAAGGTCTGTTAAAATCCCCTAAAGTTTTTTAAAGTCTAGCAAGTTTTGTTAAGGACTACTAAAATCTAGTAAGGTCTGTTGAGGTCCAGTAAAATCTGTTAAGGTCCAGTAAGGTCTGTTAAGGTGTAGTAAAATCTTTTAAAGTCTACTAAGGTCTGTTAAGGTCCATTAAGGTCTTTTGAGCTCTAGTAAAGTCTTTTAAGGTCCCCTAAAATCTTTATAGGTCCAGTAAGGCCTTTTAAGGTCCAGTAAGGCCTGTTAAAGTCTAGTAAGTCATGTTAAGGTCTAGTAAGGTTTAGGAAGGTTTGTTGAGATCTAGTAAGGCCTGTTAAGGTCTACTATGGTCTGTTAAGGTCTAGTAAAGCATGTTATGGTCTAGTAAGTTCTGTTAAGGTCTAGTAGGGTCTGTTAAGGTGTACTAAGGTCTTTTAAGGTTTTGTTAGGTCTATTAAGGTCTAGTAAGGTTTGTTAAGGTCTATTAGGGTCTAGTTAGGTCTGTAAAGGTCTTCTAAGGTCTGTTAAGGTCTAATAAGGTTTGATAAGGTCTAGTAAGGTCTGCTAAGGTCTATTTAGGCCTATTAAGGTCTGTCTAAGGTCTGTTAAAGTCTAATAAGGCCTTTTAAGGTCTGTTAAAGTCTGTTAAGGTCTGCTTATGTCTTTTAAGGTCTAGTAAGGCCTGTTAAGGTTTTAAAAGGTTTGTTAAGGTCTAGTTAGGCCTTTTAAGTTCTAGCAAGGTCTGTTAAGATCTAGAAAGGCCTGTTAGGGTCTAGTAACGTCTTGTAAGGTCTGCTAAGGCCTGTTAATGTTTAGTAATGTCTGTTAAGGTCCAGTAAGGCCTGTTAATGTCTAGTAATGTCTGTTAAGGTCCAGTAAGGTCTGTTAAGGTCCAGTAATGTTTGTTAAGGTCCAGGAAAATCTGTTAAGGTCCATTAGGATCTGTTTAGGTCTCCTAAGATCTTTTAAGGTCTCCGAAGGTCTGTTAAGGTCATGTAAGGTCTACTAAGGTCTGTTAAGGTCCCCTAAGGTCTTTTAAAGTCTAGTAAGGTGTTTTAAGGTCCAGTAAGGTCTGTTAAGGTCCAGTAAAGTCTTTTAAGGTTTGTTAAGGCCTACTAAAGTCTGTTAAGGTTTTTTAAGGTCTTTTAAGGTTTACTAAGGACTGTTAAGGTCTGCTAAGTGCTATTAAGGTCTTGTAAGGCCTGTTAAAATCTGTTAAGTTCTGTTGAAATCTAGTAAGGCTAGTAAGTCTACTATGGTCCAGTAAGGTCTGTTAAGGTCCAGTAAGGTCTGTTAAGGTCCGGTAAGCTGTACTAAGGTCTGTTAAAGTCTCCTAAGGTCTTTTAAGGTCTACAAAGTTCTGCTAAGGTCTGTTAAGGTATGTTAAGGTCTTTAAATGTCTTGGAAGGTCTGTTAAGGTCCAGTAAGGTCTGTTAAGGTCCAGTAAGGCCTGTTAAGGTCTAGTAAGGTCTATTAAAGTCCAATAAGGTCTTTTAAGTTGTAGTAAGGCCTGTTAAGGTCCGGTAAGGTCTTTTAGGATCTAGTAAGGTCTAAAAAGGTCCAGTAAGGCATGTTAAGGTGTAGTAAGAACTGTTAAGGTCCAGTAATGTCTGTTAAGTTCCAGTAAGGTCTGTTATAATCCAGTAATGTCTGTTAGGGTTTAGTAAGGCCTTTTAAGGTCTACTAAAGTCTGTTAACGTCTAGTAAGGTCTGCTAAAGTCTGCTAAGGTCTTGTAATGTCTGCTAAGGTCTGCTAAGGTCTGGTAAGGTCTCTTAAGGTCTGGTAAGGTCTCTTAAGGTCTAGTAAAGCCTGTTAAGGTCTATTAAGGCCTGCTAAGGTCTAGTTTTAGTAACGCCTGTTAAAGTCTTGTAAGGTCTGATAAGGTCTACTAAGGTCTGTTAACCCTTTAAAGCCGGCCCATTCAAATTTCGAAACAATAATTTCGATGGCTTGAAGCCTTATATCTCCTCCGTCCAATCACTGGTTGTAAATCTGAAAACTGCCCCAGGTAGCTTACAACCCAGGCTAAAAGGCAATGTCATTGGTCAAGCGGTTTGTGTCGTGGCTGGTTTGCATATTTAATGAGAAGGCGGAGAATTTATTTTTTTCATTTGCCATGCCCTCACACGGAGCGCTGCTGAGACAGTCGACTGGATAACAACACAGAAAGAGAAATTCTGTCAGTGAAATAAGGTAAAATTTATTTTAAAACTGTTTATTAGTGTTATTACTTTTCATTTCTACTCAGAAAACTTGGCTTTAATGGTAAAATTGTAATATTATTAGTGCTTTACGCTTTGGAAAAGCTGAGGTGATTCTGAGAGTTGCGTTCTAAGTTTAGTCAGTCAGCTGCACAACTCTCCTTTCTGAATCGATTGTAATGTTTTTTATGTCCATCTAGATGGAAATAAATACGTGTGGAGAGTTTATCAGATATCTTTTTAGTCTTGTTTGTTTAGTAGTTTGTAAAGTATGCAGCAGTTTTACACAAATAAGGGAATAGCAGTGAGCTAAGCTAAACTACCGGAGCTGTGTGTTGCAGCCATGTGGTTTGAACAGGCTGCTCTCAAACTCCAAAGTTAGATTTTATGCATGTAATCTTGAAATCAGTTATAGCTTACTTGTTTTACTTCAATACTGTCTAAAGTCTGCTTAGAAATCACCTTAGCTTTGCTCATAATAGCATTACATTTTGCATTACATGCATTTAGCATGACTGGCTAAAGTAATTTAGCTGAGGCAGAAAGCGTAAAGATGGATTACATGTCAGTCTGGGCAATTTATAACCTTTATTTCCATGCTATATTTTATCTGTGGTAATTTGTACTTATAACAGTGAAATATAGTTTTATCTATAAAATATTTCTGTCAGATTTGCATAATTTTCTAATGTATTGCAAGAGATATTTGAAAGGGACTAAAATATGGTATCAAACTTTTTTTGAAAGCATACAGGTGCATAACATTTCAGTCTGTGACTATTTACTTTGTCTTGTAATTATTGCTCCTCTTAGATAATTATTGTTTTATGTGTAAACCATGTGCCAGATTTGAGAAACTTTTGTCATATGTATTGGTTCAGTGTACTTGAGTTTACTTCAAAACATGAGCCTGTGGACATTAGTGTCTCTGACAAAAACATATAGAGTATTTGTGATTGAATTCTACATATATGTAATTATTTTTAAAATAACATCAGTGTCACCACCTTTATTCATTGTAATCTCTTTTCTTTTATTATTCTGAGATGGATGGAGACAAGGCTCAATATGCACGCCTTATGGAGTCTCTGAAGAGGAGACAGCGGCTAGGCCCTGACGAGCTTAGACTTATTGCTGAACATGACAGCGATGAAGATCATGAAGGCATGACCATTGAAGAGGAGGACTTCATGGACATGGAGCTCCTGGATGAAGGGGAAGAAGAGGATGAAGAAGAGCAAGATGAGCAGAGGGATCAACCAACAACCTCCTATCGGTAAATACATGTATTCCAAGTGTGTGTATTTGTAAATGTGTGTGTGTACATATACAGTGTATCACAAAAGTAAGTACACCCCTCACATTTCTGCAAATATTGTATTATATCTTTTCATGGGACAACACTATAGAAATAAAACTTGGATATAACTTAGAGTAGTCAGTGTACAACTTGTATAGCAGTGTAGATTTACTGTCTTCTGAAAATAACTCAACACACAGCCATTAATGTCTAAATGGCTGGCAACATAAGTGAGTACACCCCACAGTGAACATGTCCAAATTGTGCCCAAAGTGTCAATATTTTGTGTGACCAGTGACCACCATTATTATCCAGCACTGCCTTAACCCTCCTGGGCATGGAATTCACCAGAGCTGCACAGGTTGCTACTGGAATCCTTTTCCACTCCTCCATGATGACATCACGGAGCTGGTGGATGTTAGACACCTTGAACTCCTCCACCGTCCACTTGAGGATGCGCCACAGGTGCTCAATTGGGTTTAGTCCATCACCTTTACCTTCAGCTTCCTCAGCAAGGCAGTTGTCATCATGGAGGTTGTGTTTGGGGTCGTTATCCTGTTGGAAAACTGCCATGAGGCCCAGTTTTCGAAGGGAGGGGATCATGCTCTGTTTCAGAATGTCACAGTACATGTTGGAATTCATGTTTCCCTCAATGAACTGCAGCTCCCCAGTGCCAGCAACACTCATGCAGCCCAAGACCATGATGCTACCACCACCATGCTTGACTGTAGGCAAGATACAGTTGTCTTGGTACTTCTCACCAGGGTGCCGCCACACATGCTGGACACTATCTGAGCCAAACAAGTTTATCTTGGTCTCGTCAGACCACAGGGCATTCCAGTAATCCATGTTCTTGGACTGCTTGTCTTCAGCTTCAACTGTTTGCGGGCTTTCTTGTGCGTCAGCTTCCTTCTGGGATGACGACCATGCAGACCGAGTTGATGCAGTGTGCGGCGTATGGTCTGAGCACTGACAGGCTGACCTCCCACGTCTTCAACCTCTGCAGCACTCATGTGTCTATTTTTTAAAGCCAACCTCTGGATATGACGCCGAACACGTGGACTCAACTTCTTTGGTCGACCCTGGCGAAGCCTGTTCCGAGTGGAACCTGTCCTGGAAAACCGCTGTATGACCTTGGCCACCATGCTGTAGCTCAGTTTCAGGGTGTTAGCAATCTTCTTATAGCCCAGGCCATCTTTGTGGAGTTTTTTTTTATGGGTTTGGTTAGTCTTTCTTGTCCCATGTCAGGTAGGAAGCGGAAACGCTTCCCTGAATCTGTATCCTTTTTTTCCTATGCTGATGTAGACACAGAAGCACCAGAGCCCATACCATTTAATCCTTCTCGTCCAGTAGGCATAGATCTGGGAAGTGTGCACAGGGCTGTACGGTCAGCCACAAGTACCTTGCGTGAAATAGACTTCAAGTTGTTTTTCACGTACACCATTGTTGCTGAGATTTGCCAGTTTACAAACTCTAAGGGGTGGGAGCTTGTACTGAATAGGCCGTCTTATGCGAACCATCATGGGGCATGGGAAGAAGTGACCCCAGATGAATTCTACCGGTTTCTTGGGCTCCTCATTTACATGGGTTTCACGTCCCTCCACAGCATTCACAGATATTGGGGAACCAGATCTCTTCAGGGTTCATGGGCCAAGTTATTCATGTCCCGTGACCGTTTCAAGGAATTGATGGCAGCCCTCCATGTTGTAGATCCTGCCACAGAAAATAATCTTGATCGTCTTAGGAAGTTGCGTTACCTGATGGACCACCTCAAAACCAAGTGTCAGCAGCTTTTCCAGGTTGATGAAAATCTGAGCATAGACGAGAGAATGGTAAAATCAAAAGGTCGATCAGGATTCAAGCAGTATATGAAGGGCAAACCTACTCGCTGGGGTTTCAAATTGTGGGTCATTGCAACTTCAGATTCGGGATATACAGACATTGCCGTAATGCAGACATTGCCGTAGATTCAATTTTGCCATCTCAGCTTTCAGTAGCTCCAACCACTTCCTCATCGTTTTACGTCACCCACATTCCTCAGATGGAGCAAGTATCAAGAAATTGCTGGCTTTGCTACAAAAAATTCAAAAAAGAAAATAAAACAAAGATTGCATGCATGGCTCCTGAGTGCCAAGGTAGAAGATTTTGTTTAGTTGGCAATCAAAACTGTTTTCAGTCTTGGCATTCTAGTGAAGGAGATGAGTTTCGCAGTTAGACCTACACAGGGCTTCTGTCTTCTACTGTCAGTCCCTCTAATTAAGAAAAAAGTACACTTTCAATGGTGTATAGTGTATGCTGACATTGGTAAAAAGTTAAGTAAAAAAGGAGCGACACGAACATTCTAAATTGCTAAATGACACCTTCTGCTAAATTGATCATAACTTTTGAATAGAAGATGATAGATTCAAAATTATTTTCTTGACAAATGGCTCACAAAATTGCAAAAATTGTATATATTCTATATTGTTCTCTATATTGCACAGCAATGTGTTAAAAATGTAAGTATTTATGAATTGAGTAAAAAACGAGAGATTTTTTAGGTTGATTTTGAAGGTTTTTTGTAAACATTTATTATATTACACTTGAAAAACATTGAGTTTCATATAATTTTAAAGAACTGATTCTCCTGGTTATAATGGTGTGTATATGTAGTCTTTATTTTCCATAAAATTACACTTTCATTGGTTTATAGTGTATGCTGACATTGGTAAAAAGTGAGGTAAAAAAGGAGCGACACGAACATTCTAAATTGCTAAATGACACCTTTTGCTAAACTGATCATAACTTTTGAATAGAAGATGATAGATATAAAATTATTTTCTTGACAAATGGCTCACAAAATTGCAAACATTTCATATACTCTATATTTTTCTCTATATTGCACAGAAATGTGTTAAAAATTTAAGTATTTATGAATTAAATAAAAAACGAGAGATTTTTTAAGTTGATTTTGAAGGTTTTTTGTAAACATTTATTATATTACACTTGAAAAACATTGTGTTTCATATAATTTTAAAGAACTGATTCTCCTGGTTATAATGGTGTGTGTATATGCAGGGTTTTTTTTCCATAAAAGTACACTTTCATTGGTTTATAGTGTATGCTGACTGGTAAAAAGTGAGGTTAAAAAGGAGCTACACGAACATTCTAAATTGCTAAATGACACCTTCTGCTAAATTGGTCATAACTTTTGAATAGAAGATGATAGATTCAAAATTATTTTCTTGACAAATGGCTCACAAAATTGCAAACATTTCATATACTCTATATTTTTCTCTATATTGCACAGAAATGGGTTAAAAATGTAAGTATTTATGTATGAAATAAAAATTGAGAGGTTTTTTAGGTTGATTTTGAAGGTTTTTTGTAAACATTTATTATATTACACTTAAATAACCATACTGAGTTTTATATCATTTTAAAGAACTGATTCTTCTGGTTATAATGGTGTGTATATCTAGTCTATGCTATGTACGGTATTTACACAATAAGGTTTTTTCTATGACCATGTTACATAGTGTCCGAAAATGGAATGCTCCACTCAGGCATGAAAGGGTTAATGTACTGTATATTAAGTTCTGTTAAGGCCTAGTAAGGCCTTTTAAAGTCTAGAAAAATTTGTTAAGGTCCAGTGAGGTCTGTTAAGGTTTAGTAAGGCCTGTTAAGGTCTAGTAAAATCTGTTAAGATCTACTTAGGCCATTTAAAGTCTAGTAAGGCCTGTTAAGATCTAGTAAGGTCTTTTAAGGTGTAGTAAGGTCTGTTAAGGTTTAGTTTGGTCTGTAAGGTCTACTAATGCCTGTTCAGGTCTAGTAAAGTCTGTTAAGGTCTAGTAAGGCTTGTTAAGGTTTAGTTTGGTCTGTAAAGGTCTACTAATGCCTGTTAAGGTCTAGTAAAGTCTGTTAAGGTCTAGTAAGGCTTGTTAAGGTCCAGTAAAATCTGTTAGGGTCTAGTTCGGTCTTTTAAGGTCTAGTAAAACCTGTTAAGGTCTAGTAAGATCTGTTAAGTGGTGGTAAGGTCTTTTAAGGTCTAGAAATGCCTGTTAGGGTCTAGAAAGGTCTTTTAAGGTCTGCTAAGGTCTGTAAGGGTATATTAAGTTCTGTTAAGGCCTAGTAAGGCCTGTTAAAGTCTAGAAAAATTTTTTAAGGTCCAGTGAGGTCTGTTAAGGTTTAGTAAGGCCTGTTAAGGTCTAGTAAAATCTGTTAAGATCTACTTAGGCCTTTTAAAGTCTAGTAAGGCCTCTTAAGATCTACTAAGGTCTTTTAAGGTGTAGTAAGGTCTGTTAAGGTTTAGTTTGGTCTGTTAAGGTCTACTAATGCCTGTTAAGGTCTAGTAAAGTCTGTTAAGGTCTAGTAAGGCTTGTTAAGGTTTAGTTTGGTCTGTAAAGGTCTACTAATGCCTTTTAAGGTCTAGTAAAGTCTGTTGAGGTCTAGTAAAGTCTGTTAAGGTCTAGTAAGGCTTGTTAAGATCCAGTAAAATCTGTTAGGGTCTAGTTCGGTCTTTTAAGGTCTAGTTAAACCTGTTAAGGTCTAGTAAGATCTGTTAAGTGGTGGTAAGGTCTTTTAAGGTCTAGAAAGGCCTGTTATGGTCTAGTAAGGTCTTTTAAGGTCTGCTAAGGTCTGTTAAGGTCTAATAAGGTCTGTTAAGGTGTGTTAAGGTCTGTTAGGGTCTAGTAAGGTCTTTTAAAGTTTAGTAAGGTCTGTTAAGGTCTGCTAAAGTCTGTTAAGTTCGTGTAAGTCCTTTTAAAATCTGGTTAGGCCTGTTAAGGTCTAGTAAAGTCTGTTAAGGTCTAGTTAGGCCTGATAAGGTCTAGTAAGGTCTGTTAAGGTCTAGTAATTCTTGTTAAGGTCTGCTAAGGTTTTTTAAGGGCTTGTAAAGTCTGTTAAGGTTCATTAACCCTTTTAAAGCCGGCCCATTCAAATTTCGAAACAATATTTTCGATGGCTTAAAGCCTTGTATCTCTGCCGTCCAATCACTGATCGTAAATCTGAAAACTGCCCCAGGCAGCTGACAACCCAGGCTAAAAGGCAATATCATTGGTCAAGCGGTTTGTGTCGTGGCTGGTTTGCATATTTAATGAGAAGGCGGAGAATTTATTTTTTTCATTTGCCCCACCCTCACACGGAGCGCAGCTGAGAGAGTCGACTGGATAACAACACAGAAAGAGATATTCTGTCAGTGAAATAAGGTAAGATTTATTTTAAAACTGTTTATTAGTGTTATTACTTTTCATTTCTACTCAGAAAACTTGGCTTTAATGGTAAAATTGTAATATTATTAGTGCTTTACGCTTTGGAAAGGCTGAGGTGATTCTGAGAGTTGCGTTCTAAGTTTAGTCAGTCAGGTGCTCTGCTCTCCTTTCTGAATCGATTGTAAGGTTTTTTATGTCCATCTAGATGGAAATAAATACGTGTGGAGAGTTTATCAGATACCTTTTTAGTCTCGTTTGTTTAGTAGTTTGTAAAGTATGCAGCAGTTTTACACAAATAAGGGAATAGCAGTGAGCTAAGCTAAACTACCGGAGCTGTGTGTTGCAGCCATGTGGTTTGAAGATAAGATAATCCTTTATTGATCCCACAGTGGGGAAATTCACAAGGCTGCTCTCAAATTCCAAAGTTAGATTTTATGCATGTAATCTTGAAATCAGTTATAGCTTACTTGTTTTACTTCAATACTGTCTAAAGTCTGCTTAGAAATCACCTTAGCTTTGCTCATAATAGCATTACATTTTGCATTACATGCATTTAGCATGACTGGCTAAAGTAATTTAGCTGAGGCAGAAAGCATTTGAAGGTGGATTACATGTCAGTCTGGGCAATTTATAACTTTTATTTCCATGGTATATTTTATCTGTGGTAATTTGTACTTATAACAGAGAAATATAGTTTTATCTATAAAATATTTCTGTCAGATTTGCACAATTTTCTAATGTATTGCAAGAGATATTTGAAAGGGACTAAAATATGGTATCAAACTTTTTTTGAAAGCTTTTTTTGAAAGCTTTTTTTGAAAGCATACAGGTGCATAACATTTCAGTCTGTGACTATTTACTTTGTCTTGTAATTATTGCTCCTCTTAGATAATTATTGTTTTATGTGTAAACCATGTGCCAGATTTGAGAAACTTTTGTCATATGTATTGGTTTAGTGTACTTGAGTTTACTTCAAAACATGAGCCTGTGGACATTAGCGTCTCTGACATATAGAGTATTTGTGGTTGAATTCTACATATATGTAATTATTTTTTAAATAACATCACTGTCACCACCTTTATTCATTGTAATCTCTTTTCTTTTATTATTCTGAGATGGATGGAGACAAGGCTCAATATGCACGCCTTATGGAGTCTCTGAAGAGGAGACAGCGGCTAGGCCCTGACGAGCTTAGGCTTATTGCTGAACATGACAGCGATGAAGATCATGAAGGCATGACCATTGAAGAGGAGGACTTCATGGACATGGAGCTCCTGGATGAAGCGGAAGAAGAGGATGAAGAAGAGCAAGATGAGCAGAGGGATCAACCAACAACCTCCTATCGGTAAATACATGTATTCCAAGTGTGTGTATTTGTAAATGTGTGTGTGTGTACATATATGCTGACAATAAATGTCAGCATTTGCACCCACACACACAATCAGGGCTGCCAACAAAATATAAAATCAACAAAAGAGTACAAACTCAGATTATGATTTTTACTAATGTTTGTTTTCTTTTATGGGTTTGGTTAGTCTTTCTTGTCCCATGTCAGGTAGGAAGCGGAAACGCTTCCCTGAATCTGTATCCTTTCCTTCCTATGCTGATGTAGACACAGAAGCACCAGAGCCCATACCATTTAATCCTTCTCGTCCAGTAGGCATAGATCTGGGAAGTGTGCACAGGGCTGTACGGTCAGCCACAAGTACCTTGCGTGAAATATACTTCTTCAAGTTGTTTTTCACGTACACCATTGTTGCTGAGATTTGCCAGTTTACAAACTCTAAGGGGTGGGAGCTTGTACTGAATAGGCCGTCTTATGCGAACCATCATGGGGCATGGGAAGAAGTGACCCCGGATGAATTCTACCGGTTTCTTGGGCTCCTCATTTACATGGGTTTCACGTCCCTCCACAGCATTCACAGATATTGGGGAACCAGATCTCTTCAGGGTTCATGGGCCAAGTTATTCATGTCCCGTGACCGTTTCAAGGAATTGATGGCAGCCCTCCATGTTGTAGATCCTGCCACAGAAAATAATCTTGATCGTCTTAGGAAGTTGCGTTACCTGATGGACCACCTCAAAACCAAGTGTCAGCAGCTTTTCCAGGCTGATGAAAATCTGAGCATAGATCAAAAGGTTGATCAGGATTCAAGCAGTATATGAAGGGCAAACCTACTCGCTGGGGTTTCAAATTGTGGGTCATTGCAACTTCAAATTCGGGATATACCTTAGACTTTGATGTATACACAGGCAGTCTTGATGGGCGCATAACTGATTTGGCTATAAAAGGGATCGAAGACCTTGTGCAGCCATTTAAAAATCAAGGTCACACAGTTTGGTTTGACAACTTCTATACATCACCAACTGTTATGGTCCGACTTAAGGAGTGGGGAATCAATGCTTGTGGGACATGTAGGATTAATCGTAAGAAATTCCCAGTGGATTTCAAAGATGTCAAGAAATGGGAGCGGCAAGCTAACCGTGGTGATATGAGGTGGTGTAGAATTGACGGAAATGTCTTAGTTGTTCAGTGGAAGGACACGCGAGCAGTTACATGCCTCTCTAATTTCCACAATGCTAATGATTCATCAGAGGTTTCTAAGATGGTAAAAGGTTGGTGCCAAGTGGGACAGAAAAGTAGTCCGTCAACCAGCTGTAGTAAAGGACTACAATAAACACATGGGAGGTGTTGACAGATCTGATCAAATGTTAAACACATACAGTCTGCTTCAGAAAACTCAAAAGTGGTGGAAAACACTTTTCTTCCATTTTGTGGACATAGCCGTCGTTAATAGTTTCATTTTGTTTCAGGACTGGCATCATTCCAATCCAGCATCACGTTATGGGTTTAGTTTAGCAGGCTACAGCCAGATAAACTTTAGGGAAAATCTTTCGCGCCAACTTGCAGACATTGCCGTCGATTCAATTTTGCCATCTCAGCTTTCAGTAGCTCCAACCACTTCCTCATCGTTTTACGTCACCCACATTCCTCAGATGGAGCAAGTATCAAGAAATTGCTGGCTTTGCTACAAAAAATTCAAAAAAGAAAATAAAACAAAGATTGCATGCATGGCTCCTGAGTGCCAAGGTAGAAGATTTTGTTTAGTTGGCAATCGAAACTGTTTTCAGTCTTGGCATTCTAGTGAAGGAGATGAGTTTCGCAGTTAGACCTACACAGGGCTTCTGTCTTCTACTGTCAGTCCCTCTCATCCTTCCTCAACCCCTGTGTTTGTGTATATGTTCTTTGTTTCTCTTTCTCTTCACAGGTCAAAGTTCAGTGTGCATTGTTCATTGGAAGGAGGTGACGAGGTAATTATCCATTGTGCATTGTCTGTTAAATATTTTGTAGTGAATTTTTGGCAAAATGGCTTAGATGAGATTTGATATCCTGTTGCCTCAAAACTGTTTACTGAATTGTTCAATGATTATCCTGAACAAATAATTGCTTTTTCTTGTATTGTTGAATTGGATTATTTGAGAGTTTGTTTTATGGAGTGATGCATTGTTCATTGTTCTTCAATAGTGCTGAACTATATTGTATTGTTGTTTTGAAATTATTTATAGAATGAGAAGTGTATATAATTCTAATAAAAATCTTTAATGTTTTTGAACTATACACTGTTGTTAGAGTGCTTATTTTGTCAAATAAATTTTATCTGCTGTCTTATTTCAAAAATATGGATGTTGACAATTTAGTAATAATTAAGAAAAAAGTACACTTTCAATGGTGTATAGTGTATGCTGACATTGGTAAAAAGTGAGGTAAAAAAAGGAGCTACACGAACATTCTAAATTGCTAAATGACACCTTCTGCTAAATTGATCATAACTTTTGAATAGAAAATGATAGATTCAAAATTATTGTCTTGACAAATGGCTCACAAAATTGCAAACATTTCATATGTTCTATATTTTTCTCTATATTGCACAGAAATGTGTTAAAAATGTAAGTATTTAAGAAATAAATAAAAAACGAGAGATTTTTTTAGGTTGATTTTGAAGGTTTTTTGTAAACATTTATTATATTACACTTGAAAAACATTGAGTTTCATATAATTTTAAAGAACTGATTCTCCTGGTTATAATGGTGTGTGTATATGCAGGTTTTTTTTTCATAAAAGTACACTTTCATTGGTGTATAGTGTATGCTGACATTGGTAAAAAGTGAGGTAAAAAAGGAGCTACACGAACATTCTAAATTGCTAAATGACACCTTCTGCTAAATTGGTCATAACTTTTGAATAGAAGATGATAGATTCAAAATTATTTTCTTGACAAATGGCTCACAAAATTGCAAACATTTCATATACTCTATATTTTTCTCTATATTGCACAGAAATGTGTTAAAAATGTAAGTATTTATGTATGAAATAAAAATTGAGAGGTTTTTTAGGTTGATTTTGAAGGATTTTTGTATAGATTTGGTTATATTACACTTACAGTGCCTTGCAAAAGTATTCAGCCCCCTTGAACTTTTCAACCTTTTGCCACATTTCAGGCTTCAAACATAACGATATGAAATTGTAATTTTTTGTGAAGAATCAACAACAAGTGGGACACAATCGTGAAGTGGAACGAAATTTATTGGATATTTTAAACTTTTTTTAGAAATAAAAAACTAAAAAGTGGGGCGTGCAATATTATTCAGCCCCTTTACTTTCAGTGCAGCAAACTCACTCCAGAAGTTCAGTGAGGATCTCTGAATGATCCAATGTTGACCTAAATGACTGATGGTGATAAATAGAATCCACCTGTGTGTAATCAAGTCTCCGTATAAATGCACCTGCTCTGTGACAGTCTCAGAGTTCTGTTTAAAGCGCAGAGAGCATCATGAAGACCAAGGAACACACCAGGCAGGTCCGAGATACTGTTGTGGAGAAGTTTAAAGCCGGATTTGGATACAAAAAGATTTCCCAAGCTTTAAACATCTCAAGGAGCACTGTGCAAGCGATCATATTGAAATGGAAGGAGTATCAGACCACTGCAAATCTACCAAGACCCGGCCGTCCCTCTAAACTTTCAGCTCAAACAAGGAGAAGACTGATCAGAGATGCAGCCAAGAGGCCCATGATCACTCTGAATGAACTGCAGAGATCTACAGCTGAGGTGGGAGACTCTGTCCATAGGACACAATCAGTCGTACACTGCACAAATCTGGCCTTTATGGAAGAGTGGCAAGAAGAAAGCCATTTCTCAAAGATATCTATAAAAATTGGTTATAATGGTGTGTATATGTAGTCTATGCTATGTACGGTATTTACACAATAAGGTTTTTTCTATGACCATGTTACATAGTGTCCGAAAATGGAATGTTCCACTCAGGCATGAAAGGGTTAAGGTCTAGTAAGGTCTAGTAAAGTCCAATAAGGTCTAGTAAGGCCTATTAAGGTCTAGTATTGTCTGTTAAGGTCCGTTAAGATTTAGTAAGGTCTGTTAAGGTCCAGTAAGGTCTGTTAAGGTCCACTAAGGTCTGTTAACGTCTTGTAATGTCTGATAAGGTCTAGTAGGGTCTGTTATGGTCCGGTAAAGTCTGTTAAGGTCCAGTAAAGTCTTTTAGGTTCCATTAAGGTATCTTAAGGTCTGTTAAAGTCTGTTAAAGTCTGTTAAAGTCTGTTAAGGTCTGTTAAGATCCAGTAAGGCTTTGTAAGGTCTGGTAAGACCAGGATTGCCTTTTATTGTCCACTAAGGTCTGTTAAGGTCCACTAAAGTCTGTTATGGTCCAGTAATGTCTGTGAAGTATTAATAAAGTCTTTTAAGGTCCAGGAGTGTCTGCTAAGGTTTAGTAAAGTCTTTTAAGGTCCAGTAAAGTCTGTTAAGATCTAGTAATGTCTGTTAAGGTCCAAAAATGTCTGTTAAGGTCCAGTAAGGTCTGTTAAGATCCAGTAAATTCTCTTAAAGTCCGTTAAGGTCTATTAAGGTCCAGTAAGGTCTGATAAGGTCTAGTAAGGTATGTTAATGTCTAGTATTGTCTGTTATGGTCCGTTAAGGTTTAGTAAAGTCTGTTAAGGTCCAGTAAGGTCTGTTAAGGACCACTAAGCTCTGTTAAGGTCCACTAAGGTCTGTTAAGGTATATTAATGTCTGTTAATGTCCAGTATTGTCTGTTAAGTCCAGTAATGTCTGTTAATGTCTGTTAAGGTCTGGCAAGGTCCAGTAATGTCTGTTAAGGTCCAGTAAAGATTGTTAAGGTCCTTTAAGCTCTGTTAAGGTTTAGTAAGGTCCAGTAAGGTCTGTCAAGGTCTACTAAGGTCTGTTAAGGTCCAGTAAGGTCTGGTAAAGTCTTGTAAGGTCTGT
The DNA here is from genome assembly GCF_030014385.1 of Trichomycterus rosablanca. Taxonomy (NCBI): domain Eukaryota; kingdom Metazoa; phylum Chordata; class Actinopteri; order Siluriformes; family Trichomycteridae; genus Trichomycterus; species Trichomycterus rosablanca. The sequence continues at coordinate 13,695,474 of NC_086004.1, read as the reverse complement.
TAAGGTCTTTTAAGGTTTATTAAAGTCTCTTAAGGTCCAGTAAAGTCTGTTATGGTCCAGTAGGGTCTTTGCAGGTCTAGTAATTTCTGGTATGGTCTGTTAAGGTCCAGTAAAGTCTTTTAAGATCTGTTACGGTTCAGTAAGGTCTGTTAAAGTCCAGTAAGGGCTTTTAAGGTCTTGTAAAGTCTGTTAAGATCCAGTAATGCCTGTTAAGGTCTAGTAAAGTCTGTTAATGTCCAGTAATGCCTGTTAAGGTCTACCAAAGTCTGGTAAGGTCCACTAAGGTCTGTTAAGGTCCACTAAGGTCTGGTAAGGACCAGTAAGGTCTGGTAAACTTTATTAGAGTCCAGTAAGGTCTGTTATGGTCCAGTAAGGTCTTTGAAGGTCCAGTAATGTCTGGTAAGGTCCAGTAAAATCTGTTAAGATCCAGTAAGGTCTGTTAAGGTCTAGTTAGGTCTGTCAAAGTCCAGTAAAGTCATTTAAGGTCCAGTAAGGTGTTTTAAAGTATATTAAAATCTGTTAATGTCCAGTAAGGTCTGTTAGGGTCTTGTAATGTCTGGTAAAGTCCTGTAAGATCTGGTAAAAACTGGTAAGGTCTGGTAAGGTCCAGTAAGGTCTGTTAATGTTAATGTCTAGTAAGGTCTCTTAAGGTCCAGTAATGCCTGTTAAGGTCTACTAAAATCTGTTGAGGTCCATTAAGGTCTGGTAAGGTCTAGTAAGGTCTGTTAATGTCCAATAATGTCTGTTAAGGTCCAGTAGTGTCTGGTAAGGTCTGTTAAGGTCCAGTTATTTCTGTTCAGGTACAGTACGGTCTGATAAGTTCTAGTAAGGTCTGGTAAGGTCTATTAAGGTCTGGTAAAATCTTGTAAGGTCTGTTAAGGTCCAGTAAGGTCGTTTATGGTCCAGTAAGGTCTAGTAAGGTTTGTTAAGATCCGGTAATGTCTGTTAGAGTCTGTTAATGTCCAGTAAGGTCTGTTAAGGTGCAGTAATGTCTGTTGAGGTTCAGTAAGGTCTGTTAAAGTCCAATAAAGTCTGATAAGGTCTGTTAAGGTCTGTTAAGGTCTGTTAAGGTTCAGTAAGGTATGTTAAGTTCCAGTTAGGCCTGTTAAGGTCTTCTGAGGTCTGTTAAAGTCCAGTAAAGTCTGTTAAGGTCCACTAAGGTCTGGTAAGGTCCAGTAATGTCTTCTACGGTCTACTTAAGTCTGTTAATGTTTAGTAAAGTCTGTTGAGGTCCAGTAAGGCTTGTTAAGTACTAGTAAGGTCTAGTAAGGTCTGTTAAGGTTTAGTAAAATCAGTTAAGGTCTAGTAAGGTCTGTTAAAGTCCAGTAAGGCCTGTTAAGGTCTAGTAAAGTCTGTTAATGTCCAGTAATGATTGTTAATGTCCAGTAAGGTCTGTTAAAGTCCTGTAAGAGCTGTTAATGTCTAGTAAGGCTTGTTAAGTACAGGTAAGGTCTACTAATGCCTTTTAAGGTCTAATAAGGCCAATTAGGTCTAGTAATTTCTGTTAAGGTCTAGTAAGGCCTGTTAAGGTCTAGTAACGTCTGTTAAGGTCTAGTTAGCACTGTTAAGGTCTAGTACAGTCTGATAAGGTCCAGTAAGTCTTGTTAAGTACTAGTAAGGTCTAGTCAGGTCTGTTAAGGTCCAGTAAGGTCTATTCGGGTCTGTTAAGGTCTAGTAATGTCTGTTAAGGTCTATTAAAGTCTGTTAAAGTCTGTTAAGATCTAGTAATGTTTAGTAATGTCTGTTAAGGTCTATTAAGGTCTTTTAAGGTCTAGTAAAGTCTGTTAAGGTCCAGTAAGGTCTGTGAAGGTCCAGTAAGGTCTATTAAGGTCTGTTAAGGTTAAGTAAAGTCTGTTAAGGTCCAGTAAGTTCTGTTAAGGTCCAGTAAGGTCTGTTAAAGTCTAGTAAGGCCTGTTAAGGTCCAATAAGGCCTGTTAAGGTCCAATAAGGTTTTTTAAAAGTCTTGTAAGGTCTTTTAAGGTCTAATAAGGTCTGTTAAGGTCCAGTAAGGTCTGTTAAGGTCCATTAAGGCCTGTTAAGGTCTAGTAAGATCTTTTAAGGTTCAATAAGGTCTGTTAAGGTCCTTTAAGGATTGTTTAGGTCTACTAAAGCCTGTTAAGGTCCAGTAAGGTTTTTTAAGGTGATGTAGGATTTTTTTAAGTCCAGTAAGGTCTGTTAAGGTCCAGTAAGGTCTGTTAAGGTCTAATAAGAACTCTTAAAGTCTAGTAAAGTATGTTAGGATCCACTAAAATCTACTAAAGTCTGTTAAAGTCTCCTAATGTCTGTTAAGGTCTCCTGAGGTCTGTTGAGATCCACTAAGGTCTGTTAAGGTCTAGTGATGTCTGTTAAGTTCCAGTAAAGTTTTCTACATTCTTTTTATGGTCTGTTAATGTCTTCTATGGTCTGCTATGGTCTACTAAGGTCTCTTAAGGTCTCCTAAGGTCCAATAAGGTCTCCTAAGGTCTTTTAAGGTTTCCTAAGGTCTGTTAAGGTCTGTTAAGGTCTTGTAAGGTCTTGTAAGGTCTAGTAAAGTCCTGTTATTTTCCAGTAGTATTTGTTAAGGTCCAGTAAGGTTTCCTAAGTTCTGTTAAAATCTAGTAAGGTCTGTTAAGGTCTACTAATGTCTGTTAAGGTGTAGTAAGGTCTGTTAGGGTCTCCTAAGGTCTGTTAAGGTTTAGTAGGTTCTAGTAAGTTATTTTAAGTTCTACTAAGGTCTGTTTAATTCTACTAAGGTCTGTTAAGGTCCAGTAAGGTCTGCTAAGGTCAACTAAGGTCTGTTAATCCTCCTATTACCTTTGGGGTCAATTTGACCTCATTCAATGTTTATTGTCTTTAAATAAATGATTGACATCATTTTTTTTACTTCATATTTGATGACTTTTCCTAATTTAATGGGGACAACTGGGTAAACATAAAATTAACATGATGTTATGTTTTCAATGTCCTGTACACATGTTGTACGCATCGGTGTTCTTTGGGGTCAATTTGACCCCAGGCTGTTTTAGCTGTATAAAACATATAAAAAATATCAACATTTTACACACATTTGTTTTGGTTGTTTAGGAAGATATTGAGGTCACTATGACATGCAATTTTATAATCTTCAAAAAACTTTAAGGCCCTAACCTCACATAACTATAACTGTAGTAGTGTGATAACCATTAATAGTTCACACAACCTGGGGGAGGGGGAAACATCATCCCCACAAGATTTTTCATATTTCCCATGCTGTGGGGACAGGAAAGTATGGTTCCTGCCCATAGAGACAGAGGAGGATGTTGAGGAGGACCCGGATTATTAGGCATCCTCCTCTGATAAGAATGAGACCCTCAGTGTTGACCCTTCTTTTGTCTCTCAACCACCAGCAAACACACTACCTTCCAAAACTGCAATAACAAGGAATAACAAGGCAGACCTAGTGCTGCTAATGTCAACAAAATGCTTCCAGATATGCTGTCAGTCATGTCCAAGACATAAAATCAGCATTTAAGCTCTTCATGACACCAGCAATTGAAAAGGATATACTTGAGATGACAAAGTTAGAGGGGAGGTGTGTGTATGGGGACAGTTGGAAAGACTTGGATGTGACCCACTTGCAAGCCTACATTGGGTTGCTTATTTTGGCGGGAGTGCACAAGCCAAAAGGCGAAACAACAGCAAGTCTTTGGGCTGCTGACACTGGAAGGGCAATATTTCCAGCCACCATGTCTCTAAACACATTCCATGTTTTCTCCCATGTCATACGCTTTGATGACAGAGAAACAAGGCAGGGCCGAAGAGAGTGTGACAAACTTGCAGGAACATGGGATGTATGGGACAAGTGGGTTCAGCGATTACCTTTTCTTTACAATCCAGGCCCCCACGTGACTGTGGATGAATGTCTAATTGCATTTTGTGGGCTCTGTCCTTTCAAACAATACATGCCCATAATGATGATCTGTTTTACAAATAAAATCCTTCTAAATTTTTGAAATTGTGTGTGTCAAATTGACCCCAAACAGGTTACTATTCCAACAGAAATTGTTTTTCATTCCAAATGTTGTAGATAACAAAAATATGTCACTCATATAAATCCATTAAAACACCAAAAATATCACTACTTCCAATTTTAGGTCAATCAATGAGATTTGATGGTGATCTGCATATTTCTCCATAGTCACTCAACAGGTATTCTGGATGTATAAGGGGGTTGTTTATTTTTTAAAAGGCTATTTAGGTGGTCAATGAACAACCAAAAAGTATGTGACATTAATTTGGGTAAAAATTTTAATTATAATTATTTTCTGGAGATTTAAATTGCTGGGGTCAAATTGACCCCAAGCATGAAAGGTGTAAATTTGAAGGTAAATGGAGGGTTAAGGTCCAGTAAGGTCTGTTAAGGTCCAGTAAGGTCTGTTAAGGTGTAGTAAGGTCTGTTAAGGTGTAGTAAGGTCTGTTAAGGTGTAGTAATATGTGTTAAGGTCCAGTAAAGTCTGTTAAGGTCTCCTAAGGTCTGTTAAGGTCCAGTAAAGTCTGTTAAGGTCTACTAAAATCTACTAAGGTCTCTTAATGTCTGTTAGGGTATAACAAGGTCTGTTAAAGTCCAGTAAAGTCTCCAAAGGTCTGTTAAGGTCTAGTAAGGACTGCTAAGGTCTAGTAAAGTCTGTTAAGGTCCAGTAAAGTGTGTTAAAGTCCAGTAAGGTCTACTAATTTCTTTTAAGGTCTACTAAGATCTCTTAAAGTTCTCTATGGTCTGTTAAGGTCTAGTAAGGTCTGTTAAGGTATATTAAGGTCTGATAAGGTCTCCTAAAGTCTGTTAAAGTCTAATAAGGTCTGTTATGGCCCAGTAAGTTCTACTAAGAACTGTTAAGATCTCTTAGGGTCTTTTAAGGTCTATTAAAGTCTGTCAAGGTCTATTAAGGTCTGTTAGAGTCCAGTAAGGTCTTTTAAGGTCCAGTAAAGTCTGTTAAGCTCCAGTAAGGTCTCCTAAGGTTTGTTAAGGTCTCCAAAGGTCTGTTAAGGTCTCCAAAGGTCTGTTAAAGTCTACTAAGGTATGTTAAGGTCTTTTAAAGTTCAGTAAGGTCTGTTAAGGTCCCATAAAATCTGTTAAGGTCCTGTAAGGCCTGTTAAAGTCTAGGAAGGCCTGTTAAAAGAACAGGCCTTTCTTTATTTCTTTCTTTCTAAAATATGGTAAGGTCTGTTTAGGTCCAGTAAGGCCTTTTAAGGTCTAGTAAGGCCTGTTAAGGTCTAGTAAGGTTTGTTAAGGTCTTGTAAAGCCTGTTAAGGTCTGTTAAGGTCTGAAAAGGTCTTTTAAGGCATGTTTAGGCCTGTTAAGGTCCAGTAAAACCTGTTAAGGTCCAGTAAGGTCTGTAAAAGTCTAGTAAGGTCTGTTAAGGTCCTGTAAGGCCTCTTAAGGTCCGGTAAGGCCTGTTAAGTTCCAGTAAAACATGTTAATGTATCTTAATGTCTCCTAATGTCTAGTAAGGTCTGTAAAAGTGTAGTAAGGCTTTTTAAGGTCTAATAATGTCTATTAGGGTTTGATGAGGGTCTTGTAAGGTCTAGTAAGTTCTGTTAAGGTCATTTAAGGTTTGTTAAGGTCTTTTAAAGCCTGTTAATGTCTAGTAAAGCCTTTTATTGTCTAGTAATGCCTGTTAGGGTTTTGTAAGGTCTGTTAAAGTTTTTTAAGGTCTCTTAAGGTCCAGTAAGGCTTTTTTAGTTCCAATAATGTCTGTTAAGGTCTTGTAAGGCCTGTTATGGTCTAGTAAAGCCTGTTAAGGTCTAGTAAAGCCTGTTAAGGTCTAGTAAGGTTTGTTAAGGTCCAGTAAGGTCTACTAAGGTTTGTTAAGGTCTCTTAAGGTCTCTTAAGGTCTCTTAAGGTCTCTTAGGGTCTGTTAAGGTCTGTTAAGGTCTGTTAAGGTCCAGTAAGGTCTAGTAAGGTCTGTTAAGGTCCAGTCAGGCCTGTTAAGTTCTAGCAAGGTCTATTAAGGTCCAGTAAGGTCTGTTAAGGTCTAGTAAGGTTTTTAGGGTCCAGAAAGGTCTAATAAGGCCTGTTAAGGTCTAGTAAGGTCTGTTAAGGTCCAGTAAGGCCTGTTAAGGTCAAGCAAGGTCTGTTAAGGTCCAGGAAGGTCTGTTGAGGTCTGCTATGGCTTGTTAAGGTCTAGTAAGGCCTGTTAAGATCTAGTAAGTTCTGTTAATGACTGTTATGGTGTTCAAAGGTTTAATAAGGTCTGTCAAGCTTTTGTAAGGTCTGTTAAGGTCTGCGAAGGTTTGTTAAGGTCTGCTAAGGTCTGCTAAGGTCTGTTAAGGTCTCGTAAGGCTTGTTAAGGTCCAGTAAGGCCTGTTAAAGTTTGGTAAGGTCTGTTTGGGTCCAGTAAATCCTGTTAAGGTTCAGTAAGGCCTTTTAAGGTCTTGAAAAGCCTGTTAAGGTCTAGTAAGGTCTGTTAAGGTTTGCTAAGGTCTGAAAAGGTATTTTAAGGCCTGTTTAGGCCTTTTAAGGTCTAGTCAGGCCTCTTAAAGTCTAGTAAAACCTGTTATTGTCCAATAAGGTCTGTTAAGCTCCTTTAAGGCCTCTTAAGGTCCTGTAAAGCCTCTTAAGGTCCAGTAAGGCGTCTTAAGGTCCAGTAAAGCCTGTTAAGGTCCAGTAAACCTGTTAATTTCTCTTAATGTCTCCTAATGTCTAGTAAGGTCTGTTAAAGTCTAGTAAGGCTTGTTAAGGTCTAATAATGTCCATTAAGGTCTGTTGAGGGTCTTGTAAGGCCTAGTAATTTCTGCTACGGTCATTTAAGGCCTGTTAAGGTCTAGCAAGGTCTGTTAAGGTCCAGTAAGGTCTGTTAAGGTCTGTTAAGGTCTAGTAAGGTCTGTTGAGGTCTAGTAAGGTTTGTAAGGTCCAGAAAGGTCTAATAAGGCCTGTTAAGGTCTAGTAAGGTCTGTTAAGGTCCAGTAAGTCCTGTTAAGGTCTAGCAAGGTCTGTTAAGGTCCAGTAAGGTCTGTTAAGGTCTAGTAAGGTCTGTTGAGGTCTGCTATGTCTTGTTAAGGTCTAGTAGGGCCTGTTAAGGTCTAGTAAGTTCTGTTAATGACTGTTAAGGTCTACAAAGGTTTAATAAGGTCTGTCAAGGTTTTGTAAGGTCTGTTAAGGTCTGCTAAGGTATGTTAAGGTCTGCTAAGGTCTGCTAAGGTCTGTTAAGGTCTCGAAAGGCTTGTTAAGTTCCAGTAAGGCCTGTTAAAGTCTGGTAAGGTCTGTTTAGGTACAGTAAATCCTGTTATGGTTTAGTAAGGTTTTTTAAGGTCTTTTAAAGCCTGTTAAGGTCTAGTAAGGTCTGTTAAGGTATGCTAAGGTCTGAAAAGGTCTTTTAAGGCCTGTTTAGGCCTGTTAAGGCCTGTTTAGGCCTGTTAAGGTCTAGTAAGGCCTTTTAAAGTCTATTAAAACCTGTTAAGGTTCAGTAAGGTCTGTTAAGGTCCTGTAAGGCCTCTTAAGGTCCAGTAAGGCCTCTTAAGGTCCAGTAAAGCTTCTTAAGGTCCAGTTAAGCCTTTTAAGGTCCAGTAAACCTTTTTCTTAATGTCTCCTAATGTCTAGTAAGGTCTGTTAAAGTCTAGTAAGTCTTGTTAAGGTCTAATAATGTATATTAAAGTCTGTTGAGGGTCTTGTAAGGTCTAGTAATTTCTGTTAAGGTCTAGCAAGGTCTGTTGAGGTCTGCTCTGGCTTGTTAAGGTCTAGTAAGGCCTGTTAAGGTCTAGTAAGTTCTGTTAATTACTGTTAAGGTCTACAAAAGTTTAATAAGGTCTGTCAAGGTTTTGTAAGGTCTGGTAAGGTCTGGTAAGGTCTGCTAAGGTCTGTTAAGGTCTGTTAAGGTCTCGTAAGGCTTGTTAAGGTCTAAAAATCTTGTTAAGGTCTAGTAGGGCTTGTTAAGGTCTTGTAGGGCTTGTTAGGTTCTAGTAAGGCCTTTTAAGTACTACTAAGGTCTGTTAAGGTCTACTAAAGTTTTTTAAGTTTCAGTAAGGTCTGTTAAGGTCTTGTAAGGTCTGTTAAGGTCCAGTAAAGTATTTTAAGGTATCCTAAGTTCTGTTAAAGTCCAGTTAGATCTGTTAAGGTCCAGTAATGTCATTTAAGGTTCAGAAAGGTCTGTTAAGGTATACTAAGGTCTGATAAGGTCTTCCAATATCTTGTAAGGTCCAGTAAGGTCTCCAAAGGTCTGTTAAGGTCTAGTAAAAAACTGCTAAAGTCTAATAAAGTCTGTTAAGCTCCAGTAAGGTGTGTAAAGGTCCAGTACGATGTGTTAAGGTCCAGTAAGGTCTCCTAATTTCTGTTAAGGTCTACTTAGGTCTCCTAAAGTCTACTATGGTCTGTTAATGTCTACTAAGGTCTGTTAAGGTCTAGTAAAGTCTGTTAACGTCCAGTAAGGTCTGTTATGGTCTAGAAAGGCCTGTTAAAGTCTAGTTAGGTCTGTTCAGTTCTAGTAAAGTCTACTAAGGCCTGTTAATGTCTTGTAATGCTTTTTAAGGTCTAGTAAGGTTTGTTAAAGTCCAGTAAGGTCTGTTAATGTCCAGTAAGGTCTGTTAATGTCTAGTAAAGCCTGTTAAAGTTCAGTATTGCAAGTTAAGATCTAGTAAGGCATGTTAAAGTCCAGTAAAACCTATTAAGGTCCAGTAAGGTCTGTTAATGTCTATTAAGGTCTGTTAATGTTTAGTAATGTCTGTTAAAGTCCAGTATTGCAAGTTAAGGTTTACTAAAGCCTGTTAAGGTCTAGTAAGGTCTTTTAATTTCTAGTAAAGTCTGTTAAAGTCTAGTAATGCCTGTTAAGGTTTAGTAAGGTCTGTTAAGGTCTAGTAATCCTTTCTAAGGTTTTTTAAAGTCTGTTTAAAATTAGTAAGGCCTGTTAAGGTCCAGTAAAGCCTGTTAAGTTCTATTAAGGCCTGTTAAGTTCTATTAAGGCCTGTTAAGGTCTAGTTAGAGTTGTTAAAGTCTAGTAAGGCCTGTTAAGGTCTAGTAAGTTCTGTTAAGGTCTAGTTAGGAATGTTACGGTCCAGTGAGGTCTACTAAAGTCTGTTAATGTCTCTCAATGTCTTAAGATCTCCTAAGGTTTGTTAAGGTCAAGTAACGTTTGTTAATGTCTACTAAGGTCTTTTAAGGTCTAGTAATGTCTTTAAAGTTCCAATAAGGTCTGTTAAGGTCCACTAAGGTCTGTTAAAATCTATTAAGGTCTGTTAATGTCCAGTAACGTCTGTTAAGATTTGTTCAGGTCCAGTAAGGTCTACTAAGGTATGAAAAAGTCTAGTAAGCTCTTTTAAGGACCATTTAGGTCTGTTAACGTCTGTTAAGGTCTACTAGGTTCTGTTAAGTTCTTTTAAGGTCTGTTAAGGTCTATTAAGGTCTGTTAAGGTCACTGATTTCAGTAATGCGTTACTTAGTAACGCGTTACTCTAATCTGACCAAATTTTTCAGTAACGAGTAATCTAACGCGTTACTATTTCCAATCCAGTCATCAGATTAAAGTTACTTATCCAAGTTACTGTGCGTTACTATTTTTGCATCTCGGAGAGTGACGTCTGGTCTATGCGACAATTAAGTCACGAGCTATGTCCGGAATCGCATACTTACAGAGTATGCACTAGATTGGAAGAAGTATGCACTACTCGGCCGGTAAAGAAGTACATACTTTCAGTACAGAAGTGTGCAGTATGCACACAACACTGCTACGTACTACACGTGGGGACGTGATGACATAATATCACCATAGTAACAGACTCATTACAAACCCCACTCGCCAAAATTTTGGATATTTATCGTCTTTTTGTTATTTATTTGTTTCTAAAAAATGTATTTTATTTATCTTACTTACACTTGTGAACAGAGGACTCCGTTTTCCGCGTCTTTCTTGTTTCTTATTCTGCTTCAATCGCCTACGCAGCTCCAGTTGCATTACGGCAGCTGCTGAATGTAACTAATAAAGTAACTTATCTAACTTTTAAAATAAAGTAATCAATAAAGTAACTAAGTTACTTTTAAAATAAAGTAATCAATAAAGTAACTAAGTTACGTTTTAAAGGTTTTAAAGGTCCAGTAAAGTCTCCTCTGTTAAGGTCCTCTAGGGTTTGTTGAGGTCTAGAAAGGTCTGTTAAGGTCTAGTAAGGTCTATTAAGGTCAAGTAAGGTCTGTTAAGGTCTTTTAAAGTCTGGTAAGGTCAAGTAAAATGTGTTGAAGTCCAGTAAGGTCTCTTAGGTTATGTTAAGGTCTACTAAGGTCTGTTAAAATCTAGTAAGGTCTGTTAAGGTCTCCTAAATTCTGTTAAGGTCTCCTAAGGTCTGTGAAGGTCTATTAGGGTATTTTAAGTTTTAGTAAGGTCTTTTAAGGTTCTTTAAGGTCCAGTAAAGTCTGTTAAGGTCTAATAAGGCCTGTTAAGGTCCAATAAGGCCTTTTAAAATCTAGTAAGGTCTGTAAAGGTCTAGTAAAGTCTGTTAAGGTTTTAAAAGGTCTGTTAAGTTCCAGTAAAGCCTTTTAAGAACCAGTAAGGCCTTTTAAGATCTTTTAAGGTCTAGTAAAGTCTGTTAAGGTCTAGTTAAGCCTAGTAAGAACTGTTAAGCTCTAGTAAGGCCTGTTAAGGTCTAGTAAGGTCTGTTAAGGTCTTGTAAGGTCTGTTAGGGTCCATTGAGGTCTGTTAAGGTCCAGTAAGGTCTTGTAATGTATGTTAAGGTCTAATAATAACTCTTAAAGTCTAGTAAGGTCTGTTAGGATCCACTAAGGTCTAATAAAGTATGTTAAAGTCTCCTAAGGTCTGTTAAGGTCTCCTGAGGTCTGGTAAAGTTTATTAAGGTCTGTTAAGGTCTAGTAATGTCTGTTAACTTCCAGTAAAGTTTGTTAAGGTCCAGTAAAATTTCCTAAGTTCTGTTAAGGTCTACTATGGTCTGTTAATGTCTATGGTTTTTTAGGGTCCAATAAGGTCTTCTAAGGTCTGTATAGGTTCCGTAAGGTCTGTTAAGGTCTCCTAAGGTCTGTTAAGGTCTACTAAAGTCTTATGTTCCAGTAGGGTTTGTTAAGGTCCAGTAAGGTTTCCTAAGTTCTGTTAAAAGGTCTGTTAAGGTCTACTAATGTCTGTTAAGGTGCAATAAGGTCTGTTAGGGTCTCCTAAGGTCTGTTAAGGTCCAGTAAAGTCTGTTAAGGTCAACTAAGGTCTGTTAAGGTCCAGTAAGGTCTGTTAAGGTGTAGTAAGGTCTGTTAAGGTGTAGTAATATTTGTTAAGGTCCAGTAAAGTCTGTTAAGGTCTCCTAAGGTCTTTTAAAGTCCATTAAGATCTGTTAAGGTCCAGTAAGGTCATTTAAGGTCCAGTAAAGTCTGTTAAGGTCTAGTAAGGATTGCTAAGGTCTAGTAAAGTCATTTAAGGTCCAGTAAGGTGTGTTAAGGTCCAGCAAGGTCTTCTAATTTCTGTTAAGGTTTACTAAGGTCTCTTAAAATACACTATGGTCTGTTAAGGTGTAGTAAGGTCTGATAAGGTCTACTAATGTCTGTTATGGTCCAGTAAGTTCTACTAAGATCTGTTAAGATCTCCTAAGGTCTTTTAAGGTCTGTTAGAGTCCAGTAAGGTCTGTTAAGGTCTTTTAGAGTCTTATAAAGTTTAAAGTCCTGTAAGGTCTTTTAAGGTCTCATAAAATCTGTTAAGGTCCAGTAAGATCTGTTAAAGTCTAGTAAGGCCTATTAGGGTCCAGTAAGTTATGTTAAGGTCCAGTAAGGCCTTTTAAGGTCTAGTAAGGCCTGTTAAGGTCTGGTAAGGTCTGTTTAGGTCCAGTAAAGCCTGTTAAGGTCTAGTAAGGTCTGTTAAGATCTGCTAAGGTCTGAAAAGTTCTTCTAAGTCCTCTTTAGGCCTGTTAAGGTCTAGTAAGGCCTGTTAAGGTCCCGTAAGGTTTTTTAAGGTCCAATAAGGCCTGTTAAGGTCCAGTAAAGCCTCTTAGGGTCCAGTAAGGCCTGTTAAGGTCCAGAAAAACCTGTTAATGTCTCTTAATGTCTAGTAAGTTCTGTTTAAGTCTAGTAAGGCTTGTTAAGGTCTAATAAGGGTCTTGTAAGGTCTAGTAAGCTCTGTTAAGGTCATTTAAAATTTGTTAAGATTTGTTAAGATCTAGTAAAGCCTGTTAATGTCTAGTAATGCCTGTTAAGGTTTTTGGAGGTATGTTATAGTCTTTTAGGGTTTCTTAACGTCCATTAAGATCTTTTAAATTCTGGTAATGTCTGTTAAGGTCCAGTAAGGCCTGTTATGGTCTAGTAATGCCTGTTAAGGTTTTGTAAGGTCTGTTGAGGTCCAGAAAGGTCTACCAAGGTCTGTTAGGGTCTTTTAAGGTCTGTTAAGGTCTAGTAAAGTCTGTTAAGGTCCAGTAAGGTCTGTTAATGTCTAGTAACGTCTGTTAAGGTCCAGTAAAGTCTAGTAAGGTCTACTAAGGTCTGTTAAGGTCTAGTAAGGTCTGTTAAGGTCTAGTAAGGTCTGGTAAGGTCCAGTAAGGCCTGTTAAGGTCTTATAAGGTCTGTTAAGATCCAGTAGAACTTGTTAAGGTCTATCAAGGTCTGTTAAGGTCCAGTAAGGCATGTTAAGGTCTATTAGGGTCTTTTAAGGTTTGTTAAGGTCCAGTAAGGCCTGTTGAGGTCTAGTAAAATCTGTTAAGGTCTGCTAAGGTGTCTTAGGGCCTGTTTAGGTCTAGTAAAGCCTGTTAAGGTCTAGTAAGGTCTTTTTAGGTCTAATAAGGTCTGTTAAGGTCCAGTAATGTCTGTTATGGTCTAGTAAAGCCTGTTAACGTCTAGTTAGGTCTTTTAAGATCTATTAAGGTCTGTTAATGTCCAGTAAGGTCTGTTATGGTCTAGTAAGGCCTGTTAACGTCTAGTTAGGTCTGTTAAGGTCTAGTTAGGCTTGTTAAGGTCTAGTAAGGTCTGTTAAGGTCTGCTAAGGTTTCTTAAGGCCTGTTTAGGTCTAGTCAAGCCTGTTAAAAACAGTATTGCAAGTTAAGTTCTATTAAGGCTTGTTAGGGTCCAGTAAGGTCTGTTAAGGTCCAGTAATGTCTGTTAAGGTCCAGTAAGGTCCAGTAAGGTCTAGTAAGGTCTGTTAGAGTCCAGTAAGGTTTGTTTATGTCTGTTAAGGTCCATTATGGTCCATTAAGGTTTACTAAGGTCTATTAAAGTTTGCTAATGTCTAGTAATGCTTTTTAAGGTCTACTAAGGCTTGTTAATGTCTAGTAAAGCCTGTTATTGTCTGGTAATGCCTGTTAAGGTTTTATAAGGTCTGTTAAAGTCCAGTATTGCAAGTTAAGGTCTAGAAAAGTCAGTTAAGGTCTAGTAAGGCCTGTTAAGGTATAGTAAGTTCTTTTTATGGTTCAGTAAGTCCTGTTAAGGTCCAGTAAGGTCTGTTAAGGTCCAGTGAAACCTGTTAGAGTCCAGTAAGGTCTGTTAAGGTCCAGTAAATCCTTTTAAGGTCTAGCAAGGTCTTTTAAGGTCTAGCAAGGTCTGTTAAGGTCAAATAAGGCATGTTAAGGTCTATTATAGTCTGTTAAAGTCTTTTAAGGTGTACTAAAGTCTGTTAAGGTTTTTTAAGGTCTGTTGAAGTCTAATAAGCTCTAGTAAAGTCTTAAGTTCTAGTAAGGTCTGTTAGGGTCTACTGAGGTTTATTAAGGTCTAGTAAGGGTCTGATAAGGTCTAGTAAAGCCTGTTAAGGTGTAGTAAGATATCTTAAGGTTCAATAAGGTCTCTTAAGGTCTGTTAAAGTCTCTTAAGGTCTGTTAAGGTCTCCTAAGGTCTGTTAAGGTCTAGTAAGGTCTTTCAAGGTCCAGTAAAATCTGTTAAAGTCCAGTAAGGTCTGTTAAGGTCTACTAAAATCTGTTAAGGTCTCTTAATGTGTGTTAAAGTCTCCAAAGTTCTGTTAGGGTCTAGTAGTGTCTGCTAAGGTCTAGTAAAGTCTGTTAAGGTCCCGTAAGGTTTTTTAAGGTCCAATAAGGCCTGTTAGGGTCTAGTAAAGATTGTTAAGGTCTAGTAAGCTCTTTTTAATGTTTAGTAAGTCCTGTTAAGGTCTAGTAAAGTCTGTTAGGGTCCAGTAAGGCCTGTTAAGGTCCAGTAAGGTCTTTTAAGATCCAGTAAATCCTGTTAAGGTCTAGCAAGGTCTGTTAAGGTCTAGTAGGGTTTGGTAAGGTCTTTTAGAGCCTGTTTAGGTCTCTTAAGGTCTGTTTAGGTCTAGTAAGCTCTAGTGAAATCTTTTAAGTTCTAGTAAGGTCTGTTAGGGTCTAATAAGGTTTTTAAGGTCTAGTAAGAGTCTGATAAGGTCTAGTAATCCCTGTTAAGGTCCAGTATGGTCTGTTAAGGTCTAGTAAGGCATTTTAATGTCTAGTTAAGCTTGTTATTGTCTAGTAATGCCTGTTAAGGTTTTGTAAGGTCTGTTGAGGTCCAGAAAGGTCTTCTAAGGTCTGTTAAGGTCTTTCAAGGTCTGTTAAGGTCTAGTTAAGTCTGTTAAGGTCCAGTATGGTCTGTTAATGTCTAGTATTGTTTGTTAAGGTCTAGTAAAGTCTAGTAAGGTCTACTAAGGTCTGTTAAGGTCTAGAAAGGTCTGTTAAGGTCCAGTAAGGCCTGTTAAGGTCTAATAAGGTCTGTTAAGATCCAGTAAAGCTTGTTAAGGTCTAGCAAGGTCTGTTAATATCCAGTAAGGCATGTTAAGGTCTATTAGGGTCTTTTAAGGTTTGTTAAGGTCCAGTAAGGCCTGTTGATGTCTAGTAAAATCTGTTAAGGTCTGCTAAGGTGTCTCGGGGCCTGTTTAGGTCTAGTAAAGCCTGTTAAGGTCTAGTAAGGTCTGTTATGGTCTAGTAAAGCCTGTTAACATCTATTTAGGTCTTTTAAGATCTATTAAGGTCTGTTAAGGTCCAGTAAGGTCTGTTATAGTCTAGTAAGGCCTGTTAACATCTAGTTAGGTCTGTTAAGGTCTAGTTAGGCTTGTTAAGGTCTAGTAAGGTTTCTTAAGGCCTGTTTAGGTCTAGTAAAGCCTGTTAAAGACAGTATTGCAAGTTAAGTTCTAGTAAGGCTTGTTAGGGTCCAGTAAGGTCTGTTAAGGTCCAGTAACATCTGTTAAGGTCTAGTAAGGTCCAGTAAGGTCTAGTAAGGTCTTTTAGAGTCTAGTAAGGTTTGTTTATGTCTGTTAAGGTCCATTATGGTCCATTAAGGTTTACTAAGGTCTATTAAAGCTTGCTAATGTCTAGTAATGCTTTTTAAGGTCTACTAAGGCTTGTTAATGTCTAGTAAAGCCTGTTATTGTCTGGTAATGCCTGTTAAGGTTTTGTAAGGTCTGTTAAAGTCCAGTATTGCAAGTTAAGGTCTAGAAAAGTCAGTTAAGGTCTAGTAAGGTCTGATAAGGTCTAGTATTATCTGTTAAGGTTTAGAAAGGTCTGTTTAAATCTAGTAAAGGTCCAGTATTTCCTGTTAAGGTCTAGTAAGGCCTGTTAAAGTCTAGTAAGGTCTTTTAAGGTCTAGTGAGGTCTGTTAAAGTTCAGTGAGGTCTGTTAAGGTCCAGTA
The DNA here is from genome assembly GCF_030014385.1 of Trichomycterus rosablanca. Taxonomy (NCBI): domain Eukaryota; kingdom Metazoa; phylum Chordata; class Actinopteri; order Siluriformes; family Trichomycteridae; genus Trichomycterus; species Trichomycterus rosablanca. The sequence continues at coordinate 13,679,975 of NC_086004.1, read as the reverse complement.
AGGTCTACTAATGTCTGTTAAGGTTTTTTAAGTTCTAGTAATGTTTGTTAAGGTCTGTTAAGGTCCCCTAAGGTCTGTTGAGGTCTATTAAGGTCTGTTAAGATCTAGTAAGGTCTAATAAGGTCCAGTAAAGTCTCCTAGGGTCTGTTAAAATCCCCTAAGGTCTGTTGAGGTCTAGTAAGGTTTGTTTAAATCTAGTAAAGCCTGTTAAGGTCCAGTATGGACTTTTAAGGTCTAGTAAGGCCTGTTAAAGTCTAGTAAGGTCTGTTAAGGTCTAGTAAGGTCTTTAAAAGTCCAGTTAGGTCTGTTAAGGTCCAGTAAGGTCTACTAATGTATTTTAAGGTATCCCAATGTCTGTTAAGGTCTTTTAATGTCTAGTAACGTTTGTTAAGGTCCAAGGTCTGTTAAGGTCTTTTAAGTTCAAGTAAGGTCTGTTAAGGTCCAATAATGTTTGTTAAAATCTATTAAGGTCCAGTACGGTCTGTTAACGTATTTTAAGGTCTACTAAGGTCTCTTAAGGTCTGTGTAGCAGAAAAATTATAGAAGGACTTTATTGCTGGATTAAACATTGACACTCCTCTTCAGTTTTCTTTGCGTCCGGAGTGCTTTATGTCTGTTTACCATCGAAGACATTTACGACCCCCCAGAGGGAACCCTAAAACGTCTTTCCCCCACTCCTACTCTTCATAAGAAGGCCTTTTGGCAGAGACATGCTACTCCCCAGGGGCTTTATGAGTGGTCAGAACTCTAAAGCTGCCAAGGTAATATGTGGTCTTAACAAGATTACGGCATTAAGTTCAGCTTTTGGTGCCAGCAAGTCCAGCCAGATGTCACCATTAAACTCCGATTGTTTACACTTAAGGATGCTAAAGACATAAAGCCACTTTTGCGACTCCAGAGGCCCGAGACAATGTGTCCACACACACACATTTACATTTACATTTTCAGCATTTAGCAGACGCTCTTATCCAGAGCGACTTACAGAAGTGCTTCTATAGTGAACATTTCATTTCTCAAGTTTAGGAAAACAACAGTCAAAGAACACAAATCTGCTAAAACCTGTTAGAACCAAAGTGCCTTTTTTTTTTTTTTTTTTGGAAATGGAAAAGAATGGAACAAAATGTTAGTAAATAAGTACAAGTCAGCCTAAGTGTTTAGTAAAAAGGTGGGTTTTTAATCGTTTTTTAAAGACAGCAAGATACTCAGATGTTCGGACAGACAGAGGAAGTTCATTCCACCACTTCGGTTGTACAGGAGGAACCGGCATGATCTTGTCATGTTGGCTATATGAGGAGAGAATGTTAGCTGGTTATCCAGGACAACACCAAGACTTCTTACCTTATCAGATGGTCTGATCTGGGAGTCATCCAGAGAAATTACTAGGTCCTGGGTTGGAGACTGATCTCCAGGAATGAGCAACATCTCTGTCTTGCTGGGATTAAGTTTCAGATGATGAGCTGACATCCATTGTGAGATATCTTGCAGACATGCTGAGATGCGAGCTGAGACTTGCATGTCTGAAGGAGGAAATGACAGAATGAGCTGAGTGTCATCTGCATAGGAGTGGTAGGAGAAGCCATGGGAGGCTATGACCTTGCCCAGAGAGCGGGTGTAGATAGAGAAAAGAAGTGGGCCAAGTACAGAGCCCTGAGAAACACCGGTTGAGAGGAGATATGGATCCCCTCCATGACACTTGGTAGGAGCGCCCTTCCAGGTAGGAGGCCATCCATTGCCATGCTGAACCTGTTACTCCAAGGTTGGAGAGAGTGGACAAGAGAATGCTGTGATTCACTGTGTCGAAGGCTGCGGAAAGGTCAAGAAGAATAAGGACTGATGACAGTTTGGCTGCTTTGGCTGCATGAAGCTTCTCAGTAACGGCTACAAGAGCTGTTTCCGTAGAATGCGCTGCCTTGAAGCCAGACTGGTACGGATCGTGGAGGTCATTCTGAGTGAGAAAGGCAGATAGTTGGTTATAGACAGCACGTTCAAGAATTTTGGATAGAAAAGAGAGGAGTGAGACAGGTCTGTAGTTGTTGATGTCTGTAGTGTCTAGTGTAGGTTTCTTAAGAAGGGGGATGACCTGAGCCTTCTTAAATGCAGTAGGGACAACACCTGATGTCAGGGAGTTGTTGATGATGGGTGTGATGAAGGGGATTAGGTCCTGTGAGATGTCTTTGAGGATGGTGGATGGTATAGGGTCAAGTGCGCATGTAGTGGGATTGCTGGATGAGAGGAGCTGTGTAACCTCATCCATGGTGAGTGGGGTGAAGCTGGTGAGTGTGTTGGTGGGTTGAGGGTCAGTTGAAAGTGGGTCAGTTGGAGAGAAGGATTGATTGATTTTGTCGATCTTGTCCTGAAAGAATGTTGAAAAGTCAGTAGCAGTAAGAGAGGCAGAAGGGGGAGGAGGAGGAGGGTTTAAAAGAGAGGAAAAGATAGCATGAAGCTTATGTGGGTCAGCAGCAGATTGTTCAAGCTTGGCTTTGTAAAAAGATGTTTTTGCAGCAGTCACGTCAGATGAGAACCTGGACAGCAGATCGTGGTAGGAGTGGAGATCACCACTGAGCTTAGATTTCCTCCACTTTCTCTCAGCTGCCCTTAATTCTCTTCTGTTGCTGTGCAGTGCATCTGAAAGCCAAGGAGCAGGGTGAGAAGGTTTACCTCGTTTGAGGGTAGGAGGACAGAGCTGATCGAGGGATGTTGAAAGAGAAGAGAGTAGAGTATTAGTTGCAGAGTTGAGTGGAAGGGTAGCAAGCATGTCAGGGTTAGGTAGTGAAGTTAGGATGTTGGAGATTAGCAGGGAGGAAGATAAAGAGTGAAGATTGGGGCGTGTTGTAAGGGTGAAAGTGTGGTTGGAGGTAGGAAGAGTTGGGAGACAGAGAGAGAAGGACACAAAGTGATGATCAGAGAGGTGGAGTGGGGTGACAGTGAGGTCCAGAACAGAAGCTGGACGGCTGAAGACCCGGTCCAGAATATTGCCTCCTTTGTGTGTCGGAGGGCTGTGGTTAAAGAGGAGGTCGAAAGATGAAAGAAGAGGAAGAAGGCAGGAGGACTGAAGTGTAGGGAGATTAAAGTCACCAAGAAGAGTTAGAGGAGTTCCATCTGAAGGGAAGAAACTCAGAAGAACATCCAGCTCTTCTATGAAGTCTCCCAGTGTGCCAGGTGGTCTGTAAATGACAATGATATGAAGAGTAATCGGAAAAGTAACAGTAATAGCATGAAATTCAAAAGATGAAATGTTAAGGTGAGAAACATTCACAGTAGTGAATTGCCATTTCCTGGTCAGGAGCAAACCTGTACCACCACCCCTACCAGATCCTCTCGGTGTATGAGAGAAGGTGTAGGCAGAGGATAAGGCTGCTGGTGTTGCTGAGTTCTCGGTGGTGATCCATGTCTCAGTCAGTGCCAGGAAGTCAAGGCTGTGAGAAAGTGCAAAAGCTGAGATAAAGTCAGCTTTCTGGACGGCTGATTGACAGTTCCAGACCCCACCTACCACCACTGTTTGAGACTGTTGCAACAGTTGGGGGTAGATGAGGTTGCTGGCGTTGCTGTTCCTATAATGTGCCCTCTGATGTCTGCAGGGTCTGTGAGATATAAGCACAGGAATAATTGAGTAGCACATGCTGAGAAAAAGTTTGATAGATTAAACAATGTAAGAGACTGATAGTACTTACCCAAGTTAGTTTAGATTAGTAGAAAAAACCTAGTGATAGAGAAGACCAGCCGCTACAGACGGGAGATTTAATTTTATACTAAGCTTAGCCCTGCCCCTCAATTCACACCTAGGCCTCTAACAAAAGGCACCTGAAGCCACTTTAACCAATCAGCAAAACACAGATTAATGCATCAACAGACTATTTAACAATAGTTAAATGCTACTTAAATGCTACTTCAATTCTAGCAATGTTAATAATCAAAGTTACAAAGATAGAGTCTAGAACAAGTTACAGCAAAAAATATACACTTTAACCAGAAGCTTACCTTACCCAGGAATACAAATGAACACTATAAAAGTTACAAGCACTGACACACACACACACACACACACACACACACACACACACACACACACACACACACACACACACTGGAATTCGGTGACTGGGACAATATGGAAAAGGGACTAAACCAAGTTAATTCTAACCACAGGACTTTTAACAATTGCATTGCAAGCCTGTATGTCTATAATACAAGTTGACCGTTGATTATTTTGTTTCTATTTTATTTTACCATTCTTGACTCCCACTCAAGAATATCATTATATATAAGATGGAACAGAACATGAGTACTCCAATATGTATTAAATGTTTGTATGTTAGACCTTTTTAATCCATATATGGTTTTTAGATTTAGTTCTGTTATTGTGTTAGTGATATTTACTAAGTTTGAAGAAGTTACTAAAGTTTTAGAGTAACTTTACAAGAACTCTTTATGAACAAAATTATAAAGTTTGTTGTATCAAAACTTGTTTTTCCAAAATAGGGTTGTAGCACCACCTGCTGGGTGTCAGTAGTTAAAAGTACATGGTGGGAGAAGACCGGTCGTCACGTGATCTCAAAGAGAAGTTTAAACTGATTGGCTTTGCTTAGATAACCCCGCCCTTTGTCAAGTGGTTTAAAAAACCCAAGGTGGGTTTTCAGTTCAGTTCAGAAGAAAGCGCAGTTGAAGCAGTAAAATGGAGTGAGTTCAAGTTTGTTCTAGAAGGCCACGAGGCCTTTGAACAAAAGAGAACACATGGCAGCATGCCTGCTAACCGTTAGCATTCGCAAGTTTGAGTTAAACAAAAGTTCGCATTTGGACAAACAAAGTCCCTATTCGACCGTGTGTAGGAATCCAACGTTTTTGAGCGAATAGCACAACTCGTGGTGACCGGAGAAGCCGTACCTGTGGAGAGACTCAGCAAGGAGCGTCATTTGGCCCTAACGGACACCTTCTGTACGCCTGTACACGACGACCACATGGTGATCCCAACTGGTAACGCGGTTTATGTGCTCTTGTTAAAAGGTTGGTTTCACTACAAGTATTTTATTCGTTTCACTATTGTCATATATTCTTTAATTAAATCTTAGAAGGGTTTCCTTCCATCATTCCATCGTAAATCTCAACCTAATTTCACGTAATAGTCCATCTAACAATGTATGCATGAATCTTAGACCATTTAAGTAATAAGCATTGTATTCGTAGTGTTATTATTCGTTTAATAAACCTTATAATTGTATGCAACTTGGTACTGTGTTTTAATTACTTGAGGCGAGAAATAGTCCCTTTTAAGTACTTACATTAGAGAAAAAAAGACTGATTTGTTTAAACTGAGGTTTCCCAGGGATCAACCTTTAAATTCAAAATCACTGGTGGTGCTCCGTTCTAAAGGCTATTAATTATATAATTAATTAATTATACAATTAATTAATCAATTATTATTTCATCCCAATTAATGCTACATCTGTTAAGGTCTTCTAAGGTCTAGTAAGGTCTGTTAAGGTCCAGTAAGGTCTTTTAATGTCCAGTAACGTCTGTTGAGGTCCAGTAAGGTCTAGTAAGGTCTGTTAGAGTCTAGTAAGGTCTGTTTATGTCTGTTAAGGTCCATTAAGGTCTACTAAGGTCTACTAAAGCTTGTTAATATCTAGTAATGCCTTTTAAAGTCTAGTAAGGCCTGTTAACGTCTAGTAAAGACTGTAATTGACTGGTAATGCCTGTTAAGGTTTTGTAAAGTCTTTTAAGGTCCAGTATTGCAAGTTAAGGTCTAGTAAGGTCTGTTAAGGTCCAGTTAAGGTTTAGAAAAGTCTGTTTAAATCTAGTAAAGCCTGTTAAGGTCCAGTATGGCCTGTTAAGGTCTAGTAAAGCCTGTTAAAGTCTAGTAAGGTCTGTTAAGGTCTAGTGAGGTCTGTTAAGGTCCAGTAAGGTCTACTAATGTCAGTTAAGGTATCCTAATGTCTGTTAAGGTCTTTTAAGGTCTAGTAACGTTTGTTAAGGTCTACTAAGGTCTGTTAAGGTCTACTAAGGTCTGTTAAGGTCTAGTAAGGTATTTTAAGTTCCAGTAAGGTCTGTTAAGGTCCAATAATGTCTGGTGAAATCTATTAAGGTCTGTTAAGGTCCAGTAAGGTCTGTTAACGTCTTTTAAGGTCTATTAAGGTCTTTTAAGGGCTCTCAATTAAGGTCTACTAAAGTCTGTTAAGAACTCCTAAGGCAGGGCTCTAGACTAACTTGTTGCACTGGTTGCACTGGTGCGCCTAACTTTTTTTCTTAGGTGCACCAGCACAAAAGTTAGGTGCACCCTAATTTTCGACCGCATCACATTTAACACCGCAGTTTTACAGGTTCACTTTTTTTTTTCGCTGTCCATATAGGCAATATTGACTTGTAAATGATTAACTAACAATATGGTCAACATGGCCTCCTCTGATGATCTGTTTGCTGCTGCCTGCCGCTGAAAGGCAGTGGGGAGAGGGGACACTTGGGCAAGGGGACACTTGGGCAGTGCATTTATTGGGGCACGTAATGTGTTTTATAGATGCATTGTGCTTTTCAGCCTTTCAATTCGAAATGTATTAGAACCAGTCTCAAATACACTATTGCCGGCCATGGTCTTCCCATGGTCTTTACAGTTAATTATAGTATTATAGTCTAATTATAGTACACTATTATAAAAATTATAACAATAATAATAGAGTAAATGTGTGTATGTATGTGTGTCTATCTATTTATATGTGTGTGTATATTTAAAATGATATGTATATATATATTTGTGTGTGTATGGGGCTCTAGAGTGTTAGAGTGTAATCTTAAATACAGTGCATTATATTATCGGCTTTACTGGATCTTTTACACAGATTCCCAAAATCACTTGCGGTGCACTTACTGCGGTACACTTATTCTAATATTTCACTGTCTTTTAGTTATTTTTATATTTTACTTAACGAAAATATTGTGGTGTTTTTACTTTCGCTATCGCCGCACTTTACCGCTAGCATTAGCCTATTGCTACTAGAGGGTCGGCTCACCACTGTCCGGGATGTTACAGGTCTCTTGCTGTGTGGTGATGGAGGTGTGGGAATAAAAGCACACGACAAGGTAGACTTCACTGTCTAGCTCCAGAAACCGAACTTTAATGCTGGGACTGTCCGGCGAGTCTCATATACAAAACTAAACCAACTGAACGTCGAAACGCACATGTATAAACCTGGTGCTGCATTCTGATTGGCTGAGCTGAATGACGCTCACATATCGCCGCTACAATATTGTCCCGCCCTTCACTGTCTCTGATTGGTTTAGACCATGATTTGGGCCTGATGTGTGTCTGTTGTACCACAGGGAGACTTTCAGAGTAGCGGAGACTTTTTTCCCCTCGAACGGCTGGTCGCACCGGTGCGACCTCAGATTTTTTTTAGTCGCACCATTGAGAAATTAGGTCGCATGTGCGACCACTCTAGAGCCCTGTAAGGTCTGTTAAGGTCCAGTAAAATCCAAGATGGCGCCGGTGAAGTCGGCGAAGAACTTTCTACCTATTTTTATTTATTTCGCAGCTTTTTATTGGTTTTAACCTCTTTTTCTTTTCACCATGGCTTGTATCCGCTATGATAGAAGTACTCTTATTTCTATTCATCTACAATCCACTCACCTTTCGCCGTTTTTAACTCCGGACTCATCGTGGCCGAAGGAGATCCTGAGGGACAACAAAGGACGGGACTCAAAGTGGCGGTGAGGAGGAAAACGAGCCGGCATCAGGAACAAGCTGAGGGCTAGGGCACAAGCTGAGGGCTAGGGCACATCGAGCTCCCCTGCCTAGTATCCTGTTAGCCAACGTCCAGTCTCTGGACAACAAGCTCGACGACCTCCGGGCCAGGATCAAGTTCCAGAGAGACATTTGGGACTGCAACCTTCTCTGCTTCACCGAGACATGGCTGAACCCAGCGGTACCTGACCATGCCATCCAGCCGGCCGAGTGCTTCTCGGTATACCGCATGGACAGAACAATGGAGTCGGGAAAAACAAGAGGAGGTGGTGTGTGCATGATGGTAAACAGCAGCTGGTGTGATAACACCAATGTCGTTACTCTTGCACGCTCCTGCACACCTAACCTGGAACTTCTGGCACTCAAGTTTTGTCATTTCTACCTTCCTCGGGAATTTACTTTGGTTATTGTCAGCACCGTTTATATATTACACCTCGGGCGAACATGGACACTGCACTGTGTGAACTTCATGACACACTCACACAGTTTCAGACTCCTCACCGGGACGCTGCGCTTATTGTGGTTGGTGATTTTAACAGCGCTAACCTCAAACGTGCAGTGCCAAACTTTTACCAGCACATCACCTGCCCCACCAGAGGAGAAAGGACACTGGATCATTGTTACACTTCGTTCAAAGACAGTTACAAGGCACAATCTCATCCACCGTTTGGAAAGTCGGACCACGCCGGCATCTTTCTCATGCCAAAATATAAACAAAGGCTGAAACAGGAGGTTCCGGTTCAGAGGGAGGTCACGTGCTGGACGGACCAATCGATGACTGCCTTACAGGACGCTCTGGATGACGCAGACTGGGATATGTTCAGAGAGAGCTCCGCTGATGACGTCAGCGTGTTTACGGAAGCGGTTGTGGGATTTGTTGGGAAACTGGTGGATGATACGGTGGAGAAAACCGTAGTGAAAACTTTTCCCAACCAGAGGCCGTGGGTGGATAAAACCGTCCGCGACGCTTTGAACTCTCGCACCACTGCTTACAATGCGGGGCTCATCAGCGGTAACATGGAGGAATACAAAGCTGCGTCTTACAGAGTACACCGGGCGGTGAAAGAGGCGAAGCGGTGCTACGGGGAGAAAATAGACACAGTTCCAGCAGAGTGAATCTAGAACCCTGTGGCAGGGACTATGGACCATCACGGACTACAGAAGCCCACCCTCCAGACTGGTGAGTGCGGACGCGTCTCTGGCAACCGAGCTGAACACTTTCTACGCTCGCTTCGAAGCTGCAGCCGGCAACGCTAACAGCGCTAACGATGCTAACAGCGCTACCGGCGTGACCAGCATGCAGACGGAGCTCGTCGGAACACAGAGACCCCTCATCATCAGGGAGAGTGATGTACGGAGAGCTTTCAGGAGAGTGAACACCAGGAAAGCAGCAGGACCGGACGGGATCACCGGCCGAGTCATCAAAGCCTGCGCGGACCAGCTAGCACCGGTGTTCACAGTGATCTTCAACCTATCCCTAAGCCAGTGCATCGTACCAGCGTGCTTCAAACGGTCCGCCATCGTTCCAGTCCCTTAGAAGAACCAGCCAGCCTGCCTTAATAACTTTCGCCCAGTGGCCCTGACATCAGTCGTGATGAAGTGCTTCGAGAGTATCATCAGAGACTTCATCACCTCATCACTTCCGGACTCTATGGACCCTTTACAGTTTGCATACCGCCACAACCGTTCCACAGACGATGCCGTCACCTACCTTTTTCACACTACATTAACACACCTGGACGCTGGGAGGGGTAATTATGTTAAAATGCTGTTTGTTGACTACAGCTCAGCATTTAACACGATTATCCCCTCTACACTAACCATCAAGTTGGAGAACCTGGGACTTCATCCGTCCTTGTGTCACTGGATCTCTAACTTCTTGACGGACAGACCACAAGCTGTGCGGGTAGAAAAACACATCTCACCCACACTCACCCTTAACACTGCCGCCCCCCCCAGGGCTGTGTCCTGAGCCCCCTGCTGTACTCACTATACACATATGACTGTGTGGCCACTTCCAGCTCTACCACCATTGTCAAGTTTGCTGACGACACTGTTGTGGTGGGCCTGATCTCTAACAACGAGAGGGCCTACCTAGAGGAGATTAAACACCTGGAGGACTGGTGCCAGGACAACAATCTCCTCCTTAACGTCAGCAAGACAAAGGAGCTGATGGTGGACTGCAGCATAAAGCAGGAGAGGAACATGCACATGTATAGATTAGTATTGTGTATTTATTATTTATCACATCTGTATAGCATTATGTTGCACAGTTTCTGCACTACTTGTCACTTTACACACTTGTTCTCTTTAAATTGCTCTTTTTAATTATATTGTTAATTCTTCCAATGTTCACTTTACTTTAAATTGCTCTTTTTAATTATATTGGTAATTTTTCTAATGTTTTTAAATTCTTACTTTTAAAAACATTCTATATTTTTTTGTATAATATATTTTTTAACTGTCTTGTAGTTTTTGTAATTACTGTGGCGGAGCAGTCACTAAAGCATTTCACTGCCAGTTGTACTGTGTAAGACTAGGTATGTGACAAATAAACCTTAATTTGATTTGATTTGAGGTCTACTAAGGGCAAGTAAGGTCTGGTAAGGTCTACTAAGGTCTGTTAAGGTCTCCTAAGGTATTTTAAGGTCTACTTAAGTCTGTAAAGGTCTTTAAATGTCCAGTAAGGTCTGTTAAGGTCATGCAAGGCCTGTTAAAGTCTTGTAAGATCTGTTAAGGTCTAGTAAGGCCTGTTAAGGTCTAGTAAGGTCTGTTAAGGTCCATTAAGGTATTTTAATGTCTAGTAAGGCCTGTTAAGGTGTAGTAAGGTCTGTTAAGGTCCAGTAAGATCTGTTAAGGTCTAGTATGGCCTGTTAAGGTCTTGTAAGGTCTGTTAAGGTCCAGTAAGGTCTGTTAGGGTCCAGTAAGGCCTGTTAAGGTCTGGTAAGGTCTTTTAAAGTCTAGTAAAGCCTGTTAAGGTCTAGTAAGGCCTGTTAAGGTGTACTAAAGTCTGTTAAGTTTTTGTAAGGTCTGTTAAGGTCTAGTAAGATCTGTTAAGGTCTAGTAAGATCTGTTAAGGTCTAGTAAGGTCTGTAAAGGTCTTCTAAGGTCTGTTAAGGTCGAGTACATCCTGGGAAAGTCTGATAAAGCCTGTTAAGGTCTAGTAAGGTCTGCTAAGGTTTAGTAAGGTCTAAGAAGGTCTGTAAAGGTCTTCTAATATCTGTTAAGGTCGAGTAAGTCATGTTAAAGTCTGGTAAAGCCTTTTAAGGTCTAGTAAGGTCTGTTTAGGTCTAATAAGGCCTGCTAAGGTCTAGTAAGGCTTGTTAAGGTCTGCTAAATTCTGTTAAGGTCTTGTAAGGCCTGTCTCTTCGTGTCTATGTAGGTTTTCTTCTGGGTGCTCCGGTTTCCTCCCACAGTCCAAAGACGTGCAAGTGAGGTTAATTGGAGATACAAAATTGTCCATGACTGTGTTTGATATAACCTTGTGAACTGATAAATCTTGTGTAATGAGTAACTATTGTTTCTGGTCCCTGGTCTTTGAACTTGAAATTCAGAAATAAAAGAATGCTTGATTTACATACAAAATGGAGAAAGTAGTATGGGGGTTTATTCCGTCTGGTATTAGTCTCTGATGTTTCTTCCCTCCAGAGAGGTTGTAAAAGAAGTTAAGATATCAATTAGGATGAAAGCAGAGTTGGTCCGAGCTGTGAAACTCATGGCTTTTGTGGAGCCATAACTGTGGGGAGGAAAGCTTAAGATCTCCTTTTGGGTTGTAAAAATCATCTGAGATTGTACAGATCCTGGCATGAAGGCCTTAGGATGAATTAGACAAATAAATAGAGATTTCTAAAGAATGGTTCATGGTATATTATTTTACCAGTGTTCTGCTACAGGGGTTTAAGTCTAAAGACTGGGCTGACCAGTTCATTTTTTGAACCTGTAGTCTGGAAGTTTGTTTCTGGTTATTGTCTTGCTAAATGATGAACCCCTGTTCAGTTAGACGCAGACCAGAGGGTACTGCATGGCTCTTCAATTTGCTGTGGTTGCCTCTTTGGTCCATACAGTGGTTTTACATACTGAGTAACTATCCTTTTACCTTCTCAATGGGATAATGAACTTAAGAGTTCAAAATCTAATTCATTGGTCTCGAAGTCGTTCTTCCAGTCATCACTAGCCCACTGCCTTGGCCCAGACAAGCCTTTTTCTGGTTTTACCACATGGCTTTCCTGCTGTCACTCAACTTGTCAAACCTACAGCTTGAAGTCTACTCTTAAAAAAAACTGAGTCTTGCCTAATATGACCAGTTTTATGCTTCATATAAATTACATACCACATAATTTCTTTCTTTTTTTTATTTTTATCCAAGTTTGTATTAACATTGTGGTGTGACTTTGGAATACTTCATGGACAAAGTGATTCTTGTTTATGCCTGGTCTGCTATGTTTATACCTTTTGTGATTATTTGATCATGACTTCCAGATTGCCCTTGCTTGAATAGTTTGCTGTGGAACCTTTAATGTTTTTTTTTTTTTTACTGTTGATAGTATTATACATAAAAGTACACTTCACCTAACCAAATGTAAAGAGTTTTTTTGGGCAAACACAACCACAATTGGCAACAAATCTGTTTCACCATTGATGAGTTGGTGCAAATGTTCTGATACTCCTATTCTGCTTCAGTACATCATGGTGCTCACTGCTAACTACAGACCAGTACCTGCTACCTCTTCTTCAACTTTCTCTTGCAGTGTGCTATGCATTTTTATCAAAACCCAAGCGACCACAAGACAATTCCATTTCCTTTCTCATGAACAAAGAACTAGAGTGGGCTTATACCACATTTTATCAACAACCTGCTATACTGCTTACCTATCAATTTAAAACAACAGTAAATAAAGAGTCTGGTACACAACTTCTACCACTTTTACAGGAGTAACTTGCTGCTGAAAGTGCATTGACTTCTTTCTCCAGTGCCACAGTAAATAAAACAAACACACTCTGAAAAAAAGCATTTTATTGTAAACTTAATAATAAAAAAAAAAAATAGAGTTAACTTTTTTTTGCCCAATACCTCCAACTTGCCATCAAAATGAATCATCTATTGTGGTCACACAAAGAAGCCCTAGCTCCCAAACTTTGTTTCATGTAGAGTGTTCATGTTTGAGATAAGAAAATTGAGATTACTGGGTAAGGATTTACTGAAAATGAGAAAAGTTGGGTTATGTTTGTATTAGCACCTCCACATTTACTGTAAACTATGCCCAGATTGTAATGCTTCAGGTAATTAATTAATATCCGAATCCCTCTTAACAAAAGGCTGCTTAGGTAGACAAGACACAAATTAACATTACACAGACGTAATTAACATGTTATGAATTTAATCAATAAAACAAAAGAAACAAGATAAATAACTAACAAATGGGGACTATGATGGAACACGATGAGAAAACTAATAAAAGAACATTAATAAAACATAGACTAGATGAAACTAAGTCCTAAGCTATGCTTACTGTAAATAAGAAACACAAACTATTTCCTACACCAGGCTAAGCTGGGCTAAACAAAGAAAACAGAGGCTACTCCCTATGCTAAGCTAACTGCTAAATGCTAACACTAAACTCTATAGTGAACTAGCCTAAGTTTACAACAGACTGAGTGATAACGAACAAAACACATGGGGAAATCATACAAACTGAAAAACAACGCAACAGGAAACACACAAAGAAATCAAAAGTAAGACCAGGAACAAGGAACTAGGAAACCAGAAATGCAAACTGAGTCTGGAAACAGCAGAGACACTTCTGAACAGGACCGGTGAGAGTTCAGGCGAGTCGAATGGGACCGTCAAGAGTGCAAGCAAGCCATCTGGAAGAATAATGGATGATAGTGAGCCATCTAGTCACTGTGAAGACCCCGCAGGGCAGTTTGGGTATGGCAAGGACCTTAGAGGGTCGGTTGGAAGCGGTGAGAAGACCTCTAGAGGGCTGTCTGGAAGCATCAAGAAGACCTCTAGAGTGCTGTCTGGAAGCAGCAAGGAGACACTTTGGAGGGCTGTCTGGAAGCATTGAAAATACCTCTGAAAGGTTGTCTGGAAGTGGCAAAATGACCTCCGGAGGAGTTTAGGTGGGCCACCTGAAAGCTATGAGGACCATGGAGAGCTGTCTGGAGGCAGCAAGGAACCAGGATGGCCAAGACCCTGGAGGTACATCTAAAAGCAGCAAGGAGACTACTGGAGGGCTGTTTGGAAGCATTGAGAAGAGCTCTGGAGGGCTGTCTGGAAGCCACAGGAAGACCTATAGAAAGCACTATCTGGAAGCAGCAAGGACCCTGGAGGGTCATCTGAAAATGGCAAGAAAATGGTAAGTTTAGGTGAGCTGGATGTGACCAGCAAGAGTTTAGGTGAGCCACCTAGAAGTGACCCAGGAAAGCTGCTTGGAGACAGCGAGTTACCTGGGAGGCCTGAAAGTGGCAAGAAGACCTCTAAAGAGCCATTTGGAAGCCAGGAGACCATCTGGAACCAAGAGAGGAACCAGTGAGCCAACTGGAACTGACAGAGGAGGCAGTGAGCTGGCTGGAACCAGCAGATAAGAAATTACTTAACGTCTTATTTTTTCTAGATTCAGATTGCTGCATATAATGTGTTATAGGCAAAATTGGCCACACAACCTCAGATTTCCTGATTTCCTTCCACCCCACGTGACAGTAATGCTAAGTTCACACTGCACAACTTTTAAAGTGTTAAGATCGCTGTATAGTTCACATTTCAAAACCTGATTTCTTGTAAATTAGAGAGATTGTCTGCAGATAAAGTTGGAGGTAAATAAATATCTTTAGTATTATGTTTTTTTGGCAAGAACTACTATAATGTCACAAATACTGTAAAGCTTATGTGTATGCTGATGTATTCTAAATGTATTCCTGACTGTGGAACTATGACCTCAAGACAGGAACATATAGAAGCACTTTGTAGTTCTACAATTACTGACTGTAGTCCATCTGTTTCTCTGCATACTTTTTTAGCCTGCTTTCACCCTGTTCTTCAATGGTCAGGACCCCCCACAGGACCACTACAGAGTAGGTATTATTTGGGTGGTGGATCATTTTCAGCACTGCAGTGACACTGACATGGTGCTGGTGTGTTAGTGTGTGTTGTGCTGGTATGAATGGATAAGACACATAAATGCAGATGGAGTTTTTCTGATAATGTGATGCCTGAAGTGTAATGCTGTATTTTTACTAACCAAAGAACTGAAATGATACAGAAAAAATTGTTCCAATCATTTAGTCACAGGAATAGAACAGTTACAGAGATTATTAAAATTCACAGTCTGCCTGTAACGCTGATAATTATATGTCAACTTCTGACGGTACTTTGCTATTAGCATTAGCAGTTAAATTCGGTAGATGAAAGTGTTACACAAGTAATTCGTGACAATAAACTTTTACATTTTAATTGTTATCGCTTTATGTATTGTGTAATTTGAAAATAAGTAAAATGCTGTATACAAAAAAGATTGTGTCTGGTACCGATGTCAATAATCTATCATTGGGTTTAAACACACAATGAATCAGTCATCAATCATTGTATTTATACAATCACACTGCATACTGCATAGCAGCATCGATTTTCTTAATTTTGGAAACGAATAACAGTGACATTAACTGACAATAAGCGAATTATAATTACAACATAAAATATATATAAATATAAAGTATTTTAAAAAATACTATATTAATAGGCTACTATATTACAACTCCAAATCAGAAAAATTTGGGACAGTATGAAAAATGATAATAAAAATAAAAATGCAGTGTTCCTTACATTTACTTTGACTTTTATTTGATTGCAGACTGTTTGAATCCAAGATATTTCATGTTTTGTCTGGTCCACTTGATTTCATTTGTTAATACACCTCAATTCCTGCCTTTCAGGACTGCAACAAATTCCCAAAAAATTTGAGATGGGGCAATTAAGGGCTAGTAATGAGGTGAAAAAACTAAATAATAGCATCCAGGAAAGGCTGAGTCTATGATGAGCAAAGATGATCAGAGGATCCCCAATTTGTCAACAAATGTGTGAAAAAATGAAATAAAAAAAAAATGTACCTCAAAGAAAGATTGGAAGGAATTTGCATATTTCTCCCTCTACAGTGCATAATATCATTAAACGATTCAAGTAATCGGGAGGAATTTCAGGGGCGCAAGCTTAAGCTGAACGACTGTGATCTTCGATCCTTCAGACGGCACTGCATCAAGAACCGCCATTCAACAATAGCTAGGATGCTAGGATCTAGGATGGACCATCATGCACACTGGGAAAAAACAGACGCCGTGTGCTCTGAACCAAAGACGAAAAGGACCATCCAGACTGTTATTAGCAACAAGTCCAAAACCCAGGGTCTGTCATGGTATGGGGCTGTGTCAGTGACCTTGGCAAAGCCATTTACACTTATGTGATGGCAGCATTAATGCAGAAATGACGAGCTCGTACTGTTGCACATCTTAAGACGTGTTTGCAGGAAGAATGGGACTAAATGAAAGCTGAAATCGCTTGGTGTGCTCTGTGCCAAAACATATTTTAAGTGTGGTGAAAAAAACATTATGGCAACATTACAAAGTGGTAAATGTGTTGTTGGCCTGAACTGCAGGAATGGATGTTTATTAATAAATGAAATGAAGTTGAGCAGACAAAAGGTGAAATATCTCAGGTTCATCCTGTCTGCAATCAAATAAAAGTCAAAGTAAACGTAAGAAACTCTGTTTTTTTATTTATTTATTATTTGCATTTTCCATGTTGTCCCAACTTTCTCTGATTTGGGGCTGTAAAGTTTTTTTTGGAAAGAGTCCTGTCCAGGAACTAGAAACTAGATGGTACTAGGAATTTTTATTTGGCATGGTCTAGGGGTGGCAAAGGGATGTCTAAAGTTGACCACAAAGTCAATATTATCAAATATATAATGATTTAAATCTTCATTTAAGGATAGGTATGTTGTATCCTAAGTGGTATCCTATGAAATGTCCTCAGTACCAAAATGTCTTTTAAGTGTTTTATAGCTTATAGCTTCTTCTTGAGCATGTTTAGCTTTTTCCTTTTTGAGTGCTCGAGTTTTAAAATAGCTAAGTTGAGTAGCACAATAGGAAGCAGTTTAGTTTCTGTTAAAAGGGTTCAGCCTCTAATTTGTTAGTAAACATGCTAAAAAAAATTAATAAAATCCTGCAAAGCTTCTTGAAATCCCATTGCATTCAGTAGAGGGTGCTAGAGATAAGCTTGTGAGTAAGTATCAACATTTCGAAGTTGTGTGTTTATTTTATTAGGATTTAACGTCATGTTTTACACTTTGGTTACATTCATAACAGAAACAGTAGTTGCTCAATACACAGGGTTCATCAGTTCACAAGTTTTAACACCAAACACAGTCATGAACAATTTTGTGTCTCCAATTCACCTGACTTGCATGTCTTTGGACTGTGGGAGGAAACCGGAGTTCCCGGAAGAAACCCACACAGACACGGGGAGAACATGCAAACTCCACACAGAAAGGACCCGGACCGCCCCACCTAGGGATCAAGCCCAGGATCATCTTGATGTGAGGCGACAGTGCTATCCACTGAGCCACCATGCCACCCCAAAGTTTAGGTTTGTTTGGTGTATAGCTGTAGCATGGCTGCTATGATAGGAACTCTAACTCCTTTTGATAGTGGAAGGCAGTGTCAGGAGTAGTATTGTAAAGTATTAATAAAAGCTAGTTTGTAGTATCGAGGATGATCGCATAAAGTTGAGATTGTTGGCAAAGCCGGAGCTGACCTATGACAAAGCTCTAAGACTTGCTCAAGCAATAGTGACAGCATCCAATTATGTCTAGGATTAAGTCAGACTTGGGGACAGGCAGGATTAGGTTTCAAAGTGCTGTTGCAGACAGACTCCATATGGTCTACAAATTGTTTTATTACTCATTTATTGAGTTGTGGATAAATCAAAGAACTGTCTGTGGACCATTATGTTTTAAACCAGACTGCTCAGACGTTGCAGGAGGTACTTGGGCAGCACAACACTGTGTTCAAGAAAGGATTATAAACATGGAGAGGTCCTCCTGCAAAAATCCATGTTGACAAAAAGCATTTCCAACGTTTTTATTTCCGAGACCAGTTCTCTATGCAAGGATGCAGAAAGTAAAAGAGTTAAATAGGCTGGCAAGAAACATTGTAGAAACTGGTGATATTATCTAAATCAGCTCTTCCCAACCTTTTTTGCACCACGGACCGGTTTTCATATAAGATATAATTTCATGGACCGACGGGCGGGAGAAATCAAAATATTTAACAAATTAACACTCAACAAAGCACAGGTGAAACTGACACATCAGTCATCTGCTCCCCCATGTCCTCTTTACCGGGCATGAATGGCAAGGCAGGAGTACTTGATTCTGTAATCGTGCCCAGTTGCCAATCTCCATAGTCGGTGGGCTTATTACATTTGAGTAAGAGAAATCAAACTGAATCTTTCTTGTAGTACTCAAACCTACACTACAACAGTGTATTAAATCTTTATAGAAAAAGGGCTGTTTTACAGAAAACATTTTACAGTTTAGCCTCACTATTGGCCGAAATTGAATTTAGCATTCTAGTTACTATAAAGCATCATATTTGGAACACAACAGCTCTCCTATGCTCTGAATGTAGCCTGATGTAAATGTGAATCTCCTTGTTAATTCAATTCCATTTATACTTGTATTCTCATTTTTTTCTACACATTTGGGTGGAGCAGCAGTCTATTTTGCTAGCTCACCACCACTGAAATCTTGGTGGGAACTGCAACAGTGCTCACGGCCATCTGGGTGTCTACAAAGACATAATTGGCTATGTCATTGGGGTTGTTCATAGTCCTAAAATGGATTTTAATTGTAATTTAATTAACACTAAACACTCACACATAGATTCAAGCAAGTGTTGAACCCAGGAACCTCGAAACAAAAACCTAGTTGTCTTTGTGCCATGACTCCAGTTGCTAGTCACTATTTGTTTTTGGGTGGTACATAAAAGTTGGGTAAAACTTAGACTATGGCACCATAATTTGGGGATCTAATAAACCATTTTATTTTACCTCTCTTTTACAGTGCCTTCAGTGAAGTGTTATTAGGTGGGTCATATAAAATCAGTGACTCGGGCTAGTATATAGTATGTTCCCACAGTAACATACCCAACCTAAAAAAATGACATTACGGAGTGATTCATACTTCCTCATAGACGTTGCATTAATGGCATTGCATCAACCATAATAGATATTAATGCTCGCCACTTTTTCTACTGCTTATTATACACTGATCAGCCATAACATTAAAACCAACTCCTTGTTTCTACACTCACTGTCTATTTTATCAGCTTCACTTACCATATAGAAGCACTTTGTAGTTCTACAATTACTGACTTATTTATTCTACTATTTCACTGCATGCTTTCTAAGCCCCCTTTCATGCTGTTCTTCATTGGTCAGGATTCTCAACACACACTAGCACGAATGACCCACCACCCAAATAATACCTGCTCTGTGGTGGTCAAATGGGGGTCCTGACCATTAAAAAACAGGGTGAAAGCAGGCTAAAAAAGTATGTAGAGAAATAGATGGACTACAGTCAGTAATTGTAGAACTACAAATTGCTTATATGGTACAGTGGGGCCAAAAACTATTTAGTCAGCCACTGATTGTGCAGGTTCTCCTACTTAGAAAGATGAGAGAGGTCTGTAATTTTCATCATAGGTACACTTCAACTATGAGAGACAAAATGAGAAAAAAAAAAATCCAGGAAATCACATTGTAGGATTTTTAAAGAATTTATTTGTAAATTATGGTGGAAAATAAGTATTTGGTCAATAACAAAAGTTCAACTCAATACTTTGTAACATAACCTTTGTTGGCAATGACAGAGGTCAAACGTTTCCTGTAAGTCTTCACCAGGTTTGTACACACTGTAGCTGGTATTTTGGCCCATTCCTCCATGCAGATCTCCTCTAGAGCAGTGATGTTTTGGGGCTGTCGCTGGGCAACACAGACTCCACAAATTTTCTATGGGGTTGAGGTCTGGAGACTGGCTAGGCCACTCCAGGACCTTGAAATGCTTTTTACGGAGCCACTCCTTCGTTGCCCGAGCAGTGTGTTTGGGATCATTGTCATGCTGGAAGACCCAGCCATGTTCCATCTTCAATGCTCTCACTGATGGAAGAAAAAAAATCTCACGATACATGGCCCCGTTCATTCTTCCCTTAACACGGATCAGTCGTCCTGTCCCCTTTGCAGAAAAACAGCCCCAAAGCATGATGTTTCCACTCCATGCTTCACAGAAGGTATGGTGTTCTTGGGTTTTTCTTCTTCCTCCAAACACGACGAGTTGAGTTTTTACCAAAAAAGTTCCATTTTGGTTTCATCTGACCACATGATATTCTCCCAATCCTCTTCTGGATCATCCATATGCTCTCTGACAAACTTCAGACGGGCTTGGACATGTACTGGCTTAAGCAGGGGGACACGCCTGGCACTGCAGGATTTGAGTCCCTCTCGGCGTAGTGTGTTACTGATGGTAGCCTTTGTTACTTTGGTCCCAGCTCTCTGCAAATCATTCATCAGGTCCTTCTGTGTAGTTCTGGGATTTTTGCTCACCGTTCTCATGATCATTTTGACCCCATGGGATGAGATCTTGACCCCAAGGGAGATTATCAATGGTCTTGTATGTCTTCCATTTTCTTACAATTGTTCCCACAGTTGATTTATTCACACCAACGTGCTTGCCTATTGTAGATTCACTCTTCCCAGCCTGGTGCAGGTCTACAATTTTCTTCCTGGTGTCCTTTGACAGCTCTTTGGTCTTGGCCATGGTTGAGTTTGGAGTCTGACTGTTTGAGGCTGTGGACAGGTGTCTTTTATACAGATAACGAGGTCAAACAGGTGCCATTAATACAGGTAACAAGTGGAGGACAGAAGAGCTTCTTAAAGAAGAAGTAACAGGTCTGTGAGAGCCAGAAATCTTGCTTGTTTGTTATTGACCAAATACTTATTTTCCACCATAATTTACAAAAAAAAATTTGTTTTAATCCTACAATGTGATTTCCTGGATTTTTTTTTTCTCATTTTGTCTCTCATAGTTGAAGTGTACCTATGATAAAAATTACAGACCTCTCTCATATTTCTAAGTAGGAGAACCTAAACAATCAGTGGCTGACTAAATACTTTTTGACCCCACTGTAAGTGGAGCTGATAAAATGGACAGTGAGTGTAGAAACAAGGAGGTGGTTTTAATGTTATGGTTGATCAGTGTATCTCTGTGATTTTAACCTGTCCTTTGTTCCAGTACTGTTTTTAACGCACCATATTGTTGACTTCCCCTTATTACTGTTTAGTTGTAGTAGATGAAGAGGAAAGTTAACTTTTAATTCAGACATTCTTTTCATAACAGTAAAGAAGAAGTTTTTAGTCTATTTCTGTTAAGTGGGTTATATTACCTTGGTAAATCACTTACTAACAAGGTTGTTAAATAATGTAATGTATTTTATGTTGGCTTATTACAGTATATCTCTATGATTTTAACCTGTCCCTTGTTCCAGTACTGTTTTTAAAACACCCATACTGTTGACTTCCCTTATGACTCTTTAGTTGTAGTAGATAAAGAGGAAATTAAACTTTTAATTCAGACATTCTTTTTATGACAGTAAAGACTTCTGTAGTCTATTTATGTAAATTTGGTTATGTTGCCTTGGTAAATGACCTCCTTACTAACAGGGTAGTCAAATAATGTAATGTTTTTTTTCTGCTGGCTGCAACGGTTGACAAAAAATCTGGTAAAACTTTGCTGAAATAGTTTTAAAACTCAAAATCCAAAAGTTCTTCTTTATTTGTTAAGTATTTTACAGAGCATCTGAAGGCAAGCTTTTTTAAAGGCAAATAAAGGGGGCTAATGTAATCACTGTATGAAGGTTGGTGGTCCAATTTTTGTTTTTTCTACTTCTAAAGTAAACATAAATTCTGTGAGAACTGACGGAGACAAAAAAGCTGATTTTACCTTGAAAGAGAATAATTCACACATTAGTTTAATAATGTATATATATATATATATATATATATATATATATATATACAGTGTATGTATATATATATATATACAGTGTATCACAAAAGTGAGTACACCCCTCACATTTCTGCAAATATTTCATTATATCTTTTCATGGGACAACACTATAGACATGAAACTTGGATATAACTTAGAGTAGTCAGTGTACAGCTTGTATAGCAGTGTAGATTTACTGTCTTCTGAAAATAACTCAACACACAGCCATTAATGTCTAAATGGCTGGCAACATAAGTGAGTACACCCCACAGTGAACATGTCCAAATTGTGCCCAAAGTGTCAATATTTTGTGTGACCACCATTATTATCCAGCACTGCCTTAACCCTCCTGGGCATGGAATTCACCAGAGCTGCACAGGTTGCTACTGGAATCCTCTTCCACTCCTCCATGATGACATCACGGAGCTGGTGGATGTTAGACACCTTGAACTCCTCCACCTTCCACTTGAGGATGCGCCACAGGTGCTCAATTGGGTTTAGTCCATCACCTTTACCTTCAGCTTCCTCAGCAAGGCAGTTGTCATCTTGGAGGTTGTGTTTGGGGTCGTTATCCTGTTGGAAAACTGCCATGAGGCCCAGTTTTCGAAGGGAGGGGATCATGCTCTGTTTCAGAATGTCACAGTACATGTTGGAATTCATGTTTCCCTCAATGAACTGCAGCTCCCCAGTGCCAGCAACACTCATGCAGCCCAAGACCATGATGCTACCACCACCATGCTTGACTGTAGGCAAGATACAGTTGTCTTGGTACTTCTCACCAGGGCACCGCCACACATGCTGGACACCATCTGAGCCAAACAAGTTTATCTTGGTCTCGTCAGACCACAGGGCATTCCAGTAATCCATGTTCTTGGACTGCTTGTTTTCAGCAAACTGTTTGCTGGCTTTCTTGTGCGTCAGCTTCCTTCTGGGATGACGACCATGCAGACTGAGTTGATGCAGTGTGCGGTGTATGGTCTGAGCACTGACAGGCTGACCTCTGCAGCAATGCTGGCAGCACTCATGTGTCTATTTTTTAAAGCCAACCTCTGGATATGATGCCGAACACGTGGACTCAACTTCTTTGGTCGACCCTGGCGAAGCCTGTTCCGAGTGGAACCTGTCCTGGAAAACCGCTGTATGACCTTGGCCACCATGCTGTAGCTCAGTTTCAGGGTGTTAGCAATCTTCTTTTAGCCAAGGCCATCTTTGTGGAGAGCAACAATTCTATTTCTCACATCCTCAGAGAGTTCTTTGCCATGAGGTGCCATGTTGAATATCCAGTGACCAGTATGAGAGAATTGTACCCAAAACACCAAATTTAACAGCCCTGCTCCCCATTTACACCTGGGACCTTGACACATGACACCAGGGAGGGACAATGACACATTTGGGCACAATTTGGACATGTTCACTGTGGGGTGTACTCACTTATGTTGCCAGCCATTTAGACATTAATGGCTGTGTGTTGAGTTATTTTCAGAAGACAGTAAATCTACACTGCTATACAAGCTGTACACTGACTACTCTAAATTATATCCAAGTTTCATGTCTATAGTGTTGTCCCATGAAAAGATATAATGAAATATTTGCAGAAATGTGAGGGGTGTACTCACTTCTGTGATACACTGTATATATATATATATATATATATATATATATATATATATATATACAGTATATATTCATTCATTCATTCTTTTTTACTGTTGCTTTACTCTCTTCAGGATCGTGGTGGGTCCAAATTACTGGGCGAAAGGCAGGAAACACCCTGGACGGGTTGCCAGTTCATCACAGGGCAAACACACACTTTCACAGAGACACGTGTGGACACCTCGTGGGGACAGATCAGGACTGCAGGCAGGCCAGTCTGTTACCCGTACCCTCTTCTTCCGCAGCCATGCCTTCACCTGTTGAAATGCCTTTTCTTTGCCAAGGATGCTGACACCGCCCCATAACATGACAGACCCTGGTTTTGGACTTTTGGTCTGGAGCACCAGGCGTCCATTTTTTCGGCTGATCTTACCACAATACACGTTTCCACTGTGTGATGGTCCATCCTAGATGCCTCTGAGCCCAGAGAAGTCGATGCTGCTTCTGGACACACTCATATCTAGGGGGACTAATCAACCTAACTTCACGTCTTTGGACTGTGGGAGAAAACCAGAGCACCTAGGATAAACATGCAGACACAGGGAGAACATGCAAACTCCAAACAGAAAGAACCTGGACTGCTCCAGCTGGGAATTAAACCCAGGACCTTCTTGCTGTGAGACAACAGTGTGAGTATTACTCTTTAATATATTTTAATCAGCTTTACCTGATTTAACATCTCTTATGCCATTGTCTTCTGAGCAAGATGTGCCAGTATATTTCAACTCAAATCCAGTGGTGTATAAAGTACCTGAAAGCCATACTTGACTTAGACAACCTTTATTGTCATTCATTATACAAAAGTGTACGCAGAACGAAATTTCGTTGCATTTTGACGCATGGAATATACAGAGAAGATTATTGATACATAGTATCACAGGATTTAGATATAAAAATATATCAATGAATTACATATCAGCACAGATTAAGATTTTAAAGTATGTGATAAGTGGGAGCACAGTATTAACAAATAAGTAAAAAAATTATATAAATATATATAGAAATGTAGCAGCAGGAATATTAAATATAGGTATATGGTATAGATACATAAATGTACATCTACATATATATATATATATATATATATATATATATATATATATATATATATATATATATATATATATATATAATAGCAGCATGACTTGTGGAGTTAAAAATTGTTCATATATATATTTGTAAGGATAAATAATGAGTGCACAGATGGCATGTGGCTCAGTATTTCCTTAAAATCGTCCAAAAGTGTTAGGAGTTCAACAGTCTAATGGCCTGCGGGAAAAAACTGTTACAGAACCTGGTGGTCCTGCACCGAATACTCCTGAATCTTTTACCAGAAGCCAGCAGGGAAAACAGTCCACAGTGAGGATGTGAGGGGTCACTGATGATGTTTTTAGCACAGGATATGCAGTGCACTGATGCAAGGTCCTGAATGGAGGAAAGAGAAGTCCCGATGATTTTCTCCGCTGTCCTCACCACTCTCCTCACATTCTTCCAGTCAGAGGTGCTGCAGCCTCCACACCACACAGAGATGCAGCTCGTCAGAATGCTCTCTATGGTGCTTCTGTAGAATGTGATGAGGATGGGTGGGGGCAGGTGGACTCTCCTCATCCTGCGCAGGAAGTGCAGACGCTGCTGTGCCCTCTTGACCAGTGACGTGGTGTTTACAGACCAGGTGAGGTTGTCTGTGATGTGCACCCCCAAGAACTTTATGCTGCTGACCACCTCCACAGCCGTGGTGTTAATGAAGAGTGGAGCGTGGCTGGGCTGGTTCTTCCTGAAGTCGATGATGATCTCTTTTGTTTTATCCACGTTCAGGATCAGGTTGTTAGCACTGCACCAACCCACCAACAGCTCGACTTCCTCTCTGTAGGCCAGGTCATTGTCATCCTTGATGAGGCCCACCACTGTAGTGTCGTCCGCGAACTTCACAATGTGGTTAGTAGCAGACCTAGGGACACAGTCGTGTGTCATTAAAGTGAACAGCAGGGGGCTCAGTACACATCCTTGAGGGTATCCTGTGCTGAGGGTGATGACACTGGAGGTGTTCTGTCCAACCCTAACTGACTGTGGTCGTTCAGTGAGGAAGTCTAGCAGCCAGTTGCGCAGGGGGTGCTGAAGCCCAGGAGTTCTAGTTTGTTCACCGAATGCTGTGGAATTATGGTGTTAAACGCCGAACTGAAGTCCAGGAACAGCATCCACACATGAGTGTTCTTCTCCTCCAGGTGTGCAAAGCTCAGGTGAAGAGCAGATGAGATGGCATCCTCAGTGGAGCGTTTTGGCCGGTAGGCAAACTGGAAGGGGTCGAATGTGGTGGGTAGTCCGGAGGTGATGTGCTTCTTAACCAGCCTCTCAAAGCACTTCATCATAACTGGAGTTAGTGCAACGGGCCGGTAATCGTTTAGTGAAGAGATGTGAGGTTTTTTTGGCACTGGAATGATGACAGCGGACTTAAAACATGATGGGACTTTGGCTAGATCCAGTGAGGTGTTGAAAATGTCTGTTAGAACATAAGCCAACTGGTCTGCACATTCCCTGAGCACCCAACCCGGTATGTTGTCAGGGCCAGGGGCCTTTCGTATGTTGACTCTACTCAGAGTCCTCCGTACATCAGCAATGTCAAGGCAGAGTACCTTCTCATCCTGATGGGGAACAGCTTTTTCTGCAGGGGTGTTATTTAGTGCCTCAAATCTCCCAAAGAAGTTGTTTAGTCCGTTTAAAAAGTCCACATCATCATCACACACAGGAGGGGCTACCTTGTAATTTGTGATAGTCCGTATGCCGTGCCACATGTCCTTGGTGTTAGTGGAGTCATGAAAAAAGTCCTGGATTTTTTGCCCGTGAGCACGCTTTGCTAGTTTGATAGCACGGTTTAAGTTGGCTCTCGCTGTTCTCAGTGCATTCTCATCACCAGATTTGAAGGCCGAGTTTCTAGCTTTAAGCATTCTGCGTACTTCATCGGTCATCCATGGTTTTTGGTTGGCACGGGTGGTGATGGTCTTTGTGACGCTGACGTCCTCTATGCATTTGTTTATGTACGCTGACACAGTCATGGCATACTCATCCAGGTTGATGTGGTCACTGTAAGTGGCAGCTTCCTTGAACATGTCCCATTCAGTGCATTCAAAACAGTCCTGTAATGCCTCCATAGCCCCCTCAGGCCACACCCTCACCTGCCTCACTGTAGGTTTTTCTCTGATCAGCAGGGGCTTAAATGCAGGAATTAGCATAACAGATAAATGGTCTGAAGAGCCAAGGTGGGGGCGGGGGGCTGCTCTGAATGCATTCTTCATGTTGGTGTAGGCCAAATGAAATGTGTTCATACCTCTGGTTGCACAGTCCACATGTTGATGGAAGTTTGGAAGAACTATCTTCATATTAGCCTGGTTGAAATCCCCAGCAACAATGAAAAAGCCTTCAGGGTGGGCTGATTGCAACCCACTGGTCCGGTAGAGAACACCCATAGCTTCCTTTGTATTAGCACTAGGAGGCACGTAAACAGCAGTGATGGAAACTAGAGTAACCTCCCTGGGCAGATAGAATGGTCTGCAGACTACAGTCATAAACTCAATGTCCGGTGAACAGTGGCTTGAGACAAACTTAGCGTTTCTGCACCAGTTGTTATTCATGTAAATACACAAACCTCCGCATCGAGATTTACCGCTGAGAGCGCAGCTCCTATCGGCACGGAATGTAGTTAGCCCCTCGATGCTAACAGCGTTGTCCGGAATAGATGAGTTAAGCCATGTCTCTGTCAGAATTATCGCGCAGCAGTTTCTCATCTCTCGTTTTGTAGTTAATTCCAGCTGTAGATGATCCATTTTGTTCTCAAGGAAGCGAACGTTGGAGAGAAAGATGGAAGGAAGCTGCATTCTATAAGGGTTCGCTTTTAGCTTAACCGCCTCTGCTTGCTCCTCTGTCGGCTAGTGCTGCTTGACGAGTCCACTGCTCCGTAGGCCCCTGGGTCTTTCTGTAGCACTCCGAAGCTACGCAACCGCTTCTGTGTAGTCATGGTTACGAAGCTGAAGTCGCTAAAAGTTCGTAATTCCAACAACTGCTGACGATTATACACTAACACACTGTTTATTTTGACTGATTCTGAAATCCTATGTGGTGTATTTTGATTAAAAAGTCTGTTACTGTCGTGAGCCCATGCAGCCGCAGCCGAACAGGGCGCCGCCATCTTGGTCTTGATGAGTAAAAGTACAAGCATCTTACCAGAAATGTACTTTGATAGAAGTAAAAGTCACCTTTTAGAATATTACTTGAGTAAAAGTCTAAAAGTATTTGAGGATTAATGTACTTAAGTATCAAAAGTAATTTTCTGATATTAAATGTACTTAAGTATTAAAAGTGGAGGTACAAGTCAATGCTGTTAGTATAAATGGAAGCAGTCAGAATTTTGAACAATGTGAAGATTGTTCTTTTAAGCCTGTAAACCACCTTAACAATGAACCTATTTTCTTCCTTCCATCTGAACATGATTTGTGCCAATTCATGATTATAATCAGCTGTTGACATTACCTGTTTGAAATCACGTCATTATTTATTTTTTTATTTTTATTTTTTATTATTATTTTTTTTAACCTTATTACTAGCCTTAAATTGCCCTGTTCAACTTTTTTAGAATGTGGTGTTGGCTTAAAATGCATTTATGTGTATGTTAAGAACTGAAATGAAGATGACCAGACAAAACATGAAATATTTTGGGTTCATATAAGATTAAATAAAAGTCGATGTAAATGTAAGAAACACTGCGTCTTTTTTATTTGCATTCTCTATAGTGTTTAAATTTTTGATTTGGGTAGTACAGTGGACCCTTGACTTGAATTTAATTGTTTCCGAAGGGCTGTTCTTAAGTCAAAATGTTTGTTAGTTAAACCTATTTTTCCCATAAGAAATAATGTAAATAAAATTAATTCGTGGCAGACCTCCCAAACCACCCCCTTACCTAACCTTTCTAATGTCTTAAATTGTCTTTTTTGTTATAAATACAAGTATATTTTCCCTTAATCTTAAATTAAAGAATAAATAATGCTGTAATAAATAATAATAAACAACAATACACAGTAGTACTGTACATAAAACAACACACATTTCAGTACAGTACGTGTGCTGTACCATACACCATAATACATTTTCTTCTTTTTTTTATAAAATGTATCTACTATAAACAACAATAACTCTCATATTTCTCTATTATTTCCTTCTTTATTTCAATAGTGTTGTATTTTGTAGGTGTAATTGCACGAAAGAAAGAATACTTTACTCAGCGTACTTCCTTCTTCTCTCTCACTCACTGTCCCCTCTGTGACAGCTACTGGCAGGAGTAGTTATACAACAACAAATATAATAGATTTGTTCATTTTCTCACCACTACGCTTTCTCTGCACCTTATTTGAGGCCATTTTAATATTGAATTTTACAAAATATAAAGACAACACCAGAAAAACACTGTCCGCTGTCCGAATGTTCGTATATGGGTCAAAGACGAGACGTAACTTTTTAGTGTCCCCACTTGATAAATAATATACAATTATATTAATATAAGTGGATATACCTTCAATCTACTCCATTTGTACATCTTTACTGAAACCTAAAGTAATTTTTACAGAAAATGTATGATTTTTGAAAAGATAACCCTTGAAACCCCCCAAAATGTCATTCAGTGCAACGGTCCCCCTACCTCTTTAAGTAATAAAACATTAAGAAAAAACGAATTAATCTTAAGTAAAACTTAAAATTTACTGCTTTGGCATAATTGTACAAATGTCATGTGTGACATATTAAATAATATTCAAGAAGATGTGTTTTTTAATATTAATAATATTCAGGATACTTTCAGTCCCCATTTTCCCAATCTTCAGTTGTCATTCAGTACAACGTTAATAAAAAGCCTTATTTTAATATGCAATCAAGCTACTGCAGTTATGTGACCAATTATAACAACAAAAGAAGACTCCTGGGGACCCTTCAGCACACACACGAGGTCAATGCATTTTAACATTATTTGATAAAAATGTCTTTTTACTGACATAGTACATTAAAGAACAAAACTGAGTGTCATTCAGTACAACACAGAAAACGTAATATTACGGTTAATCTTGTAAACAAACAAGGTTATTAACATGTGAATATGTGTAGAATGTTACAATGTTAGCTTTTGCTAACCACTGGGATAACTGTAAAATGTGCTAAAGTAAAATTTCTGTCATTCAGTACAACAGTCATTCAGTGCAACAGAATTTCGCTGTTGCACTAAATTGACAATGACATTGTTATACTGACTTTATAATGTTTTAAAATTATTTTTAAATATTAAAACCACTTTTTTCCATTCTAGTCTTCCTTAATAAGAGCAGTAATTACAATGAATATTAATAATTATGTTTTTGATGAAGTGGTCCCTGAGATTTTGTTATTGTCAAGTACGATGACCTGCCATTCGTTGGGCAGGTACTGCTGTCTGTAGGAGATGAGGTGCAAGTTAGCTGCATGCTACAAAATTGAAACAGAAATTCCTTTGTGTGGCCAAATCCACCTGATGAAATTTACTACCTTAAGTCTGATGTCAAAATCATAATCGCAGAACCAAAGCCATGTACAGCAAGAACCTCAAGGTTAACAACAAAAAACATTGTTCAGTTCATGAAATAAAATGCGACTTCAAATGGTTTTTACTGCTGAATGAATTTAGATTTACTGCAGCAACTTTTTCACGTGTTATGAAACAAATTCCACACTTCCACACTGTTCTGGTGCTATGTTTTTGATTGCCTTACTTTTTTCATGATGTAGTAATATTATAACACATACTTGCCACTGGTGTGGCATATTTTCATTCTACTACTGCTACTTTAATCAATAAAGAACTTAAAAACAAATTAAGTCATGAATATTCTGATGTAACAGGATAATTTGGAATATGTCATTCAGTGCAACATAAAATCATCATACAGTCCAACAAAAACATTTGCTTAAAATAACTGTAATAAGTAATTATTATTATTTTTTTTTTCATGTGAATGCAAGAGAATCCAGGCTTAGTTTGATTAGGTTTCAAATAGAATAGAATGTGTAGCAAAAACATCTTGTATACAAATAAACAAAATCCCAAGACGCATTAGAGTACAAACAATGCACAGAAAATTCTAAACAGAGTAAGTACAGTTTCTTCTGAGGTTTTAAATCTTTTGTAAGAGATATACTAAACTTATAAATTTGAAATGGCTAAGATTGTTCCTTGTGTGTGTATTTTGTCATAAATTAGTTGTTGCACTGAATGACATTTTTGTGCCCTTGTTGTGTGTCAACAACACTAAAATTATCAAATAAGCAAAATGCTGAAAAAAAAATACATATTTACATAGGTGACGCATTTGTGCACAATATTAAATAAAAAAATTATACAATTTAACCATTTTATTTTTTTGGTACTTGGAACACCCTATTCGTCTTTCACCCATATACTGTATATATAAATAGAGCAAGAGAGAGAGACACCCTGAGTCAACTTGTTCATGACGTCATGTGTTTCGCGAATTTCGGTTCGTAATCCGAAATTTGTTTGTACGTTAAGTTGAAACAGATCCTTCGTAACCCAAAATGTTCGCATGGTAAACCGTTTGTAACTCAAGGGGCTACTGTATTCTTATTTTAAGAAAACACCATTTCTAACTTATATGTCAACTTGAAGTCAGCAGTTGAAAAATCATACATGAAAAGTTGGAAAAGGGTTAAAGATTTCCCTCAACATCATGAATCTTTCCTCTGCCGGTGTACTTCAGAAGTTGGCTGAGGAAATATTAGTTGGCTGGTGAGTTTTTGAAAATGATGGACACGTCTTCATGAGTTTTGCACTAAATTAATTCCAACAGATGTAGTGAAACGTTATATTAGTACCATCGAAAATGTTAGCTAGATATCTGAACAATGTTAATGCTAATAATAAGAAATAAAAACAATGTTGCAGCTTTACTTTGTTAATCATTTTTAACTTACATCAGTGTGTTGGACGGGGAGGTTCAGAAATTCCGACATTTCAGTATCTTTGGGTGAACGACGCGCTTCACTCCGATCGGTTTAAGAGAACGTTTGTTTGCACTCGTGCAGATTCGACAAACCTGCGTGCAGTCTGTCACACATCTTACATCATTTGGCTAAAAAATCTTGTTGTTTTATTTTGTAGTAATGAGTAACGAATTTGCTTACAAATGTAAATGTATCGGAGTAAAGGTACACAATTTCTTTAGGAAATGTAGTGGAGTAAAAGTAAAAGTTGCTGAATTTTTTTATACTCCAGCAAAGTACTGATACTCCAAAAAACTACTTAAGTAATGAAATGAAGTATTATTACTTCGTTACTATACACCACTGCTTAAATCAATGAAGTACTGAAGTATCTTTTAAGACAGAGGCAGTGGAGCAGTGCTGTAGCAATGCTAATTTCCTGTTGCAAATGGTTTAAGTCATGGCTCTCTATTTATAAAAAAGGTAATGAGGTAATTTACAAAATAAAAAGCCCTTTAATTTAACACCTCATTTACACTTTCTCTATTTTTCTTCCAGCTTATGAAAAATGTCCTTTTTGGGCTGAAAATATAAAAGTAGACTAAAGACTTAAAATGGAGAGCATACAGAGAGATTGAACATTGTGCTCTTACAGAGTAGCATGGATGACGAAGGAAGTGAAACTCGTCTCTGGTTGTGATATCACTTTTTCTTTTCTTGCAAATGAAGGCCTCCAACACTACACAAAAAAGACACCACATGTAATCAGTGATCAGGCAGGGTGGGGCTGTCATCACATGACCCAATTTACTGTAAGTCAAGAAGAGGATCTTAGAATATTAAGTAGTTCTTAATTTAGATTAGCTTGTACAAGGATTTAATTAATCAGTTATGGTCCATATGCAATTTTATTTTACTGACAAAAAATGTTTATTTAGGGGTTATATACACTATTGCCAAAAGTATTCGCTTGTCTGCCTTCACACACATGTGAACTTGAGTGACATCCCATTCTAAATCCATAGGATTTAATATGATGTCGGCCCACCCTTGGCAGCTATAACAGCTTTAACTCTTCTGGGAAGGTTTAGGAGTGTGTGTTAATGGGGGCCACTCAGGTGGCGCAGCGGTAAAAACACACGCTGGAACCAGAGCTGGGATCTCGAAAACATCGTATCGAATCTCAGCTCTGCCTTGCCGGCTGAGGCATGAACAACGATTGACCTGTTGTTCAGATGGGTGGTACTAAGTCAGATGGGGTCTATCTGTCAGACTGGTGCAATTACGACCTCTGCTGGCTGATTAGAGGCGTCTACACAGAGATGAGGAAAGAGTGCTCTTAGGGTGTGTCTCTCCGCTAGGTGGCACAGCACTCACTTATGTGTGGGTGATAAGATGCATACAGCTTGCTGCCCACGTGTCGGAGGGGGCATGGGTTAGCCTCGATCTTCTCGGTCAGAGCAGGGATCGGCATAGGCGGAGAGGAAGCATGATGCAATTGGACGCGCTAAAGGGGGAGAAAAAGGGTGTGTTTATGGGAATTCTTGCTTTGTGCACTAATGCGCAATCATGTTGGAACTAATGTGTACGCTGAAGCATGAATACGCTGAAGCATTAAGAGTTTCTTTCACTGGAACTAAGGGGCCGAGCCCAACTCCTGAAAAACTTCCCCACTCCATAGTCCTCCTCCACCAAACTTTACATTTGGCACAATGCAGTCAGACAAGTACCGTTCTCCTGGCAACCGTCAAACCCAGACCTGTCCATCGGATTGCCAGATGGAGAAGCGTGATGAGTCCAGTGGCGGTGTGCTTTACATTCTGTGAAGCTCTCTACACACTGTTCTTGAGCTAATCTGAAGGCCACATAAAGTTTGGAGGTCTGTAGCGATTGACTCTGCAGAAAGTTAGCAACCTCTGCGCACTATGCACCTCAGCTTTTGTCATTTTACGTGGCCTACCACTTTGTGGCTGAGTTGCTGTCATTCCCAGTTGCTTCCACTTTGTTATAATACCACTGACAGTCGACTGTGGAATATTTAGTAGTCAGGAATTTTCACCCATTCTTTCACAAATGTTTGCAGAAGCAGTCTGTATGCCTAGGTGCTTCATTTTATACACCTGTGGCCATGGAAGTGATTGGAACACCTGAATTCAATGATTTGGATGGGTGAGTGAATACTTCTGGCAATATAGTGTATCTGTACACACCCTTAGCCTAATACTTGGCTGATGCGCAGCAATTACAGCTTCAAGGCATCTTGGGAAAGAAGCTACGAGCTTGGCACACTTACTTCTGGACATTTTTGCCCGTTCCTCTTGGCATATCCTTGCAAGCTTCAAGTGACCCTCGGGTACCTGCTCACCTCCCTGGCCAAGGCCCGTCTTCCCCGATCACTCAGTTTGGCCGGGCGGACAGTTCTAAGAACATTTTTGGTGGTTCCAAACTTCTTCCATTTACGAATGATGGTGGCCACTGTGCTCTTTGGGATCTGTAAAGCTGCAGCAATTTTTCTGTACCCTTCTCCAGATCTATGCCTTGACACAATCCTGTTTCTGAGGTCTGCAGATAATTCCTTTGACCCAATGGCTTGGAGTTTGCTCTGATATGCACTGTCAACTGTGGGACCTTATATAGGCAGGTGTTGGCAATCCCCAATCATGTCCAATCAATTGAATTACCACAGGTGGACTCCAATTAAATTGTAGAAACATCTCAAGCAGTATCAGTGAGAACAAAAAGCATCTCAGCTCACTTTTGGGTGTGATATCAAAGGGTGTGCAGACTTGTGTACATATGCTATTTTACATTTAGATTTTTAATAAATTAGCACAAATGTCTAAAAACCTGCTTTCACGTTGTAATTGTGGGCTGTTTTGTGTAGAATTGTGTGACAAAAGATGAACTTAATCTATTATAGAATGAGTCTGTAATGTAATAAAATGTGGAGAAGGTGAAAGGGGTGTGCGGACATTCCGGCTTGACTTTAAATAAATGTAGTAATGTCCTGTTACTGATTAAGATTAACTTGCTGGTAACTCTGTGCCCCTATACTGGGCTAGTTTGATTGCATCTATTGACTTCTGCATTTCATACTGACATGGACATTTTCTGGCCAGTTATTCCACATGCAAAATGGCATAATACAGCAGTATTTGGTGTAACCCTTGAGAGGGACAATATTGGGACAATATTTTGGTGTTTATAAAACTTGTAAGGGACAGTATATTCTACAAAATGACAGTGGATTAGATATAGTAGTGATTAAGATTGACTTGCTGGTAACTCTGTGCCCCTATACTGGGCTAGTTTGATTGCATCTATTGACTTCTGCATTTCATACTGACATGGACATTTTCTGGCCAGTTATTCCACATGCAAAATGGCATAATACAGCAGTATTTGGTGTAACCCTTGAGAGGGACAACATTGGGACAATATTTTGGTGTTTATAAAACTTGTAAGGGACAGTAAATTCTACAAAATGACAGTGGATTAGATATAGTAATGATTAAGATCGACTTGCTGGTAACTCTAAAAGTAATCAAATATTGGGCTAGTGTTTGATTGCACCTATTAGACTGAACTACTAGCTGGGGGGCAAAGCAGGAATACCCTGAACAGGATGCCAGTCCATTGCCGGGCTTCAGCCATCTCCTATCCTCAGGCATAGCCAGTCATGTCTGTGTAGATGCCAGCTGACAGCACTGCTGAGATTTGAAATTGGATCTCAGAGCTGGGCTAGCATAATAGACTGCTGTGCCCTTGTTCCACAAACTTTTTTAATCGATTAGCAAACGATTAGCAATGAATCAATTCAAAGTCAAATACACAAAGTGTGCATATAAAAACACCTAGTTCTCTTGACAAAGCTCCATATGCACTATTATTCAACCCCCAGCCTCACTACTTTGTGGGACATTCTTTCGCCTTTATAACATCTGATAAGTGATTTTGTTAAGAGCTAACAAGCTTCTGACACCTCTCTTGTGGAATCTTTGCCCAGAATGTTGTTATTCTTCAAGCTTGTTGAGATTGTATGGCCTACGTGTTGGAACTGCTTTCTGTAAATCACACCATAGATCTTCTATGGGATTTAACAATGTTCCATTCCTCTTTCTTCAAAATAGAATTTCTCTGGTCATGAACATCATCATTCTTGTGCCAGACAAACATCAGATCCATAGGTCTAAACTGTTTGTTTTGGTATGACACTCCATAAAACCTGGTCTTATAACTGTGCAGGCCTGTCCATTTTGTTCTTTTGTATAGTCTGGCCATGAAGTCATGGTCGTTAGATGATCTTCTCATAGTTGCCACAGTTTTTCCCATTTTTCTTTGCAGAACCTCTCAAGCTTTATCAGGTTGGATGGGGAGCGTCAGTGCACAGCCATTTTTTAGATCTCTCTAGAGAAGTTTGATCAGTTTCAAGTCTGGGCTCTGGCTGGGCCACTCAAGGACATTCACAGAGTTGTCACGAAGCCACTCTGTTATCTTGGCTGTGTGCTTTGGGTCGTTGTCCTGTTGGAAGTTGAACCTTCACCCCAGTCTGTTCATCAGGTTATCATCAAGGATGTCTCTGTACATTGCTGTAGTCATCTTTCCCTCGACCCTGACTAGTCTCCCAGTTCCTGCTGCCGAAAAACATCCCCACAGTATGATGCTGCCACCACCATGCTTCACTGTAGGAATGGTATTGGCTATGTGATGAGCGGTGCCTGGTTTCCTCCAGATATGACGCTTGGCATTCAGGCCAAAGAGTTCAATCTTTGTTTCATCAGACCAGAGAATCTTGTTTATTGGCTTTTTGGCAAACTCCGGATGGGCTGTCATGTGCCTTTTACAGAGGAGTGGCTTCCATCTAGCCACTCTACCATACTACATACCATACACTTCTGGTTAGATGCTCCTGCATTTCGTTGGCTTTGTACTTGTACTATGCACAATGACAATAAAGTTGAATCTAATCTAATCTAATACAAGCCTGATGGTGTAGGGCTGCAGAAATGCTTGTCCTTCTGAAAGGTTCTCCTTTCTCCACAGAGCAATGCTGGAGCTCTGTCATACCCCTTTTCCACCAAAAAAACCATGGTTCTAGAACCGGTTCTGTTCAGGTTTCTCTGAACCTTGGTGTTCTGTAGAGAACCAACGCGCGTTTCCACCAGTTTTTGAGATCCAAGCAGCGTCATCAACGGTGGACGTTATTACTAAGAGTTAAGAGTGGTAATGGTGGAGTGTGTGGATTATGTGTGAGCATTTGTGCTGCTGTTACAGATGTTTGTTTTTATGTAAAAAGCAGCGATCTAACAATCAGTGATAAGAAGTCATGACGTGTTTGTCTCAGTTGTTGTTTTCTTTAGTTTACTGACGTGAGAAGCGTTTTGTGCTTGGCTTTCACCGCGACACGGCGCAAATAGCGGATTTACTCAGCGCTTGACTCAAGAGATAAAACATCATTAAAGTTCCACATCACGAACATTAATCTGTGTTTGTCTCAGTTGTTGTTTTCTTTAGTTTACTGACGTGAGAAGCGTTTTGTGCTTCGCTTTCACCGCGACTCTCGGCGCAGATAGTTGGTTTACTCAGCGCTCGACTTGAGCGATAAAAGATCACTAAAGTTCCACACACGAACAAACATCTGTGTGAAATAACCATCAAATCCACTCTAAAATACCACATGTATCTGTGTTTAACTGGATTTACACGTGTGGTGTTTCTGCAGCTCGGGGAGTTGAAAAAGCTTCACGCTTTATTATTCATGTTAAGCATGTTTCGTTCTGTCCGGGTCACTTATCACGTTATATCACACATGTGGGAGAAATTTTAATACATTTTAAGTAAATTAGAAGTTTTAATACATTGATACATTTTTCTATATTCTTTAACATTTTGGTGCAAGTCGTCCGAGGTCAAAAAGTCAATTGTTCTGCATGTCTGTAAGTTCTGTTATTTTTGGAGACAAGTTCTGCTTTTGAAACTAGACAGTAGTTCCTGTTTTTCTGACGAAGTAAAGAGTTTCTTCTGTTTCATCTCCTTACACATAACAATTTGAGTTAGCTTTTGAAATCTGCCCAGAGATAAAATGTTCTGGAAATTGCCATATAAGGTAACGACTAAGGCTTCGGCCAACACCCTGAAGTGGGTATAAGTAGTGTGATTTTTCTTTGTCTCATTGCACATTCTCTGATGGTCTGCAGGTTGACTGTAGATGAGATGTGTCCTATTGCAATAGATCTTGTGTAATAAACCTTTTGCATTAATCCTGGGTGGTTCTGATTTTATTCTGAGTCTTTGTTACTATGGTTGCTAACGCGATAGTTGTACAGGATAGTACAACATGACACGCCCACTGACGGACGTCACGGTTCGGGCTGAAAAACCAAGTATTCTGTGGTGCCAGATTGGCCCGCTAGTTCACTGTCTGGAACCTCTTTTTTCTGGTGGAAACACGCGGAACCGGCTCAAAATCAAGTTCGGGAACCGGAACGGGCTCCGTGCCGCATCGGTGGAAAAGGGCTATCAGAGTGACCATCTGGTTCTTGGTCACCTCATTGACTAAGGCCCTTCTACCCCGGGCGGCCAGCTCTAGAAAGAGTCCTGGTGGTTCCAACCTTCTTCCATTTACAAATGATGGAGGCCACTGAGCTCATTGGGACCTTCAATTCACAGAATTCTTTCTGTACCCTTCTCCAGATTTGTGCCTCCATACAATCCTGTCTCGGAGGTCTACAGACAATTCCTTGGACTTCACGGCTTGGTTTGTGCTGTGACATGCACTGTCTAGTATGGGACCTTATATAAACAGGTGTGTGCCTTTCCAAATCATGTCCAATCAACTGATCAGTGGAAACAGGATCTTTTTTCACTTTGTCATCATGGGGTACTGTGTCTAGAATTTTGGAAAATGTGGAAAAAGTGATATGCTGTGAATATTTTCCGGAAGCACTGTAGATAAGCTTGATGTTCTACCACAAAATGACTTAATCTCAGATCACTCTTAATATATGAACTGTGTTGTAATAGTAACTAATAATATTTGTCTACAACACTGCTATCAATCTGAACATACTATTGCATCTGATACTGCTGTCACACTTTGAGCCTCTGTGTGCTCTGGTGCTCCTGTGTGCCACGCCTCCCTCTCTCCTCAGTCTCCTGCCACACCCCCGTTCCTGATTGGTTCCCTGTGACTAATTAGCTCCAGCTGCCCTCTATTTAAGAGGTGAGCTGGAGCACAGACTTTGGGAACTATTTTTGTGACTCTGGTTGTTTGGCAGGTTGCCTTGCTCCTTGCTCCTGTCCCCTGTCCCCTGTCCCCTGTCCCCTGTCCCCCTTATCTGGTCTGTTTGTTTAGTTCATTCTGTTCATTAACCCTGTTAGCCTGTTTTGCCCGTTAGCCATTTAGCCTGTTAGTTTGTTTAGTCCTTGATCGCCTGTTTAGTATGTTCAGTCCTGTTCAGCCTGTTTGTTCACCCTGTTAGCCCTGTTAGCCTTGTTAGTCCTGTTAGCCTTGTTAGCCCTGTCTGCCGTGTTAGCCCTGCCCGCTTTGTTAGCCCTGTGTGCTAGTTTGTATTCCTTTGTTC
The DNA here is from genome assembly GCF_030014385.1 of Trichomycterus rosablanca. Classification (NCBI taxonomy): domain Eukaryota; kingdom Metazoa; phylum Chordata; class Actinopteri; order Siluriformes; family Trichomycteridae; genus Trichomycterus; species Trichomycterus rosablanca. The sequence continues at coordinate 13,640,910 of NC_086004.1, read as the reverse complement.
TGTTTTCATCAATAAAAATATTTAGTTTATTACGTCTCTGCATGTTTGTCCTCCCCCTTCTGTCTCGTCCTAGCCCCCGCGTTACATAATAGTTCCCCAGTTTAGGACACAGCAAGATGTCGTTTGTTCAGGTGTTCCCTGAATTTGGATCCATGAGGTTTTCTCAGACCTTCCCGCTCAGTAGGCCAGCACCTTATGATAGAAGTGACCCTTGGATCGAGGGCTTCCTTCTTCAGAGTCAGCTCTACCTGCAAGACCTTCTTGAAGGGTGCTGCTCAAGAATGGGCTAGGCAGCTCTGGTCTGATAAGGGTTCTGAGCTGAACTCGGTTAAAGTGTTTGAGGGCCTCTTGAGAGCCAAATTTCCAGGAAGAAACCCTTATGGGTTTGGTATAGGGAAGTTCACTCAACCTCCCGTACTCACTGGAGACGCTCCTTGCAGCAGAGCGCCCACTGTAGCGTATGCCCGGCATCCAGTGCCTGCTGGGGAAGCTCATGTTTCCCCAGTCCCCACTGCAGATGGTGTCCGGGTGCCAGTGCCTGCTCAAACTGCTCGTGACCGTCTCATATCCTTGTTAGGAGCCAGTCAGGATCGTTTTAGTCCGGTTTCTTGTAATGACCCCAAAGCCTCTGGTGGTCCTTCTGTTTGTTTGATGGCTCCAGTTCCGTGTACTCAATTCCAGATTTGTCCTGTCTCTTTGTCAGGTTCAGTATGTCCTAGTTTGTCTGATCAATCCTGTTTTGTCAGTCAACCTGTCCTGTCTTGTCCGTCTGTCCAAGTCCGTCCTGTATATTCGTCAGGTCCCATGAGTTCTGGTTTTACTACTCCAGTTCCTGTTCCATGTTCGTCTGTCTCTGTCAGTTCTAAGTGTAATTCAGCAGGTCAGGGTTTCCTACATAGTCTTTCTGTACTTTCGGGCCCTCCTGCCACCCAGGCAGAGTCAAACAGTTCCAAGTCCTCCCCAGTTCTGTTTCCAGTCAAAGTTCCAAGCTTCATGTTCCAGCCTGTAGAGTTCAAGCCAAAGTCTACTACAGACAATTCTCCCTTGGCTCTGCTGCTGCCGCCACCAGGCTCCAAGCAGCTGATTCAAGACGCCTCACCAGGCTCCAAGCAGCTGATTCAAGACGCCTCACCAGGCTCCAAGCAGCTGATTCAAGATGTTTCTCCAGGGTTTTCGTAGCTGATTCAGGATGTTTCTCCAGGGTCCAAGCAGCTGACTTCCAATGCTTCTCCAGGGTCCAAGCAGCTGACTCCGGACACCTCTTCTCCAGGGTCCTCGCAGCTGATTTCGGACGCCTCTCCAGGGTCTTCGCAGCCGATTCACAAAGTTTCCCAGGGTCCTTGCAGCTGATTCCGGTTGCCTCTCCAGGGTCCTCGCAGCTGATTCCAGACGCCTCTCCAGGGTCCTCGCGGCTGATTCACGATGTTTCCCAGGGTACTTGCAGCTGATTCCGGATGCCTCTCCAGTGTTTTTGCAGCTGATTCTGGACGCCTCTCCAGGGTCCTCGCAGCCGATTCACAAAGTTTCCCAGGGTCCTTGCAGCTGATTCCGGACGCCTCTCCAGGGTCCTCGCAGCTGATTCCAGACGCCTCTCCAGGGTCCTCGCGGCCGATTCACGAAGTTTCCCAGGGTCCTTGCAGCTGATTCCGGACGCCTCTCCAGTGTTCTCGCAGCTGATTCCGGACACCTCTCTAGGGTCCTTGCAGCTGATTTCGAACGCCTCGCCAGTGTTCTCACAGCTGATTCCGGACGCCTCTCCAGGGTCCTCACAGCTGATTCCAGACGCCTCTCCAGGGTCCTCGCGGCTGATTCACGAAGTTTCCCAGGGTCCTTGCAGCTGATTCCGTATGCCTCTCCAGTGTTCTCGCAGCTGATTCCGGACACCTCTCTAGGGTCCTTGCAGCTGATTCTGGGCGCCTCTCCAGGGTCCTCACAGCTGATTCCAGATGCCTCTCCAGGCTCCCCGCAGCTGATTCATGATGTTTCTCCAGGCTCCCCACAGCTGACTCCCAAAGCCTCTTCGCCAGGCTCCCTGCAGCTGACTCCAGAAGCCTCTTTGCCAGGCTCCCCGCAGCTGACTCCCAAAGCCTCTTCGCCAGACTCCCTGCAGCTGACTCCCGACGCCTCCTTGCCAGGCTCCACGCAGCTGGCTGCTGGTCTCTCATTGGCACCCCCCGACAGCGCTTCTGGTCTGAAGTTGGTGCCTCCAGAGGGCACTTCTAGTCTCAAGTTGGTGCTCCCAGAGGGCACTTCTGGTCTTTTGTCGGCACCCCCGATGGCGCTTCTGTTCTCTCATCGGCGCCCCTTGATGGTGCTTCTGAACTCTCGTCGGCGCCCATTGACGGCGCTTCTGAACTCTCGTCTGCGCCCCCTGACGGTGCTTCTGTTCCCTCGTTGGCGCCCCCCTGGGAACTATTTTTGTTACTCTGGTTGTTTGGCAGGTTGCTGTACCCCTTGCTCCTTGCTCCTGTCCGTCTTATCCGGTCTGTTTGTTTAGTTTATTCTGTTCATTAACCCTGTTAGCCTGTTTTGCCTGTTAGCCGTTTAGCCTGTTAGTTTGTTTAGTCCTTGATAGCCTGTTTAGTATGTTCAGTCCTGTTTAGCCTGTTTGTTAGCCCTGTTAGTCCTGTTAGCCCTGTCCGCTTTGTTAGCCCTGTATGCTAGTTTGTATTCCTCTGTTCTGTCTATCAATAAAAATATTTAATTTATAACATCTCTGCGTGTGTGTCTGCCCCTTCTGTCTTGTCCTAGCCCCCGCGTTACAACTGCAGCAACGTTCGTTGACATCCTACTAAACTTAATGAAATAATCTCCCTACAGACAAACTTAAGTCCTTCTGTCTTCTTCCTCTTCTTTCATTTTTCGACCTCCTCTTTAACCACAGCCTTCCGACACACAAAGGAGGCAATCTTCTGGACCTGGTCTTCAGCCATCCAGCTTCTGCTCTGGACCTCATTGTCACCCCACTTCACCTCTCCGACCATCACTTTGTGTCCTTCTCTCTCTATCTCCCAATCCTTTCTACTTACAACCACACTTACATCCTTAAAACACACCCTAATCTTCACTCTCTGTCTTCCTTCTCACTGATCTCTAACATCCTAACTTCACTACCTAACCCTGATATGCTTGCTACCCTTCCACTCAACTCCGCAAACAATACTCTACTCTCTTCTCTTTCAACATCCCTTGATCAGCTCTGTCCTCTTACCCTCAAATGAGGAAAACCTTCTCACCCTGCTCCTTGGCTTTCAGATGCATTGCGCAGCAACAGAAGAGAACTAAGGGCAGCTGAAAGACAGTGGAGGAAATCTAAGCTCGGTGTTGATCTCCGCTCCTACCACGACCTGCTGTCCAGGTTCTCATCTGACGTGACTGCTGCAAAAACATCTTTTTACAAAGCCAAGCTCGAACAGTCTGCTGTTGACCCACGTAAGCTTCATGCTATCTTTACTTAACTTCTGAACCTTTCTCTTCCTCCCCCATCTGCCTCTCTTACTGCTACTGACTTTGCAACTTTCTTTCAAGAAAAGATTGACAAAATCAATCAATCCTTCTCTCCGACTGACCCACTTTCAACTGACCCTCAAGTAAGTAAGTAAGTAAGTAAGTTTAATTTCTATAGCACATTTCACACGACAAGTCGACCAAAGTGCTGTACACAATGATAAAATAAAGGTAAAAGAAAATCATTTGCAATATAAACCACATACACATATGGCATAAAAAACAATTTAAAAAGCTAAAATAAAAAGATAAGTTTTAAGTCTAGACTTAAAAGTTGTAAGGGACGGGGCAGATCTAATGTCTAAGGGAAGACTGTTCCATAGTCTGGGAGCTGCAACTGAAAAAGCTCGATCACCTCTCAGCTTCAGCCGAGAACGAGGAACAGCCAACAATAATTGGTCAGAAGATCTCAGAGACCGTGGAGCTGAATAAAGGCAGAGTAAGTCATTTATATAAGATGGTGCTTTCCCATGTAATGCTTTAAAAACAAATAATACAATTTTAAAATGTATTCTGAAATGGACAGGAAGCCAGTGCAGTGAGGCTAAGATCGGAGTGATGTGGTCCCTTTTCTTGGTGCCTGTCAGCATTCTCGCCGCTGCATTTTGTACCAACTGTAGTCGAGCCAAAGAGGTTTTATTTATGCCCAAGTACAATGAATTACAGTAATCTAAACGAGATGATATAAAAGCATGAATAATTTGTTCCTGGGCTTGAAAAGAGAGAAAAGGCTTTATTTTTGACAATTCTCTAAGCTGGAAAAAGCTACTCCTTACAACAGAATTTACTTGTTTGTCAAAGCTGAAATCTCGGTCAATGATAACACCAAGGTTTTTGATACTGTTCTTTACACAACTTGTCAAATTATTCAATTTTTGTGATACTAATTCAGTAGCTTTTGTGGGGCCAAATAAAATAATTTCTGATTTCTGTTGATTTAGTTGAAGAAAGTTTTTGGCCATCCATGATTTTATCTCATTTAGGCATTCACTGAGACAATTTACGGCTGAAGGGTCACTTGGATTAATGGGCAAATAAATCTGGGTGTCGTCTGCAAAACAATGAAAAGATATACTATATTTCCTAATAATATTACCAAGAGGAAGCATGTATAATGAAAAAAGGGCTGGCCCTAAAATGGACCCTTGAGGGACCCCATATCTCAGGTTGGCGGTAGTTGAAAAACAATTTCCAATATTTATCTTAAAAGTCCTGTTTCTCAGATAAGATCTAAACCAATCTAGGACAGTTCCCTGTATACCAACCATATACTCAAGGCGTTCAAGTAGAATGCCGTGGTCAATAGTGTCGAAGGCGGCACTAAGATCTAAGAGAAGCAATACTGCACAATTCCCTGAGTCGCTAGCCAACAATAAGTCATTTATCACCCTTAACAACGCAGACTCTGTGCTGTGCAGTGCTTTAAAACCAGATTGAAATTTTTCAAAAATATTGTTTTCTGTTAAGTGTGATGTCAGTTGCCAAAGGACTGATTTTTCAAGTATTTTAGAAAGGAAACTCAATTTAGAAATGGGACGAAAATTACTCAGAATGCTCGGATTAAGATTATGTTTTTTTAAAAGCGGTTGGACAACCGCATGCTTACAGCAAGTAGGAACACTGCCTGAAGATAGACTTGTATTAATAATTGTCACAATACCAGGTCCTATTGTATCTATTGCCTTTTTTATAAGGCAAGTAGGAATGATATCACAAGGAGACATCGAGGTTTTCATATGGGAAACCGTGTCTTTGACAAATGAAAGAGAAATTGGTTCAAACTGATTGAAAACAGCGGAACCTAATGACTCCATTGAACAGTCAATTCCGGAAGGATTTATATTCAACCTAATATTTTCAATCTTGTCAAGAAAAAATTTCAAAAAATCCTCACAATTTTTTGTTTCAACAAGAGTGACAGATGGGGCCTTTAAAACAGCATTTAAAGAGTTAAATAAAACTTTAGGTCTATGATGATTTTTTGCTACAATTTCTGAGAAATATTTTTCCCTGTCTGCTTTTGCAGCATTTTGAAAATCAGTCAGACAATGTTTTAAAATATCTAAAGAAACCTGCAGCTTGTCTTTTTTCCATTTTCGTTCCACACATCTACATTTACGCCTAAGGGTCTGGGTAGAGTTAGTTAACCAAGGCTGAGATCTGGGTTTGCTCTGTCTGGTTTTAAAGGGAGCAACAGAATCAAGAATAGTAGTACAAGAAGAGTAAAACAAAGATATTAGTTCATCCACATCAACTTGAGGGGACAGTGTCTCCATACGACTCATTTCAGGGCTCTTCAAATATGCTTCTGAAAAAAGTGAAACAGTAAGAGAATCTATTTGCCGAAAAGAATAACTGGGTACCTTTGTATGCAAGATTTGTTCAGGTAATATTGCGTTAAATACAATTGGCCTATGATCAGAAAAAGTCGCATAGAGTCAGTCCAAAAGAGAAAATTAGGTCTAAAGTGTGGCCTTGTACATGAGTAGGGCCATCTACACATTGAGTAAGATTAAAAGAGTCAAGAAGATTTCTAAAATCATTTACCATAGGTTTTGTTGGGCAGCAGACATGAATATTAAAATCACCCAGAATCAATAACCGGTCAGTTGTTGGCAAAATGATTGACAAAAATTCTGCAAAATCAGCTAGAAAGGAGTTATTAAATTTAGGGGGTCTGTATACCAAGGCACAAAGAGAAGGCTTAAGTGACTCAATCATTAATAATTGAACTTCAAAACTTGCAAACGACTGAACAGATGGCACATGACATTTAAACTCATTTTTGAAAACCACAGCCACTCCACCGCCTCGTCCAGTAGATCTATGAGTGCTGGAAAAAGTGCAATGAGCTGGACAGAGCTCGATGAGTTGGCTTGACTCACCTACACTGAGCCAGGTCTCAGTTACAAATAAAAAATCCAGATCTTTAGAAATGAAGAAGTCCTTTAATATAAAGGTCTTGTTGGAGATAGATCTTGCATTAACCAAGGCCATCTTTGAAACCACCGATTTGCCGACATGCCAAGATGTCCGATCCAGCTGCCTGAGATTTTGGAGGCACACACGACGTCCACAGCCCAGGTACAACCTAGTCCGGATAATCCGCACTGGCGTACTCGGATCCGGTAGATCTGGAAATACCTGCCGACGTGAGGTACTCCGTTCGCCAGATCTTCGGTGTAGAAACAGATTCCATTCCGAACCAGAACCAAGGATCTGTTTTGCTTGGATGTAATCCGAAGACCTTAGTGCCATCCTCACTCGGACGCGAAGAACTGCACGTCTTCCACGCCGCCTTTTGCGCCTGACCCGCTCAGGTACGCAGCATAACAGCGTTTGCACACAATCGGGAATCGGCGGGATGAAATGTGGGTGACAATCATACCTCTGAACCCCAGACGGTTTGTTAAGAGAATCCATAAATCCATTTCTGATTGTAAAAAGAGCTTGTCGATCATAAACTATAATCGAACAGACAGAGTTTATAAACATACACGCGCATAGCGCAATCAACCAAAAAACCGAAAAAAGTCGACGGCTCAACTCACCAACACACTCACCAGCTTTACCCCACTCACCATGGATGAGGTTGCACAGCTCCTCTCATCCAGCAATCCCACTACATGCACACTCAACCCTATACCATCTACCATCCTCAAAGACATCTCACAGGACCTAATCCCCTTCATCACACCCATCATCAACAACTCCCTGACATCAGGTGTTGTCCCTACTGCTTTTAAGAAGGCTCAGGTCATTCCCCTTCTTAAGAAATCTACACTAGACACTACAGACATTAACAACTACAGACCTGTCTCACTACTTTCTTTTCTATGCAAAATTCTTGAACGTCCTGTCTATAACCAACTATCTGTCTTTCTTACTCAGAATGACATCCACGATCCATACCAGTCTGGCTTCAAGGCAGCGCATTCTACAGAAACAACACTTGTAGCTGTTACTGAGAAGCTTCATGCAGCCAAAGCAGCCAAACTGTCATTGGTCCTCATTCTTCTTGACCTCTCTGCAGCCTTCGACACAGTGAATCACAGCATTCTCTCCAACCTTGGAGTAACAGGTTCAGCATGAGGATGGCCTCCTACCTCGAAGGGCGCTCTTACCAAGTGTCCATTCACTCTCTCAACCGGTGTTCCTCAGGGCTCTGTACTTGGCCCACTTCTATTCTCTATCTACACCCGCTCTCTGAGTAAGGTCAGCCTCCCATGGCTTCTCTTACCACTCATATGCAGATGATACTCAGCTCATTCTGTCATTTCCTCCTTCAGACACACAAGTCTCAGCTCGCATCTCAGCATGTCTACGAGATATCTCACAATGGATGCTCATCATCTAAAACTCAATCCAAGCAAGACAGAGCTGTTGCTCATTCCCGGAGATCAATCTCCAAACCAGGACCTAGTCATCTCTCTTGATGACTCCCAGATCAGACCATCTGATAAGGTAAGAAGCCTTGGTGTTGTCCTTAATAACCAGCTGACCATCTCTCCTCATATAGCCAACATGACAAGATCGTGCCGGTTCCTCCTGTACAACATCAGGAAGATTCAACCATTTCTCTCCAGGGAAGCTACCCAAGTCAAGTCAGGTTTATTTATAAAGCGCCTTCAAAGACCCAAAGGGTCACCCAAGGAACTGTACAATAAAATCAAACAATAATTAGACAATCAGTTGAAACAATAGTACAACAAGCCAGTGAAATAAAAGACATATAGCAAAATAAAATCAGAGTAAATAAAACAGAAAAAAGCCATGCTACAGCTCAAAAGCTTGTGAAAATAAATAGGTCTTCAAATTGAATTTAAGATCAACTGTAGGGGATGTCTTAATGAAACGTGGCAAGCTGTTCCAACGTTTTGGGGCAGCCACAGAGAAAGCCCGATCACCTTTGGACCTCATCCGAGAACGTGGGACAGCCAAAAGCAACTGGTCAGAAGATCTCAGGATTCTGGAGGTAGAGTGGGGGCAAATAAGGTCAGAAATATAGGATGGGGCTACACCATGGAGAGCCTTGTATACGAATAAAAGAACCTTAAATTCTATGCAATATTTTACTGGGAGCCAATGAAGAGAGGCCAGGATGGGTGAGATGTGCTCTCTTTTCTTTGTACCTGTGAGTAGCCGAGCAGCCGCGTTTTGAAAAAGTTGTAGGCGGGACAGAGTGGACTGGCAGATCCCAAAGAGAATTACAATAATCAATACAAGAGGAGATGAAAGCATGGGTGACAGTTTCTAGATCTTTAAAAGACAACATGTTTTTTAGTTTGCTGATAGTTTTCAGCTGATAAAAGCTTCCTCGTACAACAGTGTTTATTTGTTTATCAAATTTAAGTTCAGAATCAAAAATGATACTGAAGTTCTTTACATGGCTATGCACATGTGCAGAGAGTGCTCCCATGTTGTTAGCTATTGAAGTGATGGTATTGGTATGACCAATTATGATGACCTCGGTTTTGTCATTATTTAACTGAAGGAAATTATTTGACATCCAGCATTTAACGTCATTGAGACAGTCCAGGATATGGTTGATGGCACTATTGTTGGTAGCTGTCAAAGGAAGGTAGAGCTGTGTGTCATCTGCAAAGCAATGATAGGAAATATTGTATTTTTGAAAAATAGATCCAAGTGGAAGCATATCTAGTGAGAACATCACAGGGCCCAAGACAGAGCCCTGAGGTACTCCAGAACTGACGGTTGCTGTCTTGGAGTAATAGCTACCAATATTAACCGAAATTGTTCTATCCTCTAGATAAGAGTCAAACCATTTTAAAGCTGTGCCCTTTACGCCAGCTGCACACTCCAGACGTTTCAGCAGAATTTTGTGCTCTAACTGAGGTCCAGCAGAATTAAATCAGCACACTTTCCAGAGTCTACAATCAAAAGTAGATCATTGAGGACTTTGAGAAGAGCAGACTCTGAATTGTGGTGTGCTCTAAAACCTGACTGGAATGTATCAAATAGGTTATTTTCGCTTAAAAACTACAACAGCTGACTGAGAACCACTTTCTCTAACACCTTAGAAAGAAAGGGAAGTTTAGAAATCGGTCTGAAATGATTGTGAACCGAAGAGTCTAAGCTAGGCTTCTTTAGAAGCAGCTGGATGACAGCTTGTTTAAAGGATGTCACCCAGATTCTGGTCCAGTCACTTGTAATCTCACGGTTGGACTACTGCAACTCCCTCCTGGCAGGTGCTCCTATGTCCACTATTAAACCCTTGCAGCTCATTCAAAATGCACTGCCACATCACCCCACTACTGTAACGGTTAAAACACTGATGCTTGCCTACAAAGCCAGAAATGGACCAGCCCCAAGCTACCTTCACGGTCTAATCAAACCCCGCTCTGTACTGCGCAACCTCTGAGCCACCAGTCTCACTCGACTTGATCCTCCACCCAGGACTAAAGGAAGACAAGCATCAAGTCTCTTCTCTGTTCTAGCACTCAAGTGGTAGAATGAACTTCCTCTGTCTGTCCGAACATCTGAGTCTCTTGCTGTCTTTAAAAATTTTTTAAAAACCCACCTCTTTACTAAGCACTTAAGCTGACCTGTACTTATTTACCAACAAGTTTTTTCCATTTCCAAAAAAACCCCCAAAAAACCACTTTGGTTCTAACAGGTTTCAGCAGATTTGTGTTCTTCGACTGTTGTCTACTTAAACTAGAGAAATTAAATGTTTACTATGGAAGCACTTCTGTAAGTCGCTCTGAATAAGAGCGTCTGCTAAATGCAGAAAATGTAAATGTACAATTACTGACAGTAGTCCATCTGTTTCTCTACATACCTTTTTAGCCTGCTTTTACCCTGTTCTACAATGGTCAGAACCTCCACAGGACCCCCACAGAGCAGGTATTATTTAGGTGGTGGATCATTGTCAGCACTGCAGTGACACTGACATGGTGGTGGTGTATTAGTGTGTGTTGTGCTGGTATGAGTGGATCAGACACAGCAGCGCTACTGGAGTTTTTAAATACAGTGTCCACTCATTGTCCACTGTATTAGACACTCATAACTAGTTGGTCCACCTTGCAGATGTAAAGTCAGAGAGGATTGCCCATCTATTGCTGCTGTTTGAGTTGGTCATCTTCTAGACCTTATTTTTTGGTTGGTGGACTATTCTCAGTCCAGCAGTGACAGTGAGGTGTGTGAATGTGTAAATGACGCAGGTCCCAGAAGTCAATGTTGGTGTTTGATACTGTCCAGTTCACGTATAGCTTATAGGTAGAGGCTATTTTAAAGTCTGTTTGTCAGTGATATGATGGAGCTGTACTGTAGTGGCTCCCAGAAGACAGCAAATCAAATACAGTGTATCACAAAAGTAAGTATCACCCCTCAATATTTCATTATATCTTTTCATGGGACAACACTATAGACATGAAACTTGGATATAACTTAGAGTAGTCAGTGTACAGCTTGTATAGCAGTGTAGATTTACTGTCTTCTGAAAATAACTCAACACACAGCCATTAATGTCTAAATAGCTGGCTACACCCCACAGTGAACATGTCCAAATTGTGCCCAAATGTGTCGTTGTCGCTCCCTGGTGTCATGTGTCAAGGTCCCAGGTGTAAATGGGGAGCAGGGCTGTTAAATTTGGTGTTTTGGGTACAATTCTCTCATACTGGCCACTGGATATTCAACATGGCACCTCATGGCAAAGAACTCTCAGAGGAAGTGAGAAATAGAATTGTTGCTCTCCACATAGATGGCCTGGGCTATAAGAAGATTGCTAACACCCTGAAACTGAGCTACAGCATGGTGGCCAAGGTCATACAGCGGTTTTCCAGGACAGGTTCCACTCGGAACAGGCTTCGCCAGGGTCGACCAAAGAAGTTGAGTCCACGTGTTCGGCATCATATCCAGAGGTTGGCTTTAAAAAATAGACACATGAGTGCTGCCAGCATTGCTGCAGAGGTTGAAGACGTGGGAGGTCAGCCTGTCAGTGCTCAGACCATACGCCGCACACTGCATCAACTCGGTCTGCATGGTCGTCATCCCAGAAGGAAGCTGACGCACAAGAAAGCCAGCAAACAGTTTGCTGAAAACAAGCAGTCCAAGAACATGGATTACTGGAATGCCCTGTGGTCTGACGAGACCAAGATAAACTTGTTTGGCTCAGATGGTGTCCAGCATGTGTGGCGGCGCCCTGGTGAGAAGTACCAAGACAACTGTATCTTGCCTACAGTCAAGCATGGTGGTGGTAGCAGCATGGTCTTGGGCTGCATGAGTGTTGCTGGCACTGGGGAGCTGCAGTTCATTGAGGGAAACATGAATTCCAACATGTACTGTGACATTCTGAAACAGAGCATGATCCCCTCCCTTCGAAAACTGGGCCTCATGGCAGTTTTCCAACAGGGTAACGATCCCAAACACAACCTCCAAGATGACAACTGCCTTGCTGAGGAAGCTGAAGGTAAAGGTGATGGACTAAACCCAATTGAGCACCTGTGGCGCATCCTCAAGTGGAAGGTGGAGGAGTTCAAGGTGTCTAACATCCACCAGCTCCGTGATGTCATCATGGAGGAGTGGAAGAGGATTCCAGTAGCAACCTGTGCAGCTCTGGTGAATTCCATGCCCAGGAGGGTTAAGGCAGTGCTGGATAATAATGGTGGTCACACAAAATATTGACACTTTGGGCACAATTTGGACATGTTCACTGTGGGGTGTACTCACTTATGTTGCCAGCCATTTAGACATTAATGGCTGTGTGTTGAGTTATTTTCAGAAGACAGTAAATCTACACTGCTATACAAGTTGTACACTGACTACTCTAAGTTATATCCAAGTTTTATTTCTATAGTGTTGTCCCATGAAAAGATATAATAAAATATTTGCAGAAATGTGAGGGGTGTACTCACTTTTGTGATACACTGTATCTGGTGTCCAGGATGGAATGGGTCTTTAAGTATGCTGGCTGCTGTTTTTCCATCAGCAGTTGTGTTGTTGCTGGTCTTGTAGTTTGTTGTCACACCCAACATTGTGATACCTCCATATCAACAAAGAATGGCTTTATCAAAAGATCAGAGTTTTGAAATGGCCCACCTTGAGCCCAGACCTGAATGTGATTGAAAATCAGTAAGATGACCCTGAAGACAGAACCTAAGACCTGAAGAACTGTGCACAGAGGATGTTCTTACAATCTAACAGATTTGTAGTGCTATTGCAAGTAAAAGTGGGCAAGGAGCACACAGGTGGTGCAGCGGGATATTCTGCTGCCACACCAGTGCCGAGATTCTGAACTCCTCGGTTCGAAACAGGTGGCAGTGCCTGCAGCAGACACGTTTCTGCTATGGCGGGGTGACTGGACTATGTGGGTGGCTGTGTAAGGACCCTGATAAGCAGATAAGAAAGGCACCTGTGCAGAGTGCATGGGTGAAAAAGGGTTCCGCTAAGGACTGTGTGTAGGTCAGAGGAGGCATGAGAAGCAATATACCCACCTCGACTGCAATCGGGGATTCCCCAGCAGTGGAAGACAAATTGACACTACATGGGGAGAAAATGGGAAAAAATGCATAAATACAATAGAAAAAAAAAAGATGTCTAAATGCTGTCATAAAACCAAAGAATTAGTTTAAGGGTGTGTATATTTATGCAACCATATTATTATACGTTTTTTTATTTGTATTTCCTCCATTAAATCTTTTTGTTTAATTGTTCAGGTCACAATAAAGGTGAACAAAGTTCTGAAATGATTCATCTCGTTCTCTATTTGTTACAAAACAAAACCTGCCATTTTAACAGGAATGTGTTGACCTTTCATTTTTACTGTACGTACTTTAATGTCACTACTGAAAAAAAACCCTGACATCCTTGGATGTGAGATTATCATGTATTGCAGGTAAGTGCATTTTATTCATATGACACCTGTGACACCTGTGACAATGAGCTCCTCTGTCTCCTTCACGGATTGGTTCATTTGGACTGATTAGCTCCAGCTGCCCTCTGTAAAAGAGGAAGGCTGGAAGACTGAAGTTGGGAACTATTTGGCTCTGTATGGATGATGTTTTTGGCTTTGTTGGTGACTCTGTTTTGTTTGGCAGGTTTCTTAACCCTGTTTTGCTCCCTTGTTCCTAGCTCTTGTTACTAGTCATGTTTCTAGCTCTTGTTACTAGTCATGTTTCTAGCTCTTGTTACTAGCCATGTTCCTAGCTCTTGTTACTAGCCATGTTCCTAGCTCTTGTTACTAGCCATGTTTCTAGCTCTTGTTACTAGGCATGTTTTTAGCTCTTGTTACTAGGCATGTTTCTTGCTCTTGTTACTAGGCATGTTTCTTGCTCTTGTTACTAGCCATGTTTCTTGCTCATGTTACTAGCCATGTTTCTAGCTCATGTTACGCTAGCTCTTTGTTTTGCCATGTTTGCCTAGTTTTGCCATGTTTGCCTAGTTTTGCCTTATTTGCCTAGTTTTGCCTTATTAATAAATCCTTTGGTTTTGTTACATCTCTGCGTGTGTGTCCGCCCCTTTGTCTCGTCCTTTAGCCCCGCGTGAGACTCTTACCCATAGAGACTAAATGCTGTCATAAAACCAAAGAATTAGTTTAAGGGTGTGTATATTTATGCAACCATATTATTATACGTTTTTTTTTATTTGTATTTCCTCCATTAAATCTTTTTGTTTAATTGTTCAGGTCACAATAAAGGTGAACAAAGTTCTGAAATGATTCATCTCGTTCTCTATTTGTTACAAAACAAAACCTGCCATTTTAACAGGAATGTGTTGACCTTTCATTTTTACTGTACGTACTTTAATGTCACTACTGAAAAAAACCCCTGACATCCTTGGATGTGTGATTATCATGTATTGCAGGTAAGTGCATTTTATTCATATGACACCTGTGACACCTGTGACAATGAGCTCCTCTGTCTCCTTCACGGATTGGTTCATTTGGACTGATTAGCTCCAGCTGCCCTCTGTAAAAGAGGAAGGCTGGAAGACTGAAGTTGGGAACTATTTGGCTCTGTATGGATGATGTTTTTGGCTTTGTTGCTGACTCTGTTTTGTTTGGCAGGTTTCTTAACCCTGTTTTGCTCCCTTGTTCCTAGCTCTTGTTACTAGTCATGTTTCTAGCTCTTGTTACTAGGCATGTTTCTAGCTCTTGTTACTAGTCATGTTCCTAGCTTTTGTTACTAGCCATGTTTCTAGCTCTTGTTACTAGGCATGTTTCTTGCCTAGTAACCTAGTAACAGTAATAGTAACCGTAATAGTTCCCTTCTTAGAATGCAGCGAGATGAATTTTGTTTCAGGGTTTCCTGAGTTTGACTCCATGGAGTTCCTTCAGACCTTCCCGCTCTGTACGCCAGCTCCCTATGATGCAAGCGACCCTTGGGTCGAGGGCTTCCTTCTTCAGAGCCAGCTCTACCTGCAAGACTTTCTTGACCTTCAGCCTACTGAAACACAAAAGGTGTGGTTCATGATGTCAAGGTTGAAGGGTGCTGCGCAAGAATGGGCTAGGCAGCTCTGGTCTGAGAAGGGAGCTGAGCTGAACTCGGTTAAGGTGTTTGAGGGCCTCATGAGAGCCAAATTCACAGGAAGGAACCCATATGAGTTTGGTATAGGGAAGTTGACAAAACCTCCCGTACCCATTGGAGATGATCCACACAGCAAAGCGCCCACTGTAGCGTATGCCCGGCATCCAGTGCCTGCTAGGGATGTGAAAATTCCCCCAGTACCCACTGTCGATGCCAGTGCCCACTCAAAATGCTCATGACCGTCCTACATCTATGTTAGGAGCCAATCTTGACTGTGAGTTCAGTTTTGTTTCTTGTAATGACCCTAAAGGCTTCAGGGGTTCTTTTGTATTTTCGCCGGCTCCAGTTCTGTGTGGTTGAGTGTATCTCCGTCCTCTGCCTGTTTGGTTAATTTCTAGTTTGTCGGTCTCTGACTGTGCTAATGGTACTTTAGCAGTTCAGAAGACCATGGATTCTTTGTTTGTAGTCTCGGGTTTTCCAGCCACCCCGTCAGTCAAGCAATTCCAAGTTTTTACTAAATAACCCTCCAGGGTACAAGCAACTGATTCAAGATGCCTCTCCAGGGTCCAAGCAGCTGATTAATGACATTTCTCCAGGGTCCTCGCAGCTGACTCCAGACGCCTCTTTGCCAGGGTCCTCGCAGCTGACTCCGGACGCCTCTTTGCCAGGGTCCTCGCAGCTGACTCCGGACGCCTCTTTGCCAGGGTCCTCGCAGCTGACTCCGGACGCCTCTTTGCCAGGGTCCTCGCAGCTGACTCCGGACGCCTCTTCGCCAGGGTCCTCGCAGCTGACTCCAAATGCCTCGCATCTGATGCTGTGATCCAAGTCGGCGCCCCCCGATGGCGCTTTTGTTCTCAAGTCGGCGCAACCCGATGGCGCTTTTGTTCTCAAGTCGGTGCCCCCCGATGGCGCTTCTGAACTCTCATTGGTGCACTCTGAAGGTGCTCGTGAACTCTCGTTGGCGCCCCTCGACGGCGCTTCAGGACTCTCATTGGTGCTCCCTGATGGCGCTTCTGAATTCTCGTTGGTGTCCTCCGACAGCGCTTCTGGTCTCTCAATGGTTCCCCCCATTGGCGCTTTTGGTTTTCCGTCAGCGGCCTGCGTGCCAGTGCCTTTGTCATGCCTGCCTCAAGGCATTCTAAATGACTTTAAATTTGCCCCGCAGGGCCCAGGACCTCCTTGTTTTGTTTTTGTTTGGTAAAGGCACTCCAGGAGTAGTGCCTTCAGGGTAGGGCTTCTGTGACAATGAGCTCCTGTGTGCCACACACCCCTCTCCGTGAGCACACACTGTCTCCTGCCACACACCTTCACGGATTGGTTCAGTTGGACTGATTAGCTCCGGCCGCCCTCTATACTCTGTACGTTGGGAGTTTTTGGCTCTGTATGGATGATGATTTTGGCTTTGTTGGCGACTAACTCTTTTGTTTGGCAGGTTTCTTAACCCTGTTTTGCTCCCTTGTTCCTAGCTCTTGTTACTAGGCATGTTTCTAGCTCTTGTTACTAGACATGTTTCAAGCTCTTGTTACTAGACATGTTTCTAGCTCTTGTTACTAGCCATGTTCCTAGCTCTTGTTACTAGCCATGTTCCTAGCTCTTGTTACTAGCCATGTTTCTAGCTCTTGTTATTAGCCATGTTTCTAGCTCTTGTAACTAGCCATGTTTCTAGCTCTTGTTATTAGGCATGTTCCTAGCTCTTGTTACTAGCCATGTTTCTAGCTCTTGTTACTAGCCATGTTCCTAGCTCTTGTTACTAGCCATGTTACTAGCTCTTGTTACTAGCCAAGTTTCTAGCTCTTGTTACTAGGCATGTTCCTAGCTCTTGTTACTAGCCATGTTTCTAGCTCTTGTTACTAGCCATGTTCCTATCTCTTGTTACTAGCCATGTTCCTAGCTCTTGTTACTAGCCATGTTCCTAGCTCTTGTTACTAGCCATGTTCCTAGCTCTTGTTACTAGCCATGTTCCTAGCTCCTGTTACTAGCTCTTGTTACTAGCTCTTGTTACTAGCCATGTTCCTAGCTCTTGTTACTAGCCATGTTCCTAGCTCTTGTTACTAGCCATGTTCCTAGCTCTTGTTACTAGCCATGTTCCTAGCTCTGGTTACTAGCCATGTTCCTAGCTCTTGTTACTAGCCATGTTCCTAGCTCTTGTTACTAGCCATGTTCCTAGTTCTTGTTACTAGCCATGTTCCTAGCTCTTGTTACTAGCCATGTTCCTAGCTCTTGTTACTAGCCATGTTCCTAGCTCCTGTTACTAGCTCTTGTTACTAGCTCTTGTTACTAGCCATGTTCCTAGCTCTTGTTACTAGCCATGTTCCTAGCTCTTGTTACTAGCCATGTTCCTAGCTCTTGTTACTAGCCATGTTCCTAGCTCTGGTTACTAGCCATGTTCCTAGCTCTTGTTACTAGCCATGTTCCTAGCTCTTGTTACTAGCCATGTTCCTAGTTCTTGTTACTAGCCATGTTCCTAGCTCTTGTTACTAGCCATGTTCCTAGCTCCTGTTACTAGCCATGTTACTAGCTCCTGTTACTAGCCATGTTACTAGCTCCTGTTACTAGCCATGTTCCTAGCTCTTGTTACTAGCCATGTTCCTAGCTCTTGTTACTAGCCATGTTCCTAGCTCTTGTTACTAGCCATGTTCCTAGCTCTTGTTACTAGCCATGTTCCTAGCTCTAGTTACTAGCCATGTTTCTAGCTCTTGTTACTAGCCATGTTCCTAGCTCTTGTTACTAGCCATGTTACTAGCTCTTGTTACTAGCCAAGTTTCTAGCTCTTGTTACTAGGCATGTTCCTAGCTCTTGTTACTAGCCATGTTTCTAGCTCTTGTTACTAGCCATGTTCCTATCTCTTGTTACTAGCCATGTTCCTAGCTCTTGTTACTAGCCATGTTCCTAGCTCTTGTTACTAGCCATGTTCCTAGCTCCTGTTACTAGCTCTTGTTACTAGCTCTTGTTACTAGCCATGTTCCTAGCTCTTGTTACTAGCCATGTTCCTAGCTCTTGTTACTAGCCATGTTCCTAGCTCTTGTTACTAGCCATGTTCCTAGCTCTTGTTACTAGCCATGTTCCTAGCTCTTGTTACTAGCCATGTTCCTAGCTCCTGTTACTAGCCATGTTCCTAGCTCCTGTTACTAGCTATGTTCCTAGCTCTTGTTACTAGCCATGTTCCTAGCTCTTGTTACTAGCCATGTTCCTAGCTCTTGTTACTAGCCATGTTCCTAGCTCTTGTTACTAGCCATGTTCCTAGCTCTTGTTACTAGCCATGTTCCTAGCTCTTGTTACTAGCCATGTTCCTAGCTCTTGTTACTAGCCATGTTCCTAGCTCTTGTTACTTGCCATGTTCCTAGCTCTTGTTACTAGCCATGTTCCTAGCTCTTGTTACTAGCCATGTTACTAGCTCCTGTTACTAGCCATGTTCCTAGCTCTTGTTACTAGCCATGTTCCTAGCTCTTGTTACTAGCCATGTTCCTAGCTCTTGTTACTAGCTCTTGTTACTAGCCATGTTCCTAGCTCTTGTTGCTAGCCATGTTCCTAGCTCTTGTTACTAGCCATGTTTCTAGCTCTTGTTACTAGCCATGTTCCTAGCTCTTGTTACTAGCCATGTTCCTAGCTCTTGTTACTAGCCATGTTACTAGCTCCTGTTACTAGCCATGTTCCTAGCTCTTGTTACTAGCCATGTTCCTAGCTCTTGTTACTAGCCATGTTCCTAGCTCTTGTTACTAGCCATGTTCCTAGCTCTTGCTACTAGCCATGTTCCTAGCTCTTGTTACTAGCCATGTTCCTAGCTCTTGTTACTAGCCATGTTCCTAGCTCTTGTTACTAGCCATGTTCCTAGCTCCTGTTACTAGCTCTTGTTACTAGCTCTTGTTACTAGCCATGTTCCTAGCTCTTGTTACTAGCCATGTTCCTAGCTCTTGTTACTAGCCATGTTACTAGCTCCTGTTACTAGCCATGTTCCTAGCTCTTGTTACTAGCCATGTTCCTAGCTCTTGTTACTAGCCATGTTCCTAGCTCTTGTTACTAGCCATGTTCCTAGCTCTTGTTACTAGCCATGTTCCTAGCTCTTGTTACTAGCCATGTTACTAGCTCCTGTTACTAGCCATGTTCCTAGCTCTTGTTACCAGCCATGTTCCTAGCTCTTGTTACTAGCCATGTTCCTAGCTCTTGTTACTAGCCATGTTCCTAGCTCTTGTTACTAGCCATGTTCCTAGCTCTTGTTACTAGCCATGTTACTAGCTCCTGTTACTAGCTCTTGTTCCTAGCTCTTGTTACTAGCCATGTTCCTAGCTCTTGTTACTAGCCATGTTCCTAGCTCTTGTTACTAGCCATGTTCCTAGCTCTTGTTACTAGCCATGTTACTAGCTCTTGTTACTAGCTCTTGTTACTAGCTCTTGTTACTAGCCATGTTCCTAGCTCTTGTTACTAGCCATGTTCCTAGCTCTTGTTACTAGCCATGTTACTAGCTCTTGTTACTAGCTCTTGTTACTAGCCATGTTCCTAGCTCTTGTTACTAGCCATGTTCCTAGCTCTTGTTACTAGCCATGTTACTAGCTCCTGTTACTAGCCATGTTCCTAGCTCTTGTTACTAGCCATGTTCCTAGCTCTTGTTACTAGCCATGTTCCTAGCTCTTGTTACTAGCCATGTTCCTAGCTCTTGTTACTAGCCATGTTACTAGCTCCTGTTACTAGCTCTTGTTACTAGCCATGTTTCTAGATCATGTTACGCGTCATGTTTCTAGATCATGTTACGCTAACTCTGTTTTGCCTTGTTTGCCTAGTTTTGCCTCATTAATAAATCCTTTGGTTTTGTTATATCTCTGCGTGTGTCCACCCCTTTGTCTCATCCTTTAGCCCCGCGTGACAACACCCTGAAAGTCTAGGTGAAACTTAATCAACCATATACAGTGAGAGAAATAAGTATTTGATCCCCTGCTGATTTTGTAAGTTTACCCCCTTACAAAGACTATCATTTTTATGGAAGGTTTATTTTAAACAGAGAGAGACAGAATATCAACAAAAAATCCAGAAAAAAACGTTAAATAAAAGTTATAAATGAATTTGTATTTAATTAAGGGAAATAAGTATTTGATCCCCTACCAACCAGCAAAAATTCTGACCCCCACAGACCGGTTATGTGTACAAAAGGCACACAAATTAGTCCTGTCCCTGTATAAAAGACTCCTGTCACAGAATCAGTTTCTTCCATTCAAATCTCTTGACCACCATGGGCAAGACCAAAAAGCTATCAAAGGACGTCAGGGACAAGATTGTAGACCTGCACAAGGCTGGAATGGGCTACAAGACCATCAGCAAGACGCTTGGTGAGAAAGAGATCACTGTTGGTGCGATAATTCGAAAATGGAAGAAATACAAGATCACAGTCAATCGCCCTTGCTCTGGAGCTCCATGCAAGATCTCACCTCGTGGGGTAAGAATGATTCTGAGAAAGGTGAGGTCAGTCCAGAATTACATGGGAGGAGCTTGTCAATGGTCAAAATTCTTGCTGGTTGGTAGGGGATCAAATACTTATTTCCCTTAATTAAATACAAATTAATTTATAACTTTTATTTAATGTTTTTTTCTGGATTTTTTGTTGATATTCTGTCTTTCTCTGTTAAAATAAACCTTCCATAAAAATTATAGACTGTTCAAGTCTTTGTAAGGGGGTAAACTTACAAAATCAGCAGGGGATCAAATACTTATTTCCCTCACTGTACTGTATATCATTAAAACATTCAAATCACCTCCTTGTTTCTACACTCGCTGTCCATTTTATCAGCTCCACTTACCATATAAAAGCACTTTGTAGTTCTATAATTACTGACTGTAGTCCATCTATATACCCTTTTTAGCCTGCTTTCACCCCGTTCTTCAATGGCCAGGACCCCCACAGAGCAGGTATTATTTAGGTGGTGGATGATTCTCAGCACTGCAGTGACACTGACATGGTGGTGGTGTGTTAGTGTGTGTTGTGCTGGTATGGGTGGATAAGAAACAGCAATGCTGATGGAGTTTTAAAATGTTGTGTCCACTCACTGTCCACTCTATTAGACACTCTACCTAGCTGGTCCACCTTGTAGATGTAAAGTCAGAGAGAATCGCTCATCTATTGCTGCTGTTTGAGTTGGTCATCTAGACCTTCATCAGTGGTCACCGGATGCTGCCCACAGGGACTGTCGGCTGGATATATTTTGTGTTGGTGGACTATTCTCAGTCCAGCAGTGACAGTGAGGTGTTTAAAAACTGCATCAGTGCTACTGTGTCTTATCCACTCATACCAGCACAACACACACTAACACACCATCACCATGTCATTGTCACTGCAGTGCTGAGAATGACTCACCAACCAAATAATACCTACTCTGTATTGGTCCTGGGAAAGTCCTGACCATTAAGGAACAGCATGAAGGGTTCTAACAAAGCATGCAGAGAAACAGATGGACTACAGTTAGTAATTGTAGAACTACAAAGTGCTTTTATTTGGTAAGTGATAAAATGGACAGTGAGAGTAGAAACAAGGAGGTGGTTCTGATGTTATGGCTGTATATACTGTGTATATATATATATATATACAGGGGTTGGACAATGAAACTGAAACACCTGTCATTTTAGTGTGGGAGGTTTCATGGCTAAATTGGACCAGTCTGGTGGCCAATCTTCATTAATTGCACATTGCACCAGTAAGAGCAGAGTGTGAAGGTTCAATTAGCAGGGTAAGAGCACAGTTTTGCTCAAAATATTGCAATGCACACAACATTATGGGTGACATACCAGAGTTCAAAAGAGGACAAATTGTTGGTGCACGTCTTGCTGGCGCATCTGTGACCAAGACAGCAAGTCTTTGTGATGTATCAAGAGCCACGGTATCCAGGGTAATGTCAGCATACCACCAAGAAGGACAAACCACATCCAACAGGATTAACTGTGGACGCAAGAGGAAGCTGTCTGAAAGGGATGTTCGGGTGCTAACCCGGATTGTATCCAAAAAACATAAAACCACGGCTGCCCAAATCACGGCAGAATTAAATGTGCACCTCAACTCTCCTGTTTCCATCAGAACTGTCCGTCGGGAGCTCCACAGGGTCAATATACACGGCCGGGCTGCTATAGCCAAACCTTTGGTCACTCGTGCCAATGCCAAATGTCGGTTTCAATGGTGCAAGGAGCGCAAATCTTGGGCTGTGGACAATGTGAAACATGTATTGTTCTCTGATGAGTCCACCTTTACTGTTTTCCCCACATCCGGGAGAGTTACGGTGTGGAGAAGCCCCAAAGAAGCGTACCACCCAGACTGTTGCATGCCCAGAGTGAAGCATGGGGGTGGATCAGTGATGGTTTGGGCTGCCATATCATGGCATTCCCTTGGCCCAATACTTGTGCTAGATGGGCGCGTCACTGCCAAGGACTACCGAACCATTCTGGAGGACCATGTGCATCCAATGGCGGTGCCGTGTATCAGGATGACAATGCACCAATACACACAGCAAGACTGGTGAAAGATTGGTTTGATGAACATGAAAGTGAAGTTGAACATCTCCCATGGCCTGCACAGTCACCAGATCTAAATATTATTGAGCCACTTTGGGGTGTAGCTCTTGTTACTAGCCATGTTCCTAGCTCTTGTTACTAGCCATGTTCCTAGCTCTTGTTACTAGCCATGTTTCTAGCTCTTGTTACTAGCCATGTTCCTAGCTCTTGTTACTAGCCATGTTCCTAGCTCCTGTTACTAGCCATGTTCCTAGCTCTTGTTACTAGCCATGTTCCTAGCTCTTGTTACTAGCCATGTTCCTAGCTCTTGTTACTAGCCATGTTCCTAGCTCTTGTTACTAGCCATGTTCCTAGCTCTTGTTACTAGCCATGTTCCTAGCTCTTGTTACTAGCCATGTTCCTAGCTTTTGTTACTAGCCATGTTCCTAGCTCTTGTTACTAGCCATGTTCCTAGCTCTTGTTACTAGCCATGTTCCTAGCTCTTGTTACTAGCCATGTTACTAGCTCCTGTTACTAGCTCTTGTTACTAGCTCTTGTTACTAGCCATGTTCCTAGCTCTTGTTACTAGCCATGTTCCTAGCTCTTGTTACTAGCCATGTTACTAGCTCCTGTTACTAGCCATGTTCCTAGCTCTTGTTACTAGCCATGTTCCTAGCTCTTGTTACTAGCCATGTTCCTAGCTCTTGTTACTAGCCATGTTCCTAGCTCTTGTTACTAGCCATGTTCCTAGCTCTTGTTACTAGCCATGTTACTAGCTCCTGTTACTAGCTCTTGTTACTAGCCATGTTTCTAGATCATGTTACGCGCCATGTTTCTAGATCATGTTACGCTAACTCTGTTTTGCCTTGTTTGCCTAGTTTTGCCTTATTAATAAATCCTTTGGTTTTGTTATATCTCTGCGTGTGTCCACTTCTTTGTCTCATCCTTTAGCCCCGCGTGACAACACCCTGAAAGTCTAGGTGAAACTTAATCAACCATATACAGTGAGAGAAATAAGTATTTGATCCCCTGCTGATTTTGTAAGTTTACTCCCTTACAAAGACTATCATTTTTATGGAAGGTTTATTTTAAACAGAGAGAGACAGAATATCAACAAAAAATCCAGAAAAAAACGTTAAATAAAAGTTATAAATGAATTTGTATTTAATTAAGGGAAATAAGTATTTGATCCCCTACCAACCAGCAAAAATTCTGACCCCCACAGACCGGTTATGTGTACAAAAGGCACACAAATTAGTCCTGTCCCTGTATAAAAGACTCCTGTCACAGAATCAGTTTCTTCCGTTCAAATCTCTTGACCACCATGGGCAAGACCAAAAAGCTATCAAAGGACGTCAGGGACAAGATTGTAGACCTGCACAAGGCTGGAATGGGCTACAAGACCATCAGCAAGACGCTTGGTGAGAAAGAGATCACTGTTGGTGCGATAATTCGAAAATGGAAGAAATACAAGATCACAGTCAATCGCCCTTGCTCTGGAGCTCCATGCAAGATCTCACCTCGTGGGGTAAGAATGATTCTGAGAAAGGTGAGGTCAGTCCAGAATTACATGGGAGGAGCTTGTCAATGGTCAAAATTCTTGCTGGTTGGTAGGGGATCAAATACTTATTTCCCTTAATTAAATACAAATTAATTTATAACTTTTATTTAATGTTTTTTTCTGGATTTTTTGTTGATATTCTGTCTTTCTCTGTTAAAATAAACCTTCCATAAAAATTATAGACTGTTCAAGTCTTTGTAAGGGGGTAAACTTACAAAATCAGCAGGGGATCAAATACTTATTTCCCTCACTGTACTGTATATCATTAAAACATTCAAATCACCTCCTTGTTTCTACACTCGCTGTCCATTTTATCAGCTCCACTTACCATATAAAAGCACTTTGTAGTTCTATAATTACTGACTGTAGTCCATCTATATACCCTTTTTAGCCTGCTTTCACCCCGTTCTTCAATGGCCAGGACCCCCACAGAGCAGGTATTATTTAGGTGGTGGATGATTCTCAGCACTGCAGTGACACTGACATGGTGGTGGTGTGTTAGTGTGTGTTGTGCTGGTATGGGTGGATAAGAAACAGCAATGCTGATGGAGTTTTAAAATGTTGTGTCCACTCACTGTCCACTCTATTAGACACTCTACCTAGCTGGTCCACCTTGTAGATGTAAAGTCAGAGAGAATCGCTCATCTATTGCTGCTGTTTGAGTTGGTCATCTAGACCTTCATCAGTGGTCACCGGATGCTGCCCACAGGGACTGTCGGCTGGATATATTTTGTGTTGGTGGACTATTCTCAGTCCAGCAGTGACAGTGAGGTGTTTAAAAACTGCATCAGTGCTACTGTGTCTTATCCACTCATACCAGCACAACACACACTAACACACCATCACCATGTCATTGTCACTGCAGTGCTGAGAATGACTCACCAACCAAATAATACCTACTCTGTATTGGTCCTGGGAAAGTCCTGACCATTAAGGAACAGCATGAAGGGTTCTAACAAAGCATGCAGAGAAACAGATGGACTACAGTTAGTAATTGTAGAACTACAAAGTGCTTTTATTTGGTAAGTGATAAAATGGACAGTGAGAGTAGAAACAAGGAGGTGGTTCTGATGTTATGGCTGTATATACTGTGTATATATATATATACAGTATATACCTGTGTATATATATACAGTGTATCACAAAAGTGAGTACACCCCTCACATTTCTGCAAATATTTTATTATATCTTTTCATGGGACAACACTATAGAAATAAAACTTGGATATAACTTACAGTAGTCAGTGTACAACTTGTATAGCAGTGTAGATTTACTGTCTTCTGAAAATAACTCAACACACAGCCATTAATGTCTAAATGGCTGGCAACATAAGTGAGTACACCCCACAGTGAACATGTCCAAATTGTGCCCAAAGTGTCAATATTTTGTGTGACCACCATTATTATCCAGCACTGCCTTAACCCTCCTGGGCATGGAATTCACCAGAGCTGCACAGGTTGCTACTGGAATCCTCTTCCACTCCTCCATGATGACATTATGGAGCTGGTGGATGTTAGACACCTTGAACTCCTCCACCTTCCACTTGAGGATGCGCCACAGGTGCTCATTTGGGTTTAGTCCATCACCTTTACCTTCAGCTTCCTCAGCAAGGCAGTTGTCATCTTGGAGGTTGTGTTTGGGGTCGTTATCCTGTTGGAAAACTACCATGAGGCCCAGTTTTCGAAGGGAGGGGATCATGCTCTGTTTCAGAATGTCACAGTACATGTTGGAATTCATGTTTCCCTCAATGAACTGCAGCTCCCCAGTGCCAGCAACACTCATGCAGCCCAAGACCATGATGCTACCACCACCATGCTTGACTGTAGGCAAGATACAGTTGTCTTGGTACTTCTTACCAGGGCGCCGCCACACATGCTGGACACCATCTGAGCCAAACAAGTATATCTTGGTCTCGTCAGACCACAGGGCATTCCAGTAATCCATGTTCTTGGACTGCTTGTCTTCAGCAAACTGTTTGCTGGCTTTCTTGTGCGTCAGCTTCCTTCTGGGATGACGACCATGCAGACCGAGTTGATGCAGTGTGCAGCGTATGGTCTGAGCACAGACAGGCTGACCTCCCACGTCTTCAACCTCTGCAGCAATGCTGGCAGCACTCATGTGTCTATTTTTTAAAGCCAACCTCTGGATATGACGCCTAACACGTGGACTCAACTTCTTTGGTCGACCCTGGTGAAGCCTGTTCCGAGTGGAACCTGTCCTGGAAAACCGCTGTATGACCTTGGCCACCATGCTGTAGCTCAGTTTCAGGGTGTTAGCAATCTTCTTATAGCCCAGGCCATCTTTGTGGAGAGCAACAATTCTATTTCTCACATCCTCAGAGAGTTCTTTGCCATGAGGTGCCATGTTGAATATCCAGTGGCCAGTATGAGAGAATTGTACCCAAAACACCAAATTTAACAGCCCTGCTCCCCATTTACACCTGGGACCTTGACACATGACACCAGGGAGGGACAACGACACATTTGGGCACAATTTGGACATGTTCACTGTGGGGTGTACTCACTTATGTTGCCAGCTATTTAGACATTAATGGCTGTGTGTTGAGTTATTTTCAGAAGACAGTAAATCTACACTGCTATACAAGCTGTACACTGACTACTCTAAGTTATATCCAAGTTTCATGTCTATAGTGTTGTCCCATGAAAAGATATAATGAAATATTTGCAGAAATGTGAGGGGTGTACTCACTTTTGTGATACACTGTATATATATATATATATATATATATATATATATATATATATATATATATATATATATATATATATATATATATATATATATATATATATATATAGGGGTTGGACAAAATAACTGAAACACCTGGTTTTAGGCCACAATAATTTATTAGTATGGTGTAGGGCCTCCTTTTGCGGCCAATACAGTGTCAATTCGTCTTGGAAATGACATATACAAGTCCTGCACAGTGGTCAGAGGGATTTAAAGCCATTCTTCTTGCAGGATAGTGGCCAGGTCACTACGTGAACGTTTCCTGACTCGCTTCTCCAAAACACCCCAAAGTGGCTCAATAATATTTAGATCTGGTGACTGTGCAGGCCATGGGAGATGTTCAACTTCACTTTCATGTTCATCAAACCAATCTTTCACCAGTCTTGCTGTGTGTATTGGTGCATTGTCATCCTGATACACGGCACCGCCATTGGATGCACATGGTCCTCCAGAATGGTTCGGTAGTCCTTGGCAGTGACGCGCCCATCTAGCACAAGTATTGGGCCAAGGGAATGCCATGATATGGCAGCCCAAACCATCACTGATCCACCCCCATGCTTCACTCTGGGCATGCAACAGTCTGGGTGGTACGCTTCTTTGTGGCTTCTCCACACCGTAACTTTCCCGGATGTGGGGAAAACAGTAAAGGTGGACTCATCAGAGAACAATAAATGTTTTACATTGTCCACAGCCCAAGATTTGCGCTCCTTGCACCATTGAAATCGACGTTTGGCATTGGCACGAGTGACCAAAGGTTTGGCTATAGCAGCCCGGCCGTGTATATTGACCCTGTGGAGCTCCCGACGGACAGTTCTGGTGGAAACAGGAGAGTTGAGGTGCACATTTAATTCTGCCGTGATTTGGGCAGCCGTGGTTTTATGTTTTTTGGATACAATCCGGGTTAGCACCTGAACATCCCTTTCAGACAGCTTCCTCTTGCGTCCACAGTTAATCCTGTTGGATGTGGTTTGTCCTTCTTGGTGGTATGCTGACATTACCCTGGATACCGTGGCTCTTGATACATCACAAAGACTTGCTGTCTTGGTCACAGATGCGCCAGCAAGACGTGCACCAACAATTTGTCCTCTTTTGAACTCTGGTATGTCACCCATAATGTTGTGTGCATTGCAATATTTTGAGCAAAACTGTGCTCTTACCCTGCTAATTGAACCTTCACACTCTGCTCTTACTGGTGCAATGTGCAATTAATGAAGATTGGCCACCAGACTGGTCCAATTTAGCCATGAAACCTCCCACACTAAAATGACAGGTGTTTCAGTTATTTTGTCCAACCCCTGTATATATATATATACACTGTATATATATATATATACAGTGTATCACAAAAGTGAATACACCCCTCACATTTCTGCAGATATTTAAGTATATCTTTTCATGGGACAACACTGACAAAATGACACTTTGACACAATGAAAAGTAGTCTGTGTGCAGCTTATATAACAGTGTAAATTTATTCTTCCCTCAAAATAACTCAATATACAGCCATTAATGTCTAAACCACCGGCAACAAAAGTGAGTACACCCCTAAGAGACTACACCCCTAAATGTCCAAATTGAGCACTGCTTGTCATTTTCCCTCCAAAATGTCATGTGATTTGTTAGTGTTACTAGGTCTCAGGTGTGCATAGGGAGCAGGTGTGTTCAATTTAGTAGTACAGCTCTCACACTCTCTCATACTGGTCACTGAAAGTTCCAACATGGCACCTCATGGCAAAGAACTCTCTGAGGATCTTAAAAGACGAATTGTTGCGCTACATGAAGATGGCCAAGGCTACAAGAAGATTGCCAACACCCTGAAACTGAGCTGCAGCACAGTGGCCAAGATCATCCAGCGTTTTAAAAGAGCAGGGTCCACTCAGAACAGACCTCGCGTTGGTCGTCCAAAGAAGCTGAGTGCACGTGCTCAGCGTCACATCCAACTGCTGTCTTTGAAAGATAGGCGCAGGAGTGCTGTCAGCATTGCTGCAGAGATTGAAAAGGTGGGGGGTCAGCCTGTCAGTGCTCAGATCATACGCCGCACACTACATCAAATTGGTCTGCATGGCTGTCACCCCAGAAGGAAGCCTCTTCTGAAGTCTCTACACAAGAAAGCCCGCAAACAGTTTGCTGAAGACATGTCAACAAAGGACATGGATTACTGGAACCATGTCCTATGGTCTGATGAGACCAAGATTAATTTGTTTGGTTCAGATGGTCTCAAGCATGTGTGGCGGCAATCAGGTGAGGAGTACAAAGATAAGTGTGTCATGCCTACAGTCAAGCAAGGTGGTGGGAATGCCATGGTCTGGGGCTGCATGAGTGCAGCAGGTGTTGGGGAGTTACATTTCATTGAGGGACACATGAACTCCAATATGTACTGTGAAATACTGAAGCAGAGCATGATCCCCTCCCTCCGGAAACTGGGTCGCAGGGCAGTGTTCCAGCATGATAATGACCCCAAACACACCTCTAAGACGACCACTGCTTTATTGAAGAGGCTGAGGGTAAAGGTGATGGACTGGCCAAGCATGTCTCCAGACCTAAACCCAATAGAACATCTTTGGGGCATCCTCAAGCGGAAGGTGGAGGAGCGCAAAGTCTCGAATATCCGCCAGCTCCGTGATGTCGTCATGGAGGAGTGGAAAAGCATTCCAGTGGCAACCTGTGAAGCTCTGGTAAACTCCATGCCCAGGAGAGTTAAGGCAGTTCTGGGAAATAATGGTGGCCACACAAAATATTGACACTTCAGGAACTTTCACTAAGGGGTGTACTCACTTTTGTTGCCAGTGGTTTAGACATTAATGGCTGTATATTGAGTTATTTTGAGGGAAGAATAAATTTACACTGTTATATAAGCTGCACACAGACTGTGTTCATTGTGTCAAAGTGTCATTTTGTCAGTGTTGTCCCATGAAAAGATATACTTAAATATCTGCAGAAATGTGAGGGGTGTACTCACTTTTGTGATACACTGTATATATATATATATATATATATATATATATATATTTTACAGTTCTTAAAGTGGTTACAAGTTCACACTACTGTACATGACTTTCTGAGCTGTCAGATCGCAGTTCACACTACACAACTTGATCCCTTGCAATCGGGAGTCTTTTAAGTCGTTGTGGTTTTTAGACTATGACTGATCGGCGATAGGGAATCGCAGACGGGTCTGCCTGGTCTCCCAAACTACATTTTGTCGCAAAAACACAAGTGACGAGGGCTTTAATGATACCATGCCCAAAAATGCATGTCAACAAGAAGCAAACACTCAAAGTTGTTTGTGTGCTGATGTGCAGCGTTAAAGCAGGTAGGCAAAATAAATGAACCCGAGTGAATTTGGCTTCGCGACCTGCAGGGATCGTAGTAAGTTGGAGGTTAATAAATATTTTTTGCAATGCATCTTTGGTATTATGGTTTGGCATGGACGATAAGGTCAGAAATACTGTAAAGCTTGTGTGTGCGCCAATGTATTATGATTGAAATCATATTATGCCCCTGTCCCACGTTTTTACTCCTCTCACTCCGTATCTTGCGTTCTTATTGGCTGGAGTTTGACATAGCACTCGCTGCCACTCACAACCTACCTGCCAATGCCTTTCACACTGCAGATATTTAACATGCTAGATATTTTTCTTGAGTCTCAGATCGAGTTGTTGAACAGATCACACCTAGCAATCGAGAGCGGAGTTTCGATCCCCGATCAGTGGCTCTCAGTCTCCGCTCTAATTAATCCTAAAGGTGTTCTATCGGGTTGAGGACAGGACTCTGTGCAGGCCAGTCAAGTTCTTCCACACCATCCATGACCATTTTACTTGGCCTACCACTTCCTGGCTGAGTTGCTGTCGTTCCCAATAGCTTTCACTTTGTTATAATACCACTGACAGTCGACTGTGGAATATTTAGTAGTGAGGAAATTTCATGACTGGGCTTGTTGCACAGGTGGCATCCTATCATGGTACCACACTGGAATTCACTGAGCTCTTGAGAGTGACCCATTCTTTCACAAATGTGTGCATGCCTAGGTGCTTGGTTTTATACACCTATGGCCATGTAAGTGATTAGAACAACTGAATTCAATTATTTGGATGGGTAAGTGAATACTTCTGGCAATATAGTGTATTTGTCTACCTTTACCTCACTATCGGTAACATATTCCATATATCATGGTCTTGCATGCTGAGCTGAAAGCTATGACTGAATTATTATTAACTTTAGTAACTAAACAGTGTTTTCACATAAGTCAAGTCAAATTTATTTATATAGCACTTTTTACGATGAACATTGTCTCAAAGCAACTTTACAGATTCCAGGACCAACAGACCAAAAACCCCTATTGAGCAAGCCAAGGGCGACAATGGCAGGGAAAAACGCCCTTAAAATTACAGGAAGAAGCCTTAAGAGGAACCAGACTCACCAGGGACCCCCATCCTCTTTGGGTGGCCTGGAGGATACTTTAAATAAGAGGATAAGAGGATAAACAGGTTTCAGTCAGATCCACCTCGGGATAAAACAACAGATGTAGTTACAATGGACTGTTTTTAGTTTTTCAGTGATGTCATCTAGCAGTCACATTTGCATTAGGGTAAAGGTGTAATAATATTTTGTAAAGCTGCTATAGTTTATTAATTTTTGATATAATAAAAAAACATGTGGAACAAATGAAATTAAAGATAAAATGAAGCTAATTAAAAAGTAAAAAATATTTTTGAATCTTAAATTCAAAAGAATGAAGCAGAAATGACTTGTGGATGTTAAGACGCTGTTAATTTGAGTTCTTATGTGAACACGTTTCTGTTTGCTACTTCCTCAAACAGGCGGGAAACCAAAAAAGTGCAAAAAAAAAAAAACCTTGACAAGCAAGGAAGTAGTTCAAAGAAGCTTTTCACAGCCCAGTCCAGTTTAGAACATCTATGAAGCAGAATATATATATATTTTTTTTTACTTTTGTTTACTTTTTACTTTTGTTAGTTAAAGAAAGATTTAAGAGCATTAACAAATCACATTCTTTTTTTTTAATATGTGTAAATAATGATTCAATTAACCTCAAGTCTGTGTAAACAGTGAAAAGGGAAGTAGGAAAGTTTGACAATTTAACAAACCACTGCCTGTTTCTTTTATTAGCAGTGATCAGCCAGTGCTATGGGCATAATGAATTAATGCAAACATTAATTGGGTCCTGCCATCCATGTGGATGTTACTTTGACACGTACCACCTACCTAAGCATTGTTAAAAACCGTGTACTCCCTTTTATGGAAACGATATTCCCTGATAGCAGTGGCCTCTTTCAGCAGGATAATGCACCCTGCCACAAAGCAAAAATGCTTCAGGAATGGTTTGAGGAGCACAACAATGAGTTCGGCCTCCAAATTCCCCAGATCTCAATCCAATCGAGCATCTGTGGGATGTGCTGGACAAACAAGTTCGATCCATGGAGGCCCCACCTCACAACTTACAGGAGTTAAAGGATCTGCTGCTAACATCTTGGTGCCAGATACCACAGCACACCTTCAGGGGTCTAGTGGAGTCCATGCCTGTGTAGTAAAGCTACCTTACCATCTACTGCCTACAAAGGCAGCTGCCTAAGTAGAGAGGATTCTAATAAATCATCGACTTATAAGTCAGGTTATTCGGACTTCCTACATAGAAAGCGATTATAGCATTACATCAGTTTTTGCTAACTAAGCTAACACAGTTAGCCTCATGCCATTCAAACCAATGGGATGAGGTGGCACAACATGCTAGCATGCCAGCTAACATCTCCCTCTGTGTACCGAAAAAGATATCTCTACAGAGTAGGTATTATTTGGGTGGTGGATGATTCTCAGCACTGCAACACTGACATGGTGGATAAGATGAGTGGATCCTGTGACCACTGATGAAGGTCTAGAAGATGACCAACTTAAACAGCAGCAATAGATGAGCAATCGTCTCTGACTTTACTTCTACAAGGTGGATTAACTAGGTAGGAGTGTCTAATAGAGTAGACAGTGAGTGGACACGGTATTTAAAAACTCCAGCAGCGCTGCTGTGTCTGATCCACTCATACCAGCACAACACACACTAACGCACCACCACCATGTCATTGTCACTGCAGTGCTGAGAATGATCCACCACCTAAATAATACCTGCTCTGTAGTGGTCCTGTGGGGGGTCCTGACCATTGAAGAAAAGCGTGAAAGCAGGTTAAAATGTAACAGATGGACTACAGTCAGTAATTGTAGAACTACAAAGTGCTTCTACAGTGGGGGAAATAATTTTTTTGGAAGGTTTATTTTAACAGGGAGAGACAGAATATCAACAAAAATTCCAGAAAAAAAACATTAAATAAAAGCTATAAATTAATTTGTATTTCATTAAGGGAAATAAGTATTTGATACCCTACCAACCAGCAAGAATTCTGACCCCCACAGACGGTTATGTGCCCATGAGGCACACAGATTAGTCCTGTCCCTGTATAAAAGACTCCTGTCACAGAATCAGTTTCTTCCGTTCAAATCTCTCGACCACCATGGGCAAGACCAAAGAGCTATCAAAGGACGTCAGGGACAAGATTGTAGACCTGCACAAGGCTGGAATAGGCTACAAAACCATCAGCAAGAAGCTTGGTGAGAAAGAGATCACTGTTGGTGCGATAAAAGCTTGTCAATGATCTCAAGGGAGCTGGGAGCACAGTCACCAAGAAAACCATTAGTAACACACTTCGCCGTAATGGATTGAGATCCTGCAGTGCCCGCAAAGTCCCTTTGTTCAAGAAGGCTCATGTACAGGCCCGTCTGAAGTTTGCCAATGAACATCTGAATTATTCAGAGAAAGCTTGGGAGAATGTGATATGGTCAGATGAGACCAAAATTGAGCTCTTTGGCATCAACTCCACTCGCCGTGTTTGCAGGCAAAGAAATGTGTTATTGGGGTCATATCCAGCATTTCTCTGCTCCCAGCTCCCTTGAGATCATTGACAAGCTCCTCCCGTGTAATTCTGGACTGACCTCACCTTTCTCAGAATCATTCTTACCCCACCAGGTGAGATCTTGCATGGAGCTCCAGAGCGAGGGCGATTGACTGTGATCTTGTATTTCTTCCATTTTCGAATTATCGTACCAACAGTGGTCTCTTTCTCACCAAGCTTCTTGCTGATGGTCTTTGTAGCCCATTCCAGCCTTGTGCAGGTCTACAATCTTGTCCCTGACGTCCTTTGATAGCTCTTTGGTCTTGCCCATGGTGGTCGAGAGATTTGAAAGGAAGAAACTGATTCTGTGACAGGAATCTTTTATACAGGGACAGGACTAATTTGTGTGCCTCATGGGCACATAACCAGTCGGTGGGGGTCAGAATTCTTGCTGGTTGGTAGGGGATCAAATACTTATTTCCCTTAATTAAATACAAATTAATTTATAACTTTTATTTAATGTTTTTTTTCCTGGATTTTTTGTTGATATTCTGTCTCTCTCTGTTAAAATAAACCTTCCATAAAAATGTTAGACTGTTCAAGTCTTTGTAAGGGGGTACACTTACAAAATCAGCAGGGAATCAAATACTTATTTCCCCAACTGTATATGGTAAGTGGAGCTGATAAAATGGACAGTTATTGTAGAAAGAAGGAGGTGGTTTTAATGTTATGGCTGAAGGTTTTGGTTTTCCAGTTGCATAGAAAACCATACTTGCTGGTTTTCCAGCAGCAAACAGAAGATCAGATCTGAGGGGCCCAGATCACCCACCTCATCATGAGTGACGCTGGTGGGGCATAACCGTGACCATCTCCTGGTTGGGAGCAACATAGGCCTTGGGCAAATTGGTGAAGTAGTCCCTGGCAAAGAAGATGTATTGGTTTTCCTGGTCAGTAACTTGGGAGGGTGGTTGACCCACCAGACCTTTCTTGGCTATGTGGATGGCACAACTCTGCCTCATGCATCATGGTAATGGTGTGCTCCACCACCTATACAAAAGCCTATCATGAATGAAGTGTCCAACAGCTCCTTCAGTCACTTTACCAGCTCACCACCAACTGATCACTGGATCTGCCCTATGCTTTACTGCCAGCTTGGTTGTGTTCCAGACTTCCACGACTATGGTGATGTGAGTTGCCCTGGTCACCTGGTTGCTGGCTATG
Source organism: Trichomycterus rosablanca (assembly GCF_030014385.1). Classification (NCBI taxonomy): domain Eukaryota; kingdom Metazoa; phylum Chordata; class Actinopteri; order Siluriformes; family Trichomycteridae; genus Trichomycterus; species Trichomycterus rosablanca. Next base: position 13,606,027 of record NC_086004.1, on the reverse strand, counting down.
CTTCGACCAGTCTTTACTCACTTGTCACTTGTACAGTAATTGAGTTCTTGCTGGCTAAGCACCTGGGGGTATTCCAGAAAGCGGGTTTAACAAACTTTAAACTTAACCCAGAACTCCGAGTTGACTTATCTCACCGTGTCATAGCCGGAGTTTTCTGTTCCAGAAAAGCGGTTCAGGGTTAGATTACTCAACTCTGAGTAGATTGAACCCAGCAGAAGCGCGTTCACGGTTAACTCTAAACAGGCATTCTCAATGGAATGGCGATAAATGGATTCATCATGGATGTGAATGAAAAAAAAAGTAGTCCGTAATATTTTACACCAATAGAACTGTTTATTTTAATGTTTGCATGTGCAGATCATGAAAATGTTTTAAATGTAAAAGTAATACAGCATCGTCCGTAAAAAAAGATGTCGCAAATGGCAAAAAAAAAAAAGGTAGTTAAATGTGAGTTAATGCGTGAGTTTAAATTCAATAAAAAAAACTTGTTGAAACATAATTCAACATTTAGCAGAAGGATAGGGCAAAATGTTTAATATGTCAGTTTGTCACGATTTTACAAGTTTTTTCCCTTTCATTTACTCAATCTAGGTGTAATCCAAGTGGAATCAGATGCACATAGCAGCAGATAAAAATAAAATACAAAAACTGTCTATGTTCAAGGCATGTTTATTACATGTAAATCATTAGTTTGTAGTGCATAAACTGTGGAATATTAAGAACTGCATTGGTGCAGTCTGAACACTTTTTATTGCCATCTCTGCAGTGATTGGTGGTGTGGTTTTGAGCCTCCTGCAATTGTTAGTGATCTAAATGTCCCTAGATGAGTGTAAATAATGTTCTTTAATCCAAAAAAAAAAAAAAAAACACTGTTGAAGGATGATAGAGAAACCATCTCCTCTGCCTCAAGGTGGGATGATACTGGGAGGCCTATAGATGTACAGGATTTCATTTGATCTACCATGGTAATGTGTATGACTGTCCTCTAACAGAATGTGATGGGCAGTCCCGAATCAGATGAGGGACCATCCACATCCAAAGCTCAGCTTAGAACAGTAAAAATGTCTTACCAAATATCTGAAATATTGAGAACACAAAAAGCTATGTTTGATCATAACATGCTATTTTTGCCTCTTTCTTTCAAGTTGGGTGTAAATGATCTATACAAGGTCCATCTGGAGAAACACATTGCAAAGTGTGATCCTCAGGTGGAGCATATAAAACAGACAAGGCTAGAAATTTAGTTTAGTAGTTTATTTTAATTTGATTCTGTTCTATAGCATAGCATAGCATAGCAGTCTGTCCATCCGCCTTTGCCTTGTACCCTGTCATGTTGGTTTGGATTTGCCTTTGTTTTTGGATTTGACTCTCCCTCTTTAGTCCTGTTTAGCCTGCTTAGCTCTGCTAAGTCTGTTTAGCTTAGTCTGTTTACATTTACATTTTCATTTACATTTTCAGCATTTAGCAGACGCTTTTATCCAAAGCGACTTACACAGTGAGTGGAACACAATGAGCAATTGAGGGTTAAGGGCCTTGCTCAGGGACCCAACAGTGGCAACTTGGTGGTGGCGGGGCTTGAACCGGCAACCTTCTGTTTACTAGTCCAGTACCTTAACCACTGAGCTATCACTGTTTAGCTCTGCTTAGTTTGTTTAGCTTAGTCTGTTTAGCTTTGTTTAGCTCTGCTTCGCTCTGTTTTAGTCTGTTTAGCTCTGCTTGGTTCTGTTTTAGTCTGTTTAGCTCTGCTTGGTTCTGTTTTAGTCTGTTTAGCTCTGCTTGGTTCTGTTTTAGTCTGTTTAGCTCTGCTTGGTTCTGTTTTAGTCTGTTTAGCTCTGCTTGTTTCTGTTTTAGTCTGTTTAGCTCTGCTTGGTTCTGTTTTAGTCTGTTTTGCTCTGCTTGGTTCTGTTTTAGTCTGTTTTGCTCTGCTTGGCTCTGTTTTAGTCTGTTTTGCTCTGCTTGGCTCTGTTTTAGTCTGTTTAGCTCTGCTTGGCTCTGTTTTAGTCTGTTTAGCTCTGCTTGGCTCTGTTTTAGTCTGTTTAGCTCTGTTTAGTTTGTTTAGCCCGCTTGGCTCTGTTTAGCCTGTTCAGTCTTTGTTTGTCTGCTTTAGCCGGTTTGTCTTATTAATGCCTTGTTGGGTCATGTTCTGTTTGTCTTAGTCTAGTTCCTGTTTAGCTTAGGATTCATGTTTAGCATTAGCTTAGGTTCATAGTTCATTTATGTTAGCTTTAGCATTTAGCATAGGTCACATGTTTGTCTGTCTTGTCTTTGTTATTATTAAATACTTGTGTGTCTGTGTGTGTGTGTGTCTGTGTGTGTGTGTCTGTGTGTGTGTGTGTCTGTGTGTGTGTGTGTGTCTGTGTGTGTGTGTCTGTGTGTGTGTGTGTGTGTCTGTGTGTGTGTGTCTGTGTGTCTGTGTGTGTATCTGTGTGTCTGTGTGTGTGTGTGTGTCTGTGTCTGTCTGTGTGTCTGCCCCTCTTGTCTGTCGTAGCCCATAAAGCGTTATACCTGGATGTTTTTATTTTTGTCAGCTTGGCTTAGCACAGCTGCTATTTCCAGATCCTTGGCATCAGTGTGTGTATAAATTTTTTAATTTGTTGTAAACAAATACCAATTTAATTCACAGGCTGATCCAATTTGTGTGAATTTTATCAGGGCAACTCATCATGTAATTCAGCATTGTGTGTGGTCTCCAAGTGCCTGTATGCAGTCCTAACAATGTCTGGGTATGCACCTGATGATAAGATGGCTGGTGTTTTGGGGAATTTCCCTTACAGACTTGGATATGGGCGTCAGAGAGCTACTAGACACTCCGTAGTGCTACATGGTTGTGTCTAAACATGATGTCCTAGATATTCTCAATTGGATTCAGGTCCAGGGAATGTGAGAGCCAGCCAATGGCATCAATACCTTTGTTGTCCATGAACTGCCTATACACAGTCTGGCCAAATGAGGCTGTGCATTGTCTGGTATCCAGGGTCACTGCACCTGCATTTGTTCTGACAATAGTTCAAAAGATTTAATCCCAGGAACTATCATCATTCAGGGTATGCTTTGCTATCACATCTGTATGCCCCCCAGGCCATCACTACCACACTGCCAAACTTGTAATGCTGAATGGCTCCAGGTACTGTCTCCTGCTACCAGTAGTGACAGGGGCACTAGCAAAATCCTAAACTAGAGAAAAATCAGTCATAAAAAAGAGGGAGACAGTATTTGTCTGTAGCCACCACTTGTAAAATCATTCCCCTTTTTAGGGTCTTACTGTTGCCTTTTCAGCGCACCTGTTGCCACTTTAATTTGCACCAAAGCAAGTGAAATTGATTCACAATCACTTATGATTCTTGACTGGACAGATTAAATCCCTGAAGTTTATTTGACTTGGTGTTATACTGTGTTTTTAATAATTGAGTTTTTTTAGGAGTCTATATATGGGATTAATTATTTATTGTGACTGGTCTTTAATAAATATTCATATAGTGCATATCAGTTCAAGTAAAATGTAAAATAAACAATTGGATTAGGAATTTAAATACTTAACTTTTTTATTACCATATTAGGGGAAAATATTTACATTTAATAGTCAATTAATATGAGATCATTAATTGTAGAAATATTATAATTATATTATATGACTAATGATAACTTCATTGTTTCATGCTGTAGCATTTTCTGAACAGTTCATTAGTAGCAAGAAATTAACTTGAAGGCGTAGAGAGTTTGTGGCGTAGTTGAAATGCAACTTCCTGTGAAGACACCCAAGTGCTTTGCTGAAGGTGTGAGTGTTTCTGACTTTGCTCCATCTTTCAAGTTTAAGCTAAGCTTGAAAGTGCTGTGGCATAAAAACACACAGGCAACTGTGCCAATCGATAAGATAAAAGAAGAAAAACGTAAGTCAAAGAAAACTAAATTATGGTTTAAGATAATATGACAAAAAATTGCATTAATTGAAAATATTGATTTTATAGTTTATAGTTTTTAAAACTGTTTAACTTTTTCTGTTTTTGACAGGACTTATGGTGTCTTAAAAGAGACTTTTGCACCCTGGATATGGCTGTGTTTCTTGGACTAAAGTTTTTCTTAGTCTTGGTCCTCACAGGATTAAAGTTATGTAAGTAGAAACTGTTGTTTCCAATTATGAACTATCACTGGTCATTATGGTACATAAGATGAAATTGATATAATGTTACATCCAGAAAATTGTAGCACTTTATATTAGGTAATAAAGTATATGTATTACATTGTATACCATATTTGTGATATAGAGAAGTACTGAGATAATGGTAGACTTAGAACATCAACTTTTTAAATATGCATTGTTCGTATGCATGTATTGTTATGTTAATGTGTTGATTAAGCCTTTGTAAAGTGGGACTTATAGAACAATTGAACTTCACATATCATCCTGATCTGGTTTTCTAAGCAAGTTTTCTGCTGTTGATTGAGAAGCGATAGGATGCAGGTTGGGTGTGTCCACTGAGGCTCTGTATTAGTTTATACACAGCCTGGTGTATAATAGCAGACTGACCTTGCTATACGCTGCTGTGTTGTGATTCTCATTTTTTACTTTCAAAATTTAAACCTGAACCCTTACTTCCTGAAGATAAGCATAACCTTGAGGTCCACATTTGATATGTGTATTCTGTGTATACAGTAAATTAGTAAAACTAAGCATTATTGCTATTTTTGAGAAGTTATCGTTTTGTAAGGTTACATTTTTAATGAAGTATTCTTCTAAATTCGGCCCTACTGCTTATTCTTTAGACTACTTCCTAATCGGTGTCTTTTCCGCCCTGCCATGAGCTTACTTGTTAACAGTGCTAAAATGAAATATATACAAGCATGTTTTTAATTTCTTTATGATATGTTATTAATCATTACATGCACTGAAAAAACATTAGTTTAATCTAATTAGTGCACAGAAAATGGTACATTACATGACATGTACTACACCCATCTTTAGCATTAAACTTGTTTATGTAATTTCTGTTTTTTTAATAAGAATTTGTACATTTGAGAGTTTATATACATTTTACTTTGTTTGAGTGATTTGGTACAATTTAATATAATAATTTAACCAAAATGTGAAATATTTTTGAGAAATGCAATATACGTATGTATTGATATTTGTTTAATAGATTTTTGTTTAATAGCCATAACATTAAAACCACCTCCTTGTTTCTACTCTCACTGTCCATTTTATCAGCTCCACTTACCATATAAAAGCACTTTGTAGTTCTACAATTACTGACTGTAGTCCATCTGTTTCTCTACATACCTTTTTAGCCTGCTTTCACCCTGTTCTTCAATGGTCAGGACTACCACAGAGTAGGTGTTATTTGGGTGTTGGATCATTCTCAGCCCTGACACTGATACTGACATGGTGGTGGTGTGTTAGTGTGTGTTGTGCTGGTATGAGTGGATCAGACACAGCAGCGCTACTGGAGTTTTTAAATACTGTGTCCACTCACTGTTCACTCTATTACACACTCCTTACTAGTTGGTCCACCTTGTAGATGTAAAGTCAGTGACGATCGCTCATCTGTTCCTGCTGTTTGAGTTGGTCATCTAAGAGACCTTCATCAGTGGTCACAGAACGCTGCCTTTGGGGTGCTGTTGACTGGATACATTCAACAGTAAAATCCCTGTTGAAAATGCACGACTTTGGCATTGCATGCCGAAACTCTCATGTTACTGTGATAAGTATAGACACATGGGCTCTAGAGTACTTTGGAAAGGCTTTTGTAACTTGGCACAGTCCACTGCTGCATAAAATGCAACCTAATGCAACCATGCATTAATTAACTCAAGGATGTTGAGTTTTTCATGTGAAAAGGAAAATCCAATCTCTTATTAGCTAAAGGAGCAAAAGCCAACATCTGCCTCGATATGCATGAAAGTGAGGGTACCATTGACGTGGAGGCATATATTAGGATTTAAGAGGCACTTTTTGTGTTGAAGGCATCAAATTAGCTTTTTAGGTTGGTTAATGAAAACATTTAGGTCTTTTCTTTGTATTATTGCATTTTACACAATGTCCCAACTTTTCCAAAAATAGGGTTTATACATCACTAGTGGTCTAATAAATAAAGCTTACTATTCCAGTGTAAATAAATTAAATTCATTAAAAAATAAATACATATTGGTTTGTACAAGTTTTATTTAGTATTATCAATATTAATTTTAGTATTATTTTATGAGTACCACTTCAACCTGGTGAGAGTTTTAGTAGCTTTTTTTAGTACCTCCAGTTGGCCTGACTGCATGTCTTTGGACTTGAAACACACACAGCTGCCCGGTCGGGAAATTGAACCCAGGTCCTTCTTGGTGTGAGGTAATAGCTCTACCCATTGCAGCATTGTACCACAAACAATACTTATAAAACTAAAAACCTAAAAATATTTTTTTACTCTGCAGTCTTAATCTCTGTTTTGGAATAAATAATAAGTAAAATAACACAGGTGCAGCAGTCTACATCAAAGTCGCTGTGGGTCTGGGCCCTGAAAAAACTGGGTGTGAAAGCAGACCAGGCACTAATAAAGTATAGGATGATTACGGCTATTTTTTTTAAACATTCTATACTAATTTCTATACTATTTTAACATTTGAGGTTTAAGTAGTTATTATTATTATTATTTAAATTAAACAAACGTTAAATGTCATTGTAGGAATTGGGGATTACCATGGTTAAGACACTGGTATACTTATTAGCATAAAATAAAAAGGTCAGAAAAATATAGTAATATTATTTAAGCTTTTATTTTTCTGTATTATGTGTCGTGAGGTCCAACTGCGGACAAAGTCAACCAAGTTCCATCAGCTTCTAATTTATGACATAGCTGATTTTTGGAGGTTCTTGGATTTTTAACTATCTGTATTTATTCTGCATATAATGACATGTTGGCTTTTCTTTCTGAAAATGGCAAAAAAAACACTTTTATATGTTTTGAGTGGGTGTGGTCAAAATAGATTTATTTTTATGGTCACAGAGCACAGCACAGTGCATAGTGAATCGTAATGGATAAGAGGAAAAAGAATGTCATGCCACAATGTTAAATGACATTAAAGAGCTTTCAACACAACAAACATATTAATCACACAATGTATAGTTTGGAATATTTACAGTATAAAAACATTAAGTGTTTAAATACAAAACCCATTTTTGAGTTGGGACGTATGCAATATAAAGACAATATAAAAAGAAAATTGCTTATTCCTGTAAACCTTTATTTAACTGAAAAAAAGTACACTGAACAACTCAGTTGTATTTTGTAAATAAAAACAAATTTAGAGGCATAGTTAAAAGTATAATTTAAAGTTATTGTTGAATTAATTAATTTCCCATTCTTGCTATAAACAAGACTTCAGCTGCTCAATAGTCTATTGTTTCCATTGTCTGATTCTCTTCTTTTTACATTTTCAAAAGAAGACATGTCTGGACTGCAGGCAGTCTAGTTAAGTACACACACAACACATGCAAAATGAGATCAGACATTGTCTTGTTGAAATAACCTTGAAATATCTGGGAAATGACACCTTAACGGCTAAAATCACAATATACGCCTCCTTGTCAAAAGTGTAAAACATGTGGTTAAAATCTTAATAAACAAACAAACAAATTAAATTCTACTCAAAGGTAGCTCCACAAATATACGAGTCACCCGTTCTGTTGGCACTGTACATGCCCATACCATGAGAGATGGTGGCTTATGTCTTTTACTGATAACAATTTGGTTCTTTTCATCTTTAATCTTTGGCAGAGAGATCTTAGCATTCTGTTTTCTAAAATCAGGCTAAAACATGGACTTCACAACAGCTTACTGTTTCTACTGTCCTTGGGTCCATCTAGGATGAGGTCAACCTTAAATAACTCAACAGCATTTCTGCATAGATCTGATTTATGACTTTCTCGTTCTTAGGTTGCATTTACTGATGTAGAGGTAGATTGTGTTAAGTGACAATGGTTTTCATATGTACTCCTGACGCCATGTGGTTATATTTATCTCAGTAGAATAATAGTTTTTCAGTCAGCACTGTCTAAAAGCTTGAAGATTGTGAACATTCAACAGTGGCTTCCTGCCTTTTCTTACATTGCCTGAAATGTTTCCAGATTTTTTAAATATTTTTCCACATACCATCTGGCAATATAGTCTATTTGATCCCTCCATGGGTTTAGACTATTACCCTTCCTAATTATTGGATTTAGATGTTTTAGTCATGCATTTTGCTAACAGGTGTACAAAATGATTTCATTTCACTCATCAATGCTTAATTCTGTGATGGTCAGGACAAGTTCCACAGGTACCAATCTGTCACAGGACTAAGTACATTATATGCTTTAAATTTTGGCCCTTTTTATTCCACTTTTCTATACTTTTTATTCCGTTTGTAATCATGCTAGATCTACTGTAGAGAAACTGACCTCAGCTTTACTTGATTTGAATGCTGAGTGCAAATCAGGCCTTTTGCCCAACATCAGCACCCAACCTCACAAATGCTCTTTTGACTGAACTAAATCCCTCAGACACACTTGAAATATTGTAAAGTGTAAAGAAGAGAGGAAAGTCAGGTAGCCACAGAAAAATCTTTTATTGTTTTTAAATCTTAATTTATTTATATATATTTTTTGTTGTATTTGAAGTGTGGTGGTAAATGTGGAAGACTCACCACCGGACCAATTCTGGTAGTGTAAAGTGAAAAGCCAAATATACTTCTTATACAGTCTATCATTTAACATAAATGATAAAATGCCATTAATTTATAATGCTTTTCCCTGTATTTATTTATAATATTTTTTATATAAAAATAGATCTTAGTTTATGACAAAACATTAAAGCGCCTTTTTGGTTCCGTCCTACTCACTATTTGTCTTGTTTTCTGTTTTTTTTCTCTGTCAACCTTCAAACGAACCTTGAAGCTCACGCAAAGATTTGCTACTTTTAAATCAGTCCCTGAAGCGGTCATGTGGTTACGTGATGAAATAAAGCTTCTGATGTTGGTGGTCCCATGATCATTATAGAATGATTCTAGCATCGACACAGTTGTTTAAAGCAATGGGTGTTGTTTTTGTGATTTGGATTGTGTTGTTTGTATTACTCATTCGTACTTGAGCTTTAGATCAGGAACTAAGATAATTATTATAATTATTAGATTAGCCCTAAAGCAGCAAACGATCCCCATACCATCACACTAACAACACTATGTTTGACTGTAGGGATGATCACTGCACTCTGGATGTAATGTTTTGTTTTGTTTTGTTTGTTTTATTAGGATTTTAACTTGTGTTTGTGTTTTACACACTTTGGTAACATTCATGACAGGAACGGTAGTTACTCATTACACAAAGTTCATCAGTTCACAAGGTTATATCGAACAAGGTCATGGACAATTTTGTAACTCCATTTCACCTCACTTGCATGTCTTTGGACTTTGGACATCTTTGGACTGTGGGAGGAAACTGGAGCTCCCGGAGTAAACCCATGCAGACACAGAAAGGACCTGGACTGTCCCACCTGGGAAACGAACCCAGGACCTTCTTGCTAAGAGGCGACAGTGCTAACCACTTAGCCACCGTGTCGCCACCGGGTGTAATGAAACTCAGTACAAACAAAATAATGTGAGACAAGCATTCGCACGCTTCTTCTGATAGCAGTGGTTTTTACCATACAACCCCATGAAAACTTTTTTGCCCATTCTTTTTCTAATGGTCAAATAAAAAAGCTCATTAATTTTTAGATGTTTGTTGAGGTTCCTTTGTGACATTGTGATAACTCAGTTTTTAACCCTTTTCTTTGATCTACAGTGGTACACTAAAACTCTGCGTCAATTGGTTCTGGGAGTGGCGTTGAGTTTCAAGATATTTTTTTCCCATAACGATGTATGTGAAACCTGTTTATGCATTCCATGGTCCCGTGGTTTTGCATATATTTTAGACTTATGTAAAATAATGGGGTTGTTGTTGACACTTATACATTGAATATAACACAAATATAATATAAAAAACTGCAATAAAAAGCTGATTCTCAGCACCTCAAGCTATAACACAAGTTTAAAAGTGAAACAGTGAAGGAAAATCCAGCTCAACACAGATACATGTGGACACTTTCAGAGTGAATTTGACGGTTATTCCACACAAATGCAGATCCGTCTCATATGCGCACTTTGATGGCTCAAGCCGAGTGCTGAACAAAGCATCTGTTCATTGTTAATTTGAAATTAAATTAATACATTTTTAAAAAACACGTTGGGATTAAGGGAAACGTTCAGTTTAAGGGTACAAATTTCTCGACTAAGCGCTGAGTTTCAAAGATTTTGAGTTCAGGGGACGTTGAGTTACAAGGTACCACTGTATGTGCTTAAGTTTGTACTTTCCTCTGTGGTTGTGCATTTCACTGGGACCATGTCTTCGATATCCTTATAGGACAAGCACAAGGCCACCAGAGTTTTTAAATGTACACTGGGGATCTAGTATAGCCTTATACTTAAGGCCCTACTACATTCACTGGAACGTGAGCTTAATTTCATGGATTTCACAGATTTTTAAACAAAAGTGCCACATTTTACAGCAGTCATAAATTACACACATAAATTAAATTATAGAATCAGTGGAAGCTACAATACACAGCCTACCTTAATAGCTCCCTCTTATAGATGATTATTCTTGTTTTGACACATTATTCTGGTTTTGACACATTTCCCTCTGCGTCCTCATAATCAGTTAAAAGTTTTCCAAACTCAGTTACACGAGTAGTGTTCTTAGCTGCTTAGATGTAACCGATTGCCTTTATAGTTTGCTAAGACTATATAAAAATAAATAAATTGTACACAAACTATTGCAGGATTGATTGCAGAAATGGTCACGTGTGTAGAGAAGCACACTTTTCCATTGATTATGGAATCCCCAAAGAAACAAAATGCACTCAATACGTAAACACATACATTAAACATTGTCAGCACACTACACCACAGAAAAGGCTGTTACACTAACGTTATTACTGTATGATTGCTAGGATCGCCTTATATTGCAAATTGCGCTTCATATTTCATACGCTAAGAATTGCATATTACACGGGAAACGCCCGTTATTCATACTATATGGCCAGATGTATGTGGACACCTTTCTTAACTACTGAGTTCAGGTGTTTTAGCTACACTTCTTGCTAACAGGTATATGAAATGAAATGACTGGACATCAGTTGTAGGCAAAACCTTCTTGTCCAACATCTATGCCTAACCTCATGAATGCTCTTACATAAAGGCCTTCCAGAATAGAGTAAACCATTACACCAACAAAGTGGGGGGCCAAAACTATATTTGTCCATGTTCATGATTTTGGAATAATATTTAACAACCTTATGGTAATGTGTCAGTATACTTTTGACCAGAGGTGCCCACACTTTTGTGGCTTGAGATCTACTATTTCAGTCGACAGGTTATCGCAGGGCAAGCGACTAAAAAATCACACTAACCTTATTCTGATGATTTGCACTGAATGGTGTCAGCCAGGTTTATGTAGTCTGGACAGTAGCTACTGATGCCAATTCTCAAGCAGGCTTCCAAGTGTTCATTGGTAAGGGTGGATTGATATTTAGACTTAATAATTTTTTATGTGGGAAAAGGCTGATTCACACAAGTAGGTGTATCCAAAAATGCTGGCACTCAAATATGTGGCACATGTTTGGATATTTTTCCTTAGTCAGCAAGTTCCAAAATTGTCCAGCAGAGGCCCTTGGCTTCATGTGAATGTCAGATTGTAGGGCTGAAATTTAGTGTCTGCAGTGTTTTTGCCCGAATCAAACTGTTTTGTGTTTCTTTGTGCTTGGTTGCACACTCATCTACACAAACAGTGTAGGTTACAAAAGGAAAAATGCAAAAATGACTACTGATGAATAAAAACTTTCTAGATTAGCTGTGCTTGAGGCGTAGCTATGGTAACAAACTGCACATTAAATAAACAGTGGCCACATTTCATGTTAATCACCTGTTTGAATGAGGCGCGATATACCAACGTGCACTGTGTCACAAAATACGAGTCCGAGTCACGAGTCTTTAGGCTAGAGTCTGAGTCAAGTCACGAGTCAATATAATATACACAAAACATATATTGGAAATGTAGCATAGAAATAAACAAATGCTATGTAAGTTCAGATAAAAAACAACAACAGATTAGCGACTGTATTTTTGCCGTTTTACTTCGTGTCTTAACTTTCCTAGGTACCTGTTAAAAGCTTAAACTGACGTTTTGTTTTCATTGCAAATTACAGCACAGCGGCCAAAATCCCAAACACAGCAAAAAATACATAATACTGCTTACCTTAGCTTATGTTGTTCCAGATGCTGTTAAATTTATAACCGTGTGCTGTCCCATTAGAAATATAATCCGTTATTTTGTAAATGTGCTTATAATTAAAAACCTCCAAACTTCTCCCGGTTGTGAAGTAAAACACGGACTTGCTAGAAAGCCAATCAAGCGTTTCACTGACACATCATCTGTGTGATGCTGCAAACTAAATACATGCAAATAACAGCATTACTTACTAAAAGTTAAAATCAGAAGGTCTTATTGGTTCAGAAAGCAGTTCTTACAATCATTAGCGCCAATTCTGTAGGAGCGTTCCATTCACATTATCTGTTACTGTGAAGTGCACTACGTAGGGAGCTAAGACGGGTTAAGACGGCCGGAGCGTTATTAGAGAGCAGAAAATGACATGATCAGAATTATGTTGGATCATATATGTATGTATGTATGTATATATATATATATATATATATATATATACGTATAATTGTCACACGTAACTAATGTTGCTGACTTTTGTTGTACACAAGTCATTTTTTGCAAGTCACGAGTCGAGTCTGACTCATTTGAAACGAGTCCGAGTCGAGTCTAAAGTCGCTGTGTGTGCGAGTCCCCATCTCTGCTGTGCGACCAACTGGTAGAGCGCGATTGCTGTATTGGGCACCCCTGCTTTTGATCATATACAGTGTATCACAAAAGTGAGTACACCCCTCACATTTCTGCAGATATTTAAGTATATCTTTTCATGGGACAACACTGACAAAATGACACTTTGACACAATGAAAAGTAGTCTGTGTGCAGCTTATATAACAGTGTAAATTTATTCTTCCCTCAAAATAACTCAATATACAGCCATTAATGTCTAAACCACCGGCAACAAAAGTGAGTACACCCCTTAGTGAAAGTTCCTGAAGTGTCAATATTTTGTGTGGCCACCATTATTTCCCAGAACTGCCTTAACTCTCCTGGGCATGGAGTTTACCAGAGCTTCACAGGTTGCCACTGGAATGCTTTTCCACTCCTCCATGACGACATCACGGAGCTGGCGGATATTCGAGACTTTGCGCTCCTCCACCTTCCGCTTGAGGATACCCCAAAGATGTTCTATTGGGTTTAGGTCTGGAGACATGCTTGGCCAGTCCATCACCTTTACCCTCAGCCTCTTCAATAAAGCAGTGGTCGTCTTAGAGGTGTGTTTGGGGTCATTATCATGCTGGAACACTGCCCTGCGACCCAGTTTCCGGAGGGAGGGGATCATGCTCTGCTTCAGTATTTCACAGTACATATTGGAGTTCATGTGTCCCTCAATGAAATGTAACTCCCCAACACCTGCTGCACTCATGCAGCCCCAGACCATGGCATTCCCACCACCATGCTTGACTGTAGGCATGACACACTTATCTTTGTACTCCTCACCTGATTGCCGCCACACATGCTTGAGACCATCTGAACCAAACAAATTAATCTTGGTCTCATCAGACCATAGGACATGGTTCCAGTAATCCATGTCCTTTGTTGACATGTCTTCAGCAAACTGTTTGCGGGCTTTCTTGTGTAGAGACTTCAGAAGAGGCTTCCTTCTGAGGTGACAGCCATGCAGACCAATTTGATGTAGTGTGCGGCGTATGGTCTGAGCACTGACAGGCTGACCCCCCACCTTTTCAATCTCTGCAGCAATGCTGACAGCACTCCTGCGCCTATCTTTCAAAGACAGCAGTTGGATGTGACGCTGAGCACGTGCACTCAGCTTCTTTGGACGACCAACGCGAGGTCTGTTCTGAGTGGACCCTGCTCTTTTAAAACGCTGGATGATCTTGGCCACTGTGCTGCAGCTCAGTTTCAGAGTGTTGGCAATCTTCTTGTAGCCTTGGCCATCTTCATGTAGCGCAACAATTCGTCTTTTAAGATCCTCAGAGAGTTCTTTGCCATGAGGTGCCATGTTGGAACTTTCAGTGACCAGTATGAGAGAGTGTGAGAGCTGTACTACTAAATTGAACACACCTGCTCCCTATGCACACCTGAGACCTAGTAACACTAACGAGTCACATGACATTTTGGAGGGAAAATGACAAGCAGTGCTCAATTTGGACATTTAGGGGTGTAGTCTCTTAGGGGTGTACTCACTTTTGTTGCCGGTGGTTTAGACATTAATGGCTGTATATTGAGTTATTTTGAGGGAAGAATAAATTTACACTGTTATATAAGCTGCACACAGACTACTTTTCATTGTGTCAAAGTGTCATTTTGTCAGTGTTGTCCCATGAAAAGATATACTTAAATATCTGCAGAAATGTGAGGGGTGTACTCACTTTTGTGATACACTGTATGTGCCGGTGGCAAATGTCTCTTTTTTCTTTGCAAGCATGTGAAGCGTGATGTCCCCTACTCCACTTACGCGCTTTGGGCTGCGGTTTTAATTTGGTTCATTCTTTATTTAGTAGCTTCATTTTTTTGTTTGTGGCTCGTTTTTGTTCTACTTTGGTTAAGCTTCTTACAAATTGGGTTCATGCACCCCATTCCCACAGGTATGGGGCAATGCCTGCCGATTCTCTGGTACAAAGTGGCCCACTCCATTCCAACTTAAAGTATTCAGTTTACCTGTAATAAAATTTTATTTAAAATAATGGTTGTGTCCAAATGTCACAGTTGTTGCCATATATTTTAGGTTTAAATACCATATTATGTGTATTTTCTACATGGATTTACAAAATTATTACAATGACATGTGATTACAAGGTAAAAGCTAAAAGGAGCAGCAAGTTTGGATCAGTTTTTGTTCATATAAATAATTTATTATTTGAAATAGTTTGGCAACTTGTGTAGATTGTTGCAGAGTGTGACATTGTTTCTCTGATGACTTTGATTACGGGAAGTTTACAGGAAATAACACGACAACCTTTAAGCTTTCTTTAGCAGCTCAAACTGACCATTGCTGGAAATATAGCAAATGCAGCATGACTATAATGTGTGTGTGTATGGGGAGGGGGGGGGGAGGGGGGTGTTTTGTTATCATTCCTAGTTTTTCTTACAGCGCTACTTTTGACCACAGTGGCAGGCCACATATGTATCTACTTTCTGTGTTCATCTCATTTTATCATGAGTGTCATGTGTCAAACTCAAGACCTGTGGGCCAAATCCGGCCCGCCACATCATTTTATGTGGCCGGCGAGAGCTTAAAATACATATGATTGTCTTAAAATACACTGTTAAATCGTGCATAAACTGCATCTCCCACAATGCATGCCGATTTTGTGACCAGTAAAGTGACCGCATCCTGCCACTAGATGACAGTGTTTCCACATCAGCGTTTAACTGAGGCAGTTTTCCAACAAGTGATGTTGAGAAAAACTGGACTAGTAAACAGAAGGTTGCCGGTTCAAGCCCCACCACCACCAAGTTGCCACTGTTGGGTCCCTGAGCAAGGCCCTTAACCCTCAATTGCTCATCGTGTTCTGCTCATTGTGTGAGTCGCTTTGGATAAAAGCGTCTGCTAAATGCTGAAAATGTAAATGTAAAATAATCCCAAAATGTACAAGAAGAGAAAATTGAAGCAATAGGAAGGTAATTTAATGAAAGATGGGAAAGTAAATATAAGTTTGTGTTTCAAGAAAAAAAAAAACGGTACGTCTCTTGTGTTTATGAGGCCTTTGGCATTTGGCAAGAAAAACAACAAATTGTCCAAGACTTTAAAGGCAGACTGCAATAACAGCAGGATACAGTACAATCTGCCATTTGAGGGCCACCATAATGCAGATGTGGCCCTCGGTGAAAATGGGTTTGACCCCTTGCCCTAAATTATGATCATAGACTATCCTGAATTCTACTGCCTGCTTGTGTTTACCCATGCTAACCACTTCTTGTCCTGTCTGCACTTACCATCTCATGCTACAATAACTCTGGATTTACTCAAGTGCTCTTGATCCATCCTGCAACCAGTATAATGCCAGGCTCCCATTTCCAGTCACTTTTCTACTTTTGACTTTCCTTGTACAGGGTGGGGCATAAAGATCTCCCACATTTTGAATGAATCTACCAAAAGAACCCAACTATCTAGAAAAAAAAATGCTTATATTTCTGAAAAGTACATAAAAAACAGTTTTGTTTTAATGGGTTTTAAAAATTATATCAGACAAATGGCGGCCGTTGTTGGCAATACATTGATGGAGTCGTTCCCGGAAGTTCTCCAAGACTCTCCGTGTCATCTCAGGTGGTATTGCGTCGATTTCCTCTCGGATCCTTTCCTTCAAATCCTCAAGAGTTCGAGGACGATGTTGGAAAACCTTTTCCTTTAGGTATCCCCAAAGGAAAAAGTCACAAGGGCTTAAATCTGGTGACCTTGCCGGCCACCCCACGTCTCCCCTTAAAGAGATCAAATGCCCAGGAAACATTTCCCTCAACACTCCAAGCGAACGTCGTGCTGTGTGAGCTGTGGCCCCATCCTGCTGAAACCATACATGTTCTGTATCCAAGTCATCCAGTTTCGGGCGCAGAAAGTTCTCCAACATTTCAACAAAATGGTGGAGCCTAGCCTACCGAATGAAACCTGTCCCGCCTCTCTACTGCCACTACAGCCCATACGGTGCCCACTCCAAATGTGGGAGATCTTTATGCCCCACCCTGTATATACTGTAGACAGCAAGTGTAGTACACCGATCAGCCATAACATTAAAACCACCTCCTTGTTTTTACACTCACTGTCCATTTTATCAGCTCCACTTACCATATAGAAGCACTTTGTAGTTCTACAATTACTGATTCTACAATTACTGTAGTCCATCTGTTTCTCTACATACATTTTTAGCCTGCTTTCACTCTGTTCTTCAATGGTCATGACCACCACAGGACCACTACAGAGTAGGTATTATTCGGCTGGTGCAGTGACAGCACCAGCATCTTCTCAGCACTGCAGTGACACTGACATGGTGGTGGTGTGTTAGTGTGTGTTGTGCTGGTATGAGTGGATCAGACACAGCAATGCTGATGGAGTTTTTAAACACCTCACTGTCACTGCTGAACTGAGAATAGTCCACCAACAAAAAACATCCAACCAACAGCGCCCTGTGGGCAGCGCCCTGTGACCGTTGATGGAGGTCTAGAAGATGACCAACTCAAACAGCAGCAATAGATGAGCGATCGTCTCTGACTTTTCATCTACAAGGTGTACCAACTAGGTAGGAGTGTCTAATAGAGTGGACAGTGAGTGGACACAGTATTTAAAAACTCCAGCAGCGCTGCTGTGTCTGATCCACTCATACCAGCACAACACACACTAACACAACACCACCATGTCAGTGTCACTGCAGTGCTGAGAATGATCCACCACCTAAATAATACCTGCTCTGTAGTGGTCCTGACCATTGAAGAACAGCATGAAATGGGGCTAACAAAGCATGCAGAGAAACAGATGGACTACAGTCAGTAATTGTAGAACTACAAAGTGCTTCTATATGGTAAGTGGAGCTGATAAAATTGACTATTTGTGTAAAAACAAGGAGGTGGTTTTAATGTTATGCCTGATAAACTTTTGTAGTACCTGCATTCCAATACTAATCATCACTTAGGATATGGTCAGGTCTAGAAATAAACTAAATGCCTCTATTAAGATAACATGCTTTAAATTACTCTAAAGCATACTGGATAAGGCAGAACTATATCATGAATTCTCCTAGGCATCATTTTTTGGATATCCCTATACCCTCTAACATTTTTCAAGGGTCATAACAATAGTATTTATATCTATATGTTTTGAATTATAAATTACATTTTGCATACTGTAACCTTACAATCGATAACACTGATGTTAATCCAAATAAAATATAGTCCATAATTTATTTAAAAAGTTACAAATAATTAATAACAAACTTTTCTTTTTTTTAGGTGAAACCTCAGATAAAGGTAAGACAATATTAATTATATATTTTGTTGGTTTTAAACACAGATTTCTGTGTTCAATTTTGGCTATATAATTTTTTTAAGGAGTGGTCAAGTTTGGCTAATTGTATATTTATATTTAACTTATATACTGTATATACAGTATGTATACATAATTTACACTAGTGTAGTGAATGGTAGGGCAGCTGAAGCCTAGCGGTTAAGGTGCTGGTCCAGTAATCAGCCGGTCCAAACCTCACCACTGCCAGGTTGCTGTTGGGCCCTTGAGCAAGGCTCTTAACCCTCAATTGCTTAGGGCCCTTTTTGAAGTGTATTTCTGATTTCAGTTCTGAACCAACCTGAGATTAAAACCCACCATGGTCCTAAGCAATACAACAAAGACAAACAACATTTGATAACAACTGGTTAACTGTTTATAGTAAGGTTAAGTGATAAAACATGACTCTATACACACATTCCTGTATAATCCTTTTTCCTGCCATAGGCGAAATCGCAACAGGCTTACCCACATCCACCCCCAATCAACAAACACAACCTACAAACTCCTCCAGTGCTAATGAAGGTAAAATGTCTATATTTTGCAACGAGATTAAGCTACATTATGTAGATTTAACAGAAATCATACATACATACAAAATAACTACTAACTATTTAAAATTATCTTATTTCTTTATGGATTTATTATAAAATGGGTTGGCTAAAATGTTCTTGCATTTATTTAACAGCAAAATACATTTTCTTAACCGTTTACAATTCTGTGGCTCTTTATAAACGCAATGCTGTTGTTTTTTGTCCTAAAATGTTCTATTCCAGTTATTATGTTCACAGGACATATTTAATATACAGAACAATCCAACACTTTTGGGTTAAAACTTTGCAGTACTAACTAAAGATAATCAGATGCATCATGTGTCCCAAAAAAATTGCCACAGGGTGATTTAGATACTCTGAACTGGTGCCTTGTTTGCAGTGTATTTCTGATTTCTGTTCTGAACCAACCTGAAATTAGAACCCACCATGGTCCTAAGCAATGCAGCAACGACAAACAACGTTTGATAACAACTGGTTAACTGTTTAAAGTGAGGTTAAGTGATAAAACATGACTCTATACACACATTCCTGTATAATCCTTTTTCTTGCCATAGGCGTAATTGCAACAGGCTTACCCACATCCACCCCCAATCAACAATCACAACCTACAAACTCATCCAGTGCTGTTGCAGGTAAAGATGTCTACATTTTGCAAAACTGATTTAAGCTACAATACATTAAATATTAGGTTGTTATAACAAAAATCTTTAAAGATACAAACAACTGCAAGAAGTTTACTTCATACTATTGACAAATTTTCCATGTGAAAATTAGCATCAAGAATTCATAAACACATCCTGCTGAAACTATGACACACAGTTGCATGTTTCTTAAGTTTTGTCTAATGGATCACGACCAATTTTAAAATCAATAATGTGTTAATTAAACTTTGTCAAAACACTATTGTAAACATTATCTGTCATGAACAGTCATAACAGTTGATGTTGGGTATTACATGTTGTTACAGTGGTTGTAACTGAGATATCTTGTACTATAAAATTACCAGCAGATCTTTTAACGTCTATGGATTGGAATGTAAATTGTCCTACAGTCTGGTGCAGCCCTTTAAACAAAACAGTGTGTTGTGACTCTTTCACCTAAACATCACTATTAAAAATATTGGCAATATGAGCTATTTTGATGGTCCCCACCAGACTCAATAGCCTTGATGTCCTCTAGCATCAATGAGTCTTGGTCGCCCAACAACCTGTCAGCGGTTCGTGGCTTGTCTACTGACTACTGTTTGTGGGTGCTCACTATGCTGTCAGTGAGCACCCCTAGCTGTTTCAGAGATTCTTCAACCCAGTCAAATTTTTTTTATGGATTATGCATTGTCATGCACATTTTTTAGGGAGTGGTCCTAATATTTTGGCCAATTGTTGTATATTTAACTTAAATTTATAACTTCCTTGTTTGTCAGACAAACTCTGCTACAAAGGTGAGATTGGGGAAGACGGTTCAATTCACAATAGTTGTCAATTCACGTGACAAAATTTAACTGCTCAATGGTCCTAAACGTGACAAATGGATTTGATAATATGATAATTAAGTGTTTCTTTTTTAGTGAGGTTAAGCAATAAAACATGATTCCACACATTCCTGTTTAATCATTCTTCTTGCCACAGACAATACCACAACAGGCTCACCCCCACCCACCACGCACCAACGCCAGACTTTAAATGTATCCAGTGCTGATACAGGTAACAGTGTCTACATTTAGCAAAAAGATTTAAGCTACATTATGTATTAAGTGTTTTTAACAAAAATCTTTTAATATACATATATTCAATAACAATACAATTACATTTATCTTAATTTCTGCATGTTACCCATAAAATGTGGTAATTTTTTTATAATTTAATGTCTTTATAAATGTTTTGTCTTAAATGTCATATTACAGTTATGGTGTTTATAGGACATGGTTAGCTTACAAAACAATCCAAAATACACATTTGGGTTGAATGTGCTAACTAAATATAATCATAGGCGTCATGTGTTCCAAAAATATACCACTGAATTAGGGTGAATTAGCGACTCTGAACTGGTGCCCTGTTTGAAGGTATTTCTACCTTGAACCTTAGATAAGAACCCACCATGGCCCCAAGCAATACAACAACGACAAACAACAATTGATAACAACTGGTTTTTAGTGATAACTTTTTGAAGCGATAAAACATGACTCTATACACACATTTCTGTTTAATTCTTTTTCTTGCCATAGACAAAAGCACAGGCTCACCCTCACTCACCACACAACACCATTCTACAACCTCATCTAATGCCAGCGCAGGTAACAATGTCTACATTTAGCAAAAAGTGATATAAGCTACATTACGTTATAAATGATTGTAACAATACAATTTAATATACAGTCATGTGAAAAAGTTAGGACACCCCATGAGAACCTTTGTCTTTTTGAACATATTTAAACATATGGACATTTGAGCTTTATTTGAACAGTACTGAGAGATGGAGCTTACAGTGGGGCCAAAAAGGATTTAGTCAGCCACTGATTGTGCAAGTTCTCCTACTTAGAAAGATGAGAGAGGTCTGTAATTTTCATCATAGATACACTTCAACTATGAGAGACAAAATGAGAAAAAAAAGTCAGGAAATCACATTGTAGTATTTTTAAAGAATTTATTTGTAAATTATGGTGAAAAATAAGTATTTGGTCAATAACAAAAGTTCAACTCAATACTTTGTAACATAACCTTTGTTGGCAATGACAGAGGTCAAACGTTTCCTGTAAGTCTTCACCAGGTTTGCACACACTGTAGCTGGTATTTTGGCCCATTCCTCCATGTAGATCTCCTCTAGAGCAGTGATGTTTTGGGGCTGTCGCTGGGCAACACGGACTTTCAACTCCCTCCACAAATTTTCTATGGGGTTGAGGTCTGGAGACTGGCTAGGCCACTCCAGGACCTTGAAATGCTTTTTACGGAGCCACTCCTTTGTTGCCCGAGCGGTGTGTTTGGGATCATTGTCATGCTGGAAGTCAAGTCAAGTCAACTTTATTTATATAGCGCTTTTTACAATAGACATTGTCTCAAAGCAACTTTACAAAATCCAGGACCAACAGATACAAAAAACCCCTGTTGAGCAAGCCGTGGGCGACTGTGGCAAGGAAAAACTCCCTGAAAATTACAGGAAGAAACCTTGAGAGGAACCAGACTCAGCAGGGCCCATCCTTCTTGGGTGGCCTGGAGGATACTTTAAATAAATACACGATTTGCACAGAGCATACAAACACAGAATTAAATGATCTTAAAGTTATAACTGGTAATAAATAGATAAATAATAATAGAGTTGTTCTTCGCTCTAGTCTTCAATAAAGTCTGTAGTGAGTTCTTGTCATTCTTGGTGCAATTACTCCAGACCCGTCACATCCGGCAGGAGCAGCATAGTTGTCACGGCAGTCTCGACTTTAATCCTTAACCTCGGCGGGTAAACAGGTTTCCATCAGAATGCCTTTGGAGTAAAACAACAAAGAATGTAGTTAATAATGTACAATGCTAGTTGAGTAAAACAGTTTTACAGAGAGTTTTAGACTCCAGCAGCCCTAATTATTACAGCATAACTAAAAGGGAGAGCGAGCAGGTAACAAGGTCATGAAGGCTTTCACAGGACATCAGCGCCCACCTCTCCTACCCAAACCGGAGTGATCGGACAAGAGAGGCAGAACGACAGCAGCCCAACATCCCTGATCACCACAAGTTTCTATGACCAAGAACCCCCAAGCTCTGCACCTTTGTATATACTAATCAAAAGCCTGAGAAAATAAATATGTTTTCAGTCTAGACTTAAACATTGAGACTGTGTCCGAATCCCGAACAGAGGCAGGAAGATTATTCCAAAGTTGTGGAGCTTTGTAAGAAAATGCTCTTCCACCAGCTGTGGTCTTTTTAATTTTAGGAACTATAAGTAACCCTGCATCTTGTGAGCGAAGTGGACGCGCTGGGTTGTAGTGATTAATAAGCTCACTCAGATACTGTGGAGCCAGACCATGTAGCGCTTTATAGGTTAGTAAAAGTATTTTGTAATCAATGCGGAATTTAACTGGCAGCCAGTGTAGAGATGATAGAACAGGACTGATATGATCAATTTTTTTAGTTCTAGTTAGCACTCGAGCTGCTGCATTTTGAACTAACTGGAGTTTGTTTATGGATCTACCAGAGCATCCAGTTAGAAGAGCATTACAATAATCTAACCGAGAAGTTGGATCAGTTTTTCAGCGTCATTAACAGATAGTATATTTCTTATTTTAGAGATATTACACAAATGATAGAAAGCAACTCTAGCAATATTATTAATGTGTGTATCAAAGGAAAGATCTGAATCTATTGTGACACCCAAGTTTTTTACATCTGGGCTGGGAGTAACAGAGAAAGTGTTTAGGTTTAGCACCAGGTTAGACAACTTGTCTCTCGCAGCTTTAGAGCCAACAAGTAAAACCTCTGTTTTATCTGAATTAAGTAAAAGAAAATTACACGACATCCAGTTTTTTATGTCGTTTACTATGGAGCTCAAACGCTGCCATAAGTATTTGAATCTGAATTTTATACATTTGAAATATTTCAATCTGAATTTTATACATTTGAAATATTTCAATCTGAATTTTATACATTTGAAATATTTAATGGCGTAATTTATAAATTTGAATTTTAACAATGCTTTTTTTGTGATTTGAACTTGTGAGGTGGTGAAATTTGCTGTTGAAAAATTTTCATTTCAAAATTACAACTTGCAATTTTCAGATTTTAAAAATTCAGATAAAAAAAATTCAGATCTCTCAGATTCAAATCTCAGAAATACGAATTCAAGCTTGAGGTGAAACATCCGGGTTTCCCAGGAAAAGTAAACTTTCCAGAGCGATCGAACGCAGCATTTAACCAATCACAGCGCTGCCTCACCTGCGTTCATGTCTGTGGAGGAGAAATAAATCCCAATGAGGTAAGTGCATCCAAAGTGTCAACCTCAACTGACCAGATGAGTCGAACCAGGTGTGTTAGGTAAATGAGGTAAAGACTGAACTCTGAAGTGCTATACGGCACACCAGGAAAGAAGTTTCACAACATTTCTGAACTCCCCGTTTTAATATGTGCAAGCAACGGAATATCCATGCCTTCCTAAACTCAGACCAGCTCATGCCAAGCAAAACTCTTAGCTAACCACTACCAAGAAGCTAGCTAACGCTAACTAACCTTACCACGCGCGTTATCACGCCACCAGCGTTACATAACGCAAAATATAAAACTTTTCGTAAAGCACTTTGAGTATTTACCAGAAATATAAATAATTAGCTGACTGTGTGGATCTGAAGAACTTTGGATGCACTTACCTCATTGGGATTTATTTCTCCTCCACAGACATGAACGCAGGTGAGGCAGCGCTGTGATTGGTTAAATGCTGCGTTCGATCGCTCTGGAAAGTTTACTTTTCCTGGGAAACACGGATGTTTCACCTCAAGCTTGAATTCGTATTTTTGAGATTTGAATCTGAGCGATCTGAATTTTTAAAATCTGAATTTTTAAAATCTGAAAATTGCAAGTTGTAATTTTGAAATGAAAATTTTTCAACAGCAAATTTCACCACCTCACAAGTTCAAATCACAAAAAAAGCATTGTTAAAATTCAAATTTATAAATTACGCCATTAAATATTTCAAATTTATAAAATTCAGATTGAAATATTTCAAATTTATAAATTATGCCATTAAATATTTCAAATTTATAAAATTCAGATTGAAATATTTCAAATTTATAAATTACGCCATTAAATATTTCAAATTTATAAAATTCAGATTCAGATACTTATGGCAGCGTTTGAGCTCCATAGTTTACACAATCTTCAATCTTACTGATTGTGTCAGTATCATTTGGTTTGGCTGATATATACAGCTGTGTGTCATCTGCATAGCAGTGAAAATTTATGCCATGTTTATGAATAATTTCACCTAGTGGAAGCATATAGAGTGTAAATAATAGTGGTCCAAGTACCGACCCCTGTGGAACACCACACTTTACTTTTGTAGTTTCTGAGCATTTATTATTTACATAAACAAATTGCGAGCGGTCAGTCAGATATGATTGAAACCAAGAGAGTGCAAGCCCTTTAACACCTACTGTATTTTCTAGCCTCTCCAGTAAAATGTTGTGATCGACCGTATCAAACGCTGCGCTAAGATCTAATAGAACAAGAAAAGAGACACATCCATTATCAGAAGACATTAACAACTCGTTAACTACTCTAATTAATGCGGTTTCGGTACTATGATTGGGTCTAAATCCTGATTGAAATTTTTCATTAATACAATTTTCATTCAAATAAGAACATAATTGTTTGGAAACGACTTTTTCTAATATTTTAGATACAAAAGGAAGGTTTGAAATTGGCCTATAATTAGCTAGTACATGTGGATCAAGATTAGGTTTTTTAATCAGGGGTTTAATAACGGCACTTTTAAACAATTTAGGTATATACCCAAGGCTAAGGGATGCATTGATTAATGTAAGCAGGGGCTCTACAATAGCTGGGAGTAAATCTTTAAGTAAATGAGTTGGAACAGGATCGAGTATACACGATGATGACTTAGATGATTTAATCAACACAGTTAGTTCATTTTGGGAGATTGGATTAAAGGAATTTAGTTGGATTAACTCGTTACTATTATCACCAATGCTGCTCGGAGTGAGTCCATACTTAACATTGGCAAGTGACACACTTTGACTCTGAAGTCGTATTTTTTCTATCTTGTCATTAAAGAATTTTAAAAAATCATCGCTGGTACAGTCGGGTGGTATATTAGATTCAGTTTCATTGACGTTTTTAGTTAATTTGGACACTGTCTCGAAAAGGAATCTGGGATTGTTTTAATTTTTCTCTATTAGGGATGAATAATATAAAGATTTAGCTTTTATAAGTGCATGTTTATACTCAGTTAGTGCATCTTTCCAAGCAATCTTATACACCTCCAGTGTAGTGTGACGCCACTTGCGTTCTAATTTCCGTGCTGCTTGTTTAAGTGTGCATGTGTGGTCATTGTACCAAGGAGCAAGTTCTTTCTCCCTAATCAGTTTAGTTTTGAGTGGGGCTACGTTATCTAAGGTTGTGCGCAATACAGTCTCTAGGTTTTGAGTTGCCTGATCTAGTTCTTTAGGTTCTGATGCTGATATATTTGGTAATTCTGGTAGGCAGTTTATGAACGCTGCTGCAGTTGCAGATGTAATAGTGCGCTTACATTTAAAACAATGTGGTTGCTGTATGTTATTGGAAGGGGACACTTCATACATTAGCAGGGAGTGATCAGAAATTAAGTCATTCTGTGGTACAATTTCCAGGTTGTCTATGTTTATACCATAAGTAAGTATTAAATCTAAGGTATGTTTACAGCGGTGAGTGGGTCCTGTTACATTTTGGGTGATGCCTAAGGATTCTAAAATAGAATCAAACACAATTTTGAGTGGATTACACTTATCCTCATAATGAATATTAAAGTCACCAACAATTAAAGCTTTTTTAGTTGATAAAACTAATTTAGAAAGAAAATCGGCAAATTCGTTAAGAAATTCTGAGTAAGGACCAGGGGGTCGATAAACAGTAACCAGTTTAAACATACTAGTTTTATCAGATGAACATTTATTGGTTATGTCAGAGATAAGAACTTCAAACGAGTTTGTTAGGGGAGATGATTTTACAGTAAGACCTATGTCTTTATTATGTCTATATCATAAATTGTGGCTATTCCTCCACCACGACCACTAAGACGTGGCTTATGTTCATAACTGTAACCCGGAGGAGATGCTTCATTTAAACCCAGATACTCATCAGGTCTAGCCCAGGTCTC
Organism: Trichomycterus rosablanca; assembly: GCF_030014385.1. Lineage (NCBI taxonomy): Eukaryota > Metazoa > Chordata > Actinopteri > Siluriformes > Trichomycteridae > Trichomycterus > Trichomycterus rosablanca. The sequence continues at coordinate 13,579,403 of NC_086004.1, read as the reverse complement.
GGTTAAACAAAGTGCACTAAGACAATTATCTGTAATTATTTCATTTGCAATTACTGTTTTGCATGCAAGTGACCTGATGTTTAGAAGTCCTAACTTTAGTTTAGCCTTACTAGGGTTTTCATGATTTAGATTAGTTTTAATTAAGTTATTATGACATACTTTTTTATTTTGTTTTGGCTTACACCTGCCATGGTAAACAGACACAGTCTCAATGGTTTGTGACCTAAGGATTCCAGGTGACGTCCGATGGCGACTCGCAGACAGTTGGTTAGGCCTGTTTGTCTGCTGCCTGGTCTTGGCTCTGGATAGTCATTTAACACTATCTGCCACTACACTAACACGGTGGTAAAGCCTGTCACCTATGCTGCAAGAAATGCGAGCAGCACCCTCCCACGTGGGGTGGACACCATCCCGCTTCAAAAGATCAGGCCTTCCCTCAAAGGTGGACCAGTTATCTACAAAATCAATGCAGTTTTCTGAGCACCATTTAGACATCCAGCGGTTCAGCGACAACAACCTGCTGTAGGTTTCGCCACTGGGTCGAATCGGTAAGGGGCCAGAGCACACTACTGCCTCAGACATTGACCTAGCTAACTCACACACCTCTTTAACATTATTCTTAGTAACCTCAGACTGCCGTAAGCGAACATCATTAGTGCCAACGTGGATAACAATCTTCGAAAATCTACGATTAGCATTAGCCAGCACTTTCAGATTTGCTCTGATGTCAGGCGCCCTGGCCCCCAGAATACAAGTGACTATGGTTGCTGGTGTCTCTATGGGGGTTGCAATACGCACGTGTCGGAGCTGAGAATGTCCTATAACCAGAGCACTTACATTAACAGGCTTCTCAGCGGGTGGCTCACTGAGTGGGGAAAACCTGTTGGACACGTGCAACTGAGATGGTCGGTGCTTTGCCCTATGACTATGTCGCCGAGACGTCACCCAGTCGCCCTGCTGTGAGGACTCTAATGCCGGAGTCTGGGGTTCTGTACCTGAACTGCTGGCATTCGGGACTGCTACAGCTGAATCTAAGCCCTCACTAGTAGTAGTCTGTTCTAACGCCCGAATGCGCCCTTCTAACCCTGAGATCTTCTCCGTCAGACTAACAACTAATCTACACTTATCACATATAAAGTTATCACTAAACACGGAGAAGGAATAACTGAACATGTTGCACTCGGAACAGGGAAATAAAGCTCCTGCTGGGGCCATAATAACAGTACTTAGCTTTAGAAGATGAGTTGAAGTTGATGTTTATGTTGGTTTCACCGGCGCTTCTGCTGGTAGTCACAGAAAACCGGCTTTAATTCCGGACGAAACGGGCGTTGATGAGCTGAAATACAAAAACCAACAACCAAACAACACAAACGCGCTTCGTTCGGGTTTTGTTCACAAAACGAAGGTGTTTAAGCGCTGAAGTACAAAAACAAACAAACACAAATGCGCTTTGTTTCCGACAAAACTGGCAGTAATTCTAAAGGAAAACGGTGTTTATGTGCTGGTGTACAAAACAAATAAACAGAACGCGGATCCTACGAACAGAAAACGGCTTTAACTCTCCACAAAGTAAATATGTTTAAGCGCTAAAATACAAAAACAAACAAACACAAACATGCTTCGTGCGGACAGAAAGCGGTTTTAATTCTGGATGAATAAAATGTTTATGCGCTGAATTACAAAACAAACTAAAACCGGCTTCGTTCGGATGCCGGTAGCAGAAGTTTTCACAAGCACGGATTTACGTTAGTAAACAAGCGTAAACACAAGCGCTTTTTTTACGATAGACAAAATAACACTCTATATCAACTACACGCGAAAGATTAACGTTTAAAACATACGTATATAAAAAGTTATTTAGCTAATGGCTACAAACAAACAAACAACTAGGCTACAGTCTCAGCGTGCGTACCACCGGAAACCGGAAGTGTGTGGTATTCAGTATTCAGTGAAGACCCAGCCACGTTCCATCTTCAATGCTCTCACTGATGGAAGGAGGTTTTGGCTTAAAATCTCACGATACATGGCCCCGTTAATTCTTCTCTTAACTCGGATCAGTCGTTCTGTCCTCTTTGCAGAAAAACAGCCCCAAAGCATGAGGTTTCCACCCCCATGCTTCACAGTAGGTATGGTGTTCTTGGGATGCAACTCAGCATTCTTCTTCCTCCAAACACGACGAGTTGAGTTTTTACCAAAAAGTTCCATTTTGGTTTCATCTGACCACATGATATTCTCCCAATCCTCTTCTGGATCATCCATATGCTCTGTGGCAAACTTCAGACGGGCCTGGACATGTACTGGCTTAAGCAGGGGACACGCCTGGAACTGCAGGATTTGAGTCCCTCTCGGCGTAGTGTGTTACTGATGGTAGCCTTTGTTACTTTGGTCCCAGCTCTCTGCAGGTCATTCATCAGGTCCCGCCATGTAGTTCTGGGATTTTTGCTCACCGTTCTCATGATTGACCGCACGGGATGAGATCTTGCGTGGGGCCCCAGATCGAGGGAGATTATCAATGGTCTTGTATGTCTTCCATTTTCTTACAATTGCTCCCATAGTTGATTTATTCACACCAACCTGCTTGCCTATTGTAGATTCACTCTTCCCAGCCTGGTGCAGGTCTACAATTTTCTTCCTGGTGTCCTTCGACTGCTCTTTGGTCTTGGCCATGGTTGAGTTTGGAGTCTGACTGTTTGAGGCTGTGGACAGGTGTCTTTTATACAGTTAACGAGGTCAAACAGGTGCCATTAATACAGGTAACGAGTGGAGGACAGAAGAGCTTCTTAAAGAAGAAGTTACAGGTCTGTGAGAGCCAGAAATCTTGCTTGTTTGTGGGTGACCAAATACTTATTTTCCACCATAATTTACAAATAAATTCTTTAAAAATCCTACAGTGTGATTTCCTGGATTTTTTTTCTCATTTTGTCTCTCATAGTTGAAGTGTACCTATGATGAAAATTACAGGCCTCTCTCATCTTTCTAAGTAGGAGAACTTGCACAATCAGTGGCTGACTAAATACTATGTGGCCCCACTGTATATAACTAAACAAATAAAATGTTAAAAAATACTTTTAAACTCAAGTTGTAAAATGTAATGAACAAAAATGGAAATTTATTGAGGAAAAAGTTAGGACACCCTATGCCCTAATAGCTGGTATTTCCCCATTTGGCTGAAATAACCTCAATTAGACATTTCCTATAACCATCTACCAGTCTCTGACATCGACTGGTGGAAAGTTTTTTCCACTCCTCCATGCAGAATTTCTTCAGCTGTGTGAGGTTTGAGGGGTTTCTTGCATGCACAGCCCATTTCAAAGCAGCCCACAGCATCTCAATAGGATTAAGATCCGGGCTTTAACCTGGCCATTCCAGAAGTGTCAATTTCTTTCTTTTGAGCCATTCCTTGGTGGATTTACTGGAATGTTTTGGGTCGTTGTCCTGCTGCATGGTCCACTTCCGCTTCAGTTTTTGGACAGTTTTTTACATTTTCCTCAAGCACCCTCTGATACAGTGAAGAATTCATTGTGGATTCTATAATGGAGAGCTTACCAGGCCATGCTGCTACAAAGCAGCCCCAAACCATTACATTTCCACCTCCATGCTTCACAGTTGAGTATGAGGTTCTTGTGCTCAAATGCTGTGTTTGGTTTGCGCCAAAGATGTCTTCTGTTACTGTACCTAAATAATTCAACTTTGGATTCATCTGTCCAAAGCACATTGTTCCAGAAGTCCTGGTCTTTGTCTAGGTGTTCACTGGCAAACTTTAGTCTTGCCCTGATGTTTTTTTGACAGCAAGGGTTTCTTCCTTGCACACCTCCCATGAAAATCAAACTTGTGCAGTCTCTTTCTGATGATAGATGCATGTACCTTCCTATCAACTGTGGCAAGAGCTACCTGTAGGTCCTGTGATGATATTGAAGGATTATTGGAGACTTCTTTATGCATCTTGCGGTCTGCTCTTGGGCTGAACTTGCTAGGACGGCCTGACCTGAACATGTTGGCTGTTGTTTTAAATGTTCTCCACTTGTAAATTATTTTCCGGACAGTGGAATGGCTGATTTCTAATTGGTTTGAGATCTTTTAAATCCCCTCCCAGATTCATATGCATCTACAACCTTATTTCTGAAGGCCTCAGAGAGCTCTTTAGATCTCACCATGGTGATACCACTCACTTCAACAATCGAAACTAATGTCTGAGGTTTAAATAAAACTCCAATGTCCTCTAACAATGGTCTAATCATTGCAACTGATGTGGTACACCTGATTCTAATTTTAGACATTTTAAGTAGTATTAAATGTGGGTGTGTCCTAACTTTTTCCTCACAATAAATTTCCATTTTTGTTCATTACATTTTACAACTTGTGTTTAAAAGTAATTTAAATTTTTTTTGTTTAGTTATATAAGCTCCATCTCTCAGTACTGTTCAAATGAAGCTCAAATGTTCATATGTTTAAATATGTTCAAAAAGACAAAGGTTTTCATGGGGTGTCCTAACTTTTTCACATGACTGTACATACATGTGCAAGAAAATAACTGTATAATAAATAAATTATTTTCATCTTAGATTTTTACATACAACTTTTTACAAATGCAGTGCTGTTGTTTTTTGTCTTGAATGGTTCTATTCCAGTTACAGTGTTTATAGCACATGGTTAGCTTACAAAACAATCCAAGATAAACTTTTGGGTTAAACTTTGCAGTGCTAACTAAAGATAATCATAGGCATTATGTGTTCCAAAAATATACCACTGGATGAATTAGCGAATCTGAACTGGTGCCCTGTTTAAAGAAATTTCTACCTTGAACCCACTCTTCCTAAGATTAGAACCCTCCATGGTGCTAAACATGACACAAAAGGATTTGATAACATGATAGTTAAGTGTTTCTTTTTTAGTGAGGTTAAGCAATAAAACATGATTCCACACATTCCTGTATAATCATTCTTCTTGCCACAGACAATACCACAACAGGCTCACCCCCACCCACCACGCACCAACACCATTCTACAATCTCATCCAATACTAATGCAGGTAACAGTGTCTACATTTAACAAAAAATGATTTAAGCTACATAAAGTTATAAATTATTGTAACAATACAATTTAATATACATACATGTGCAAGAAAATAACTGTAAACATTTAGAAATGATCATCATAGATTTCTAATCAAACATGGTGGCTAAAATACTCTTACATTCATTTTCATGAAGCGATTATAATTCTGCGACTTTTTACAAATGCAATGCTGTTGTTTTTTTGTCTTAAATGGTTCTATTCCAGTTACGGTGTTTAGAGGACATAGTTAACTTACGAAACAATCCAAGATTCCCCTTTTGGGTTAAAACTTTGCAGTGCTAACTAAAGATAATCATAGGCATCATGTGTTTCAAAAATATACTACTGGGTGAATTAGCGACTCTGAACTGGTGCCCTGTTTGAAGGTATTTCTACCTTGAACCCATTCTTCCTTAGATTAGAACCCACCATGGCCCTAAACGTGACACAAAAGAATTTGATAACATGGTAGTTAAGTGTTTCTTTTTTAGTAAGGTTAAGCAATAAAACATGAATCCACACATTCCTGTATAGTCATTCTTCTTGCGTGAATTAGTGACTCTGAACTGAACTCTTTCTTAGATTAGAACCCACCATGGACCTAACTAAAAGAAAACGACATTTGATAACAACTGGTTAACTGTTTTTAGTGAGATTCAGTGATGAAACATGACTCTATACACACATTTCTGTTTAATTTTTCTTCTTGCCATAGACAATAACACAGGTTCACCCTCACCCATTACGCAACAACACCATTCTACAATCTTATCTGGTACTAATGCAGGTAACAATGTCTACATTTAGCAAAAAGTGATTTAAGCTACATTAAGTTATAAATAATTGTAACAGTACAATTTAATATACATACATGTGCAAGAAAATAACTGTAAACAATTAGAAATGATCATCATAGATTTCTAATCGAATGTGGTGGCAAAAGTACTCTTGCATTCATTTGAACGTTAAATGCACTAAGTGATTGTCTTGAATGTTCCTATTCTAGTTACGGTATAGATGGATGGATGGATAGATCACTTTATTAATCCCACAGGGAAAGTCAGTTATTACAGCAATTTGTTCCAGATACATTAAAGCAAACAGTATTATTAAAGTACAAACGTATTAAGTATAGGACATGGTTAACTTACGAAACAATCCAAGATACACTTTTGGGTTGAAACTTTGCAGTGCTTACTAAAGATAATCATAGGCATCACGTGTTCCAAAAATATGCCACTGGGTGAATTAGCGACTTTAAACTGGTACCCTGTTTGAAGGTATTTCTACCTTGAACCCATGGTCCTAAACGTGACACAAAAGGATTTGATAACATGATAGTTAAGTGTTTCTTTTTTAGTGATGTTAAGCAATAAAACATGATTCCACACATTCCTGTATAATCATTCTTCTTGCCACAGACAATACCACAACAGGCTCACCCCCACCCACCATGCACCAACACCATTCTACAATCTCATCCGGTACTAATGCAGGTAACAATGTCTACATTTAGCAAAAAGTGATTTAAGCTACATTAAGTTATAAATGATTGCAACAATACAATTTAATATACATACAGTTGCAAGAAAATAACTGTAAACAATTAGAAATGATCATCATAGATTTCTAATCAAATGTGGTGGCTAAAATACTCCTACATTCATTTTCATGAAGTGATTATATTTCTGTGACTTTTTACAAATGTAATGCTGTTGTTTTTTGTCTTAAATGGTTTTGTTCCAGTTACGGTGTTTATAGGACATGGTTACCTTACGAAACAATCCAAGATACACTTTTGGCTTGAAACTTTGCAGTGCTAACTAAAGATAATCATAGGCATCATGTGTTCCAAAAATATACTACTGGGTGAATTAGCGACTCTGAACTGGTGCCCTGTTTGAAAGTATTTCTACCTTGAACCCATTCTTCCTGAGATTAGAACCCTCCATGGCCCTAAACGTGACACAAAAGGATTTGATAACATGGTAGTTAAGTGTTTCTTTTTTAATGAGGTTAAGCAATAAAACATGATTCCACACATTCCTGTATAATCATTCTTCTTGCCACAGACAATACCACAACAGGCTCTCCCCCACCCACCACGCACCAACACCAGACTTTAAATGTATCCAGTGCTGATACAGGTAACAGTGTCTACATTTAGCAAAAAGATTTAAGCTACATTATGTATTAAGTGATTTTAACAAAAATCTTTTAAGTTACATACTGTATATCCAATAACAATACAATTACATTTATCTTAATTTCTGCATGTTACCCATAAAATGTGGTGGCTACAATGTTCTTGAAAATTCATGGTGTTTTTAATAGAAAAATGAATTTTCTTATTTTTTTTTTTTAATTCAATGGCTTTATAAATGTTTTGTCTTAAATGTCATATTCCAGTTACAATGTTTATAGGACATGGTTAGCTTACAAAACAATTCAAAATACACTTTTGGGCCACTCAGGTGGCGCAGCGGTAAAAACACACGCTGCAACCACAGCTGGGATCTCAAATATATCGTATTGAATCCAAGCTCTGCCTTGCCGGCTGAGGCTGAGTGGCCACATGAACAACGATTGGCCTGTTGTTCAGATGGACGGGACTAAGCCGGATAGCGGTCTCTCTCTGTCAGACTGGTGCAATTACAACCTCTGCTGGCTGATTAGAGGCGCCTACACAGAGATGAGGAAAGAGTGCTCTTAGGGTGTGTCTCTCTTTGCACAACACTAGGTGACACAACACTCATCAATGTGTGGGTGATAAGATGCGTACGGCTTGCTGCCCACGTGTCGGAGGGGGCGTGGGTTAGCTTCGATCTCCTCGGTCAGAGCAGGGATCAGCATAGGCGGAGAGGAAGCATGATGCAATCGGGCAATTTGATACGCTAAAGGTTTTTTTTTTAAAGAAAAAAACCCCACACTTTTGGGTTAAATGTGCTAACTAAAGATAATCATAGGCATCATGTGTTCAAAAATATACCACTGGGTAAATCAGCCACTCAAGATATTTCTACCTTGAACCCGCTCTTCCTTAGATTATAATTCTTTTTTTTTTGCCATAGAAAATAACACACCCTCACCCACCATGCAACACCATACTACAAACTCACCCAATACTAATGCAGGTAACAATGTCTACATTTAGCAAAAAGTGATTTAAGATACAATAAGTTATAAATGATTGTAACAATACAATTTAATATACATACATGTGCAATAAAATAACTGTAAACAATTAGAAATGATCATCATAGATTTCTAATCAAATGTGGTGGCTAAAATACTCTTACATTCATTTGAACAGCAAATTTTATTTTAACTGTTTATAATTTTGCATCTCTTAATACAATCAAATGCAATGCTGTTATTTTTTGTCTTGAATGGTCCTATTCCATTTACTGTGCTTACAGGACATAGTTACATTACAAAACAACCCAAAAACACACTTTTGGGTTGAAACTTTGCAGTGCTAACCAATCATATGCATCATAGGTCCTAAAAATTGCTACGGTGTGAATTAAAAACTGAACTGGTGCCCTGTTTGAAGTGTAGTTCTGCCCTGAACCCACTCTTCCAGAGATTAGAACCCACCATGGCCCTAAATGTGACGCAACAACATCAATAACATTCGATAACAAGATTGATGCATGATTCCACACATTCCTGTATAATGCTTTTTTTCTTGCCACAGACAATACTACAACAGTCTCACCCCCACTCATCACCCCGCAACAACACAATCTTACAAAATCATCCAATGCAGGTAACGATGTCTGTATTTTGCAAAAAGAAATGCAAGTAGTTGGATTAATTGTTTACTGAAGAGGCATGACTAACTTTGACAAATAACAAACAGTTCCATAATTATTGTTTAATTATTCCAAATATATTTAATACAATTTTTACTTCTTTAGAAAACATTTTTGTACAAATTATTTGATTTATTTACTCATCAGTTTACAGATGAGTATGTGATAACATTGTAATGTAAGAAGCTTGTAGTGCTTTGTGTGATGAAGTGTGTGTGTGTGTGTGTGTGTGTGAGTGTTAGTGAGCAGAAGCTGTCACTATAATTTTACAGAATACATACATTTGCAAGATCATAACTGTAAACTATTTTGGAATTATCCTCTACATGGATATCCTATAAAATAGGGTCATTTTTTTACATTAGTCATAAAAATTGATGAACACATTTATACTATTACAAACAATTGCATACTTTATCTCAATGGCAATCATTAATTCACCATTTACATTTTATTCAGCCTGTGTTAAGCTTTGGCTAATTAAATTAGAAGCCTCAATTAGTGACTCTGAACTGGACTCTTTGTTAGATTAGAAACTAGCATATTTAGCATATTTTTGGTTAATTAAAAAAAACTAGCATATTTTTGGTGAATTAAAACAAAAGAACCATGGGAGGCTCACATAAACAGGGAGAATATGCTCCACACAGACTGTAACTGAAAGGAAAGATCACACACACATTCTCAGGGTTCAGATGTCCCACTTATTCCTACACTTCAAAATATATTATTATTTATTTTTTTCAATTTGCAGAGCACTCCACAATCACTGTGAACACCTCGAGCACAGTCTCACCCCCACTCACGTCTACCATGCCAGGTAACAAGAGGGTGTCGTGTCACACAGTACCTGAGTACAGAGTTGCCAGTTTTACAAAAAATGTGTCTTCACTATTATATTTAACCTTAATTATTATATACTTATTGTATATTATTCTTTTTTCACAGCCAGTACAAGTTCACCAAAATGTAAGTACTTGCCAGCATAAATACAAAAAAATTTATCACAAAATGTTGTTTCTCACAGGCTCATAAAATGTGTCTTTACAGGCAGTTACAGCATCAGCGAGAAAGGCAACCATTACCTGGTGGAGTTAAATACAACAATGAAACCACAAGAATACAACATTAAAATTCTCAACGCTTCGGACAACTCAACTGTATATTCATTGACCAAAAGCAACACATTAGAGATTCCATTCACAAAACTTAAACCCTGTCACAATTACACTGTCATCGTCAACCCTGCCTGTAATTCCACAAAAAATACATTTCAAACAAGAGAACTGAGTAAGGAAATAAACATTTCTATTTAAAATAACATATGGATAGCGTCCAGGTGGTGCAGCAGGATATTCCGCTAGCACACCAGAGATTCTGAACTCCTCGGTTTAAAACTCGGTGTTGCCACCGGTCGGCTGGGCGCCATCTAGCGGGCATAATTGGCAGTGCCTGCAGCAGACACGGTTCTGCTAGGGCGGTATGACCGGACTATGTGCGTGGGGTCTTCAGACACTGTGTAATAACCCTGATCAATCACTTTGGTTGTGGTTTACAATACATGTGAACAGCGCCATGCAGTGGTACATTTTAATAAGCTTGACTACCGTGTTTCCCCGAAAATAAGACATCCCCTGAAAATAAGACCTAGTAGAGGTTTTGCTGAATTGCTAAATATAAGGCCTCCCCCGAAAGTAAGACCTAGCAAAGTTTTTGTTTGGACCGTGTGCTGTGGTGAGCTCCCTCTGGTGGCCGGAAGCTGTAATACCGTCCCTGCTGTA